>NC_067401.1:457878142-458187071 GCF_016432865.1 Antechinus flavipes | reverse complement strand
TAAGATCTAAAATGATTACTAAACCAACTCATAGCTAAAAAAGATGCTCAACATAACAAGTCTGACAAATGGTCATTTTACTTCTGCTTTAATACCTTCTATGAGAGGAAAGCTATCACATTCTGAAGCACTCCATTTCATTTTTGAGTGGCTAGGATTTTCAGGGAGTATCCTAATTTAAACAATGAACTTTAAAGTTTCTGAAACTTTTACTTGTTGCTCATAGGTGTGGTTCTACCCTCTTAAACCAAAGAGAGTAAAGTCTAATCCTTCCCCTTGCATCACAATCCTTTAAATATTTATCTTGTTTATTATTATATTAAATTTAAGATGTATTAATACCAGAAAGACTAAACCAATCAACTGCATCACCTTATACAAGGATTTAAATTAAAAAAATAATTTTATACAATTCCTCCTCTCTGTACAAATATACTTTTATACACAAAAATATAAGTGGATATTATCATTTCAATCTTTAAATAAAAATTTTCATCTCTCTAATTTAGCACATTGATTGGCACATAATAGGCCCTTAAAATGTTTATTGATTGATTATAATATGTGAAATTGTATTGTGTCAATTGTTTCATCTTGGTCCTTTGAGACATTCTGTAATTATGTGCCAACCCTCATTTTAGATCACAGGGTTACAAAGACAAAAATTGAAACAGCCTCTAACCTGGGGGAATTTCTAACTGCTGGAGACATTTTCATTTAAAGATTTACATAAAATAGATCTTCAAAATAGACACAAAGAGAATGGTCTGGATAGGCTCTATTTTGGGGGTATGTTAAAGTTTTCTTTTTTAAAATTTCATTAAGAAAACAGAGCATTCTAAGAGATAGAAATAAAGTAGTAATAAATGTTCGCCAGGCATGGAAGGCAATTAAGCCAGAGGCACAAAAGGATGACATATTGTGGATGAAGCTCTTTAAGAGGGACAGTTACTGATGTTCACACACATATGAAGGGTAGTAATGGATAATAAGATGGGAGAAATCATTTGACATTAGGTTGGGTTTGTCTTTCAAAACCAAATATAGGCATTTATATTTTATCTTAGATCTGAACAGGAGTCATTCTAATTATTGAGAAGGGAGAGGAGCTACACCAGTGGTTCTCAAAGTATGGTCTAGAGAATCCTGGGGATCTCTGAAACCCTTTTAGAGGGTCTACAAATTCAAAAATAGTTTTAGTTTCCAATATGGTAAATGTCTATAAATATAATCCAGATAAACAAAAATGCTTTGGAGATATCCTCAATGATTTTTAATAGGATAAAGATACTGAAAACAAAAGTGTGAGAACCACTGATCTAAACTTTGGCAAGATCCCTTTGGTAGGCTTAGGAGGGATCATTAGCAGTGGAGAGAGATGTGGCAGAAGACAATTAAGTTGAAGTAAAAGATTATAAAGACCTGAACTGGGGAAGTGGGTAGAGAGAAGGAAACAAGTGAGAAAAAAAAAAAAAAACAATCAACAACCAAAGCAAAAACAGTTGAGAATTGGTTGGGTCTATGGAGGAGTATGTATATGTATATGTGTGTGCATGTGCGTGTGTGTGTGTGTATGTGTGTATGTGTGTGCATGTATTCTCCAAAGAGAGAGTTCCATATATATGGAACCATATATGCCTGTGCAACTTGAAGGATAGTCATGTGCTTGAAAGAAATAGGGGAGTCAGTAAAAGTTCCATGCTAGTATGAAGAGAAAAAGTTTCTACCATTTTCCTGAATTGTCACTTTGCTCTTAGAATGAGACAAATTGACTCTTTTATTTATATATTTTGATAACTTCTTTCACAATACTGATGTTCTTCCTTCTTTAAAAGGTGTTGAGATTTGCTTATGCCCATCACAGACCTCCTTGTTATCCTTTAAAGGATCCTTAACAACAAATTTTTAAAGATTGTGGTCATTTGTGAGTCACCACTAGACATCGTTGGGGAAAAAAATGTTAGTGCTGAAAAAATGGCCCTGTGTTTAATTGAATCAATTTCTCTACTAACAATAGAAGCTTGTAGTCATTACAAATACTCTATAATTTTCCCAAGACAATCCAATCTTCTATGTCTTTTTTGTTCAAATATGGGTCCAGATCATTGTTTACTTGTGTTAATCTCAGATATATATTTTGATAGATGAGTTCTATAGATTGTCCATCCAAATGTTGATTTTAAGACCTTGTCTTTAGAGTGAAAGGGACCCAAGGCCAATTTGTATAGCTGTCTTATTTTATAAATGAGGAAACTATGGCCCAGGTATGGGAAGTGATCTCTACAAAATCGTACAAATTGTAGATATCAGGCATAGGTTTTGAACTGAGACCCTCTTATCTCAGAATCCGAGCTTCTACTGCTGTCCTTCATCCTGATCTGAACAATAGGTATCCTCTTATTCTTTATTCCATTGGTCTTTTAATAGGGATAATCAGGCAAAATTTTTGAACACACAATGCATATGTGCATGCATGTGTACATATGTGTACACACACGTGTGTATATACACACTGTGTACATATATGTATATGTTTGTGTATATGCATACGCACACATATACACACACACATATATAATCTTAGTATGTATGTATGTGTGTATGTTTTTAAGACTCTACAATATTCTGCTGCTTGATCCAACAAGGCATAAGCTAATCTACAAATGTGTCCAGAGTATATCATATACTATATAAAGTCTCTTATGGATTTGTCTTTTGTGTCTGAACTCCTCCATGACAGTAGTGAACACTTTTAGTGATCATTAATTTTCTTGTTTTATGCCCTAAATTAAAAACAATAAAGAGGAATGTGGAATGAAATTAAAACTATTAGATTTTGGGGGGGTATCAGGCCGGTTTTGGAAAGATTTGTGGGAGACAGCCTGTTGGAGAGAATCTACTAAGGCGGTGTTCATTTCGCTGTATAAATTAAAGGCTTTTTAAAAAATAACTAATACACAGTAAGTACAATGTGACCTTGTATTTTTTTTTACCTCATAGTCAATTGTATGATTGTAAAGATATTTTCCACTGAGGGTTTTCACTTGTAACAATTGTGATGATTTCCTTCTAATAAATGAATAAAGTCTCTCAATGTATGTGTGGATTATTCTCATAAAAATTCTTCATTGATAGGAAAGTATCAGTTTCAGAACTTATTTTCTTGGATATTCCTTTGGTTGTCTTCTCTGGGTAATAAAGATTATTGACATTCATCTCCACCCAACTTTGATGTTATTTCTTCTTTCAGGTACTTTGGACATTGACTCTTCAGTGGCCTCTGACTCCTGGCATCTGTCACATAGCCTTGGGTTATGTGCCCTGGATCTACTCTAGCTATTATTCTGATCATCAGTTTCTTTAGTAACATCTCTATTTCAGTAATAGCAATTAATGTGATGTTCAGGGCTGAATGTGGTAGCTCTACTATCCTTGATAATAAAATAATAGAAATAGAAATAATAGAAAAAAGATTTTTCCTGTAGTTCCTGTCTTCATTGTCTTCCTTTCCATTTCATCCTTAATCATCCTTGGGATGATGGAGGAGATCTTCTGTCAAATTTTGTTTAGATTGATTAGTACTTCCTATCATGTGTTGTTTTATGAAATGATAAGATTGAAGTTATATTTTTTTTTCAGCTTTCAACTATTTTAATGATAATTTTATTCTTTTCTCTACTAACAAGTCAGGGATGTGAATGTGCATAGATAACTGATTCAGGAATGACTGGCAGATCAGTAATGAGTCATTTCCTGTTGATTAGAATAGGACTGATTTTAATTTGGGGTACCAGTTATTTAATATTCAGTAGTCTAGTACTTTAAGTAGTTTCTTTTTTTTTTCCTTTGAAGGAGCAATCTAAAATATCCAGGCTTGTGAGTGTTCCTCAAGCCTTTATCTTCTCTTATTCCTTAGTTCTGAACAAATTTTCCAACATGACATTTGTTCTGTTTCATCATGCTCATTTTTGCAATGGAGTCACTATTGCATCATTCCCTTTTAGGGGTATATGAGGGTGATAATATAGTCTTTATATGTATCTGTTTATGTATATGTCTACATATCCATATGTACACATACAAAGATAGACACATACATACATGTCTTCTCCAATAGAAAGTAAGGTTCTTGAGAGTGGGTATTAGTTTTGATTTTGTCTTTGTATTCTCAGTGCCTAACTCAAGCATTCTGGCACATACTAGACACTGAGTAAACTCTTATTGGTCAGTGTATTTCATTGCAATATCCTTCATGAATTGACATTTGAATTTTTCCTCTTCTCTCCCTTGTGCAATTGCAATTGGGGCACAAACTACAGTTATTTTCCTAGTGGTCTTTTTGCCCAAACTCATCACAATCGGTATAGTATGAGATGGCCAAATGTCTCGTGTTTCTTGTTGCCTTTATAAAATCATGATAAAATTTGTTCTGCCCTCTCCTTTATTTTCTGCTCCAAGGGGGAGGGCAGTGAGTCATTGTTGCATTCACTTTGAACTTTCTTTGGTCTTCTGGTTTCATTTATGGTGAGAATGTTAAGATTTGTAAAATTTAATACCTCCAATGTGATGTCCATTCAACCATTGAACAGACATCCCATTTAGAATACTGATGACAGCTTCCATGATTTTTATAAACTAAAAAAACCCTGTGATTCTGTAGCTCTGTTTTTCCCTTCCCTTTTCACTTCTCTGCCACCTTCACTGCAGAATTACAGTGAGAACACATAGGCCTAAAGGCAATTTTGTAAGCATGCATCCCCAACTGCCCAGACAACTGGTAGCATAGCCTTGCTGTAATTGGCTCTGTTGGGTCTTGGAAAGCATCCACAATAGCTTCTGAGACCAGATATAAAGTCCCTTTATTGTGGGAGAACCTGCCATATCCCATGTTCCAGATGCATAGCCTTCCAGAACCTAGGATAACTCAATAAAGCCTCAGAGGAGGTCTATTGGATATAGAATATCCAATATTCTATTGGGCCCTTATAAGGGCCATGGTTTTATCTTTTTTTAGTAGTAAACCTTAGAGCTTACTATAGTATCTGGTACCTAAGAATCACTTAGTACTTTTTAAAATTGTTATTTTGGATTAATAAGCAAAACAAACCTTTGCATAGCTTAGAAAAATAGAAAAAAGTAAGATTGCACATAAAATTACAAATCTTTTACCTATAACTTCCCATTCCTTTTATATATATATATATCATGATATCATTTTTTCCTCCTTTTCCTTTCCTTTCTCCCACTCTAGAGATGGCTACCATTAGGCATATGTGTGTGTATGTGTATGCATGTATATAGACATATATGTATGTAAAACATACATATATATGTGTGTATATATATATGTAAAACTATTCCATACAAACTTCTATTCATCAGTTCTTTCTCTGGATAAAGATATCATTTTCTTTCATATGTCCTTTATAGTTAATTTGAGTATTTATAATAATCAAAGTAACAGTCATACAAAGTTATTCTTAAAACAAAGTTGCTGCTAATATAGAGCATTCACTTATCTCTATTCATTTTGCTCTTCATTATTTTGTTTAAGTTGAGTCATGTTTTTCTAAGATCATTGAGCTTATCATTTCTTAGAGCACTTTGC
Source organism: Antechinus flavipes (assembly GCF_016432865.1). NCBI lineage: Eukaryota > Metazoa > Chordata > Mammalia > Dasyuromorphia > Dasyuridae > Antechinus > Antechinus flavipes. Next base: position 458,181,463 of record NC_067401.1, on the reverse strand, counting down.
CATTCCAGCTTTCAAACTGACAATTGATGGACATATCCTAAAAAAGCCAAAAAATTCATAAATAATCGAGGTAAAAACAGACATCACTTAGTAACAATAAAGGTTTTTAATAGATATATTCCATTGGGTTTGTCTAATGTAACTGAAAGAGCTACAAATGGAACCAAGGAAATAGCTCAGTTCAAAGAGCATGATCCAAATACTCACCATGGGGGACCTCTGTATCAGTTTGGCCAATGAGATGATGACTAGGGATCACTGAAAAATGGCTGGCTCTTACAGATTTGCTTATGGTAATAACAGGGTTTATGATGGAAATTCAGGACTAAGTTATGACCACCAGAAATTGCAGAAGTTTTATTCTCAGGGATCCCAGACAATGATCACTGTAGATTATGCAAGGAGAGAATAGAAACTATTACCCACAGCATTGGAGAGTGGTAAAAATTAATGGCTACCAAATACTTACCTAACAAGATATGGCCTGGTTCCCAGAATTATAAATCAGAAGATTATTATCTTTTAGGGATTGACAGATGGCAAATTCATGCTACAGATGCACATCTCCAATATCCAGAAGAACCTGACTAAGTAATTGTACTAGAATCATCAGAGTGCTAGTAAATAATTAATAATCAAATCTCTGGGAAAATGTATGCACACACACTTTATAATTTAATTTGCTAAGTTAACATTTCCTCCATCACTTTATTAAATCTACACAATATAAAAAACAATAAATCAAACCCTGATTTGTAGCATTTGCAAGTTTCTTATGGTCTTTATGCTCACAGTGAAAATTTAACAGCCAGCTCCTCAGAGCTGTTACTAGCTAGCTCTATCACCTCCATGACTAGAGCTCTATCATAATCACATACCTAAAAGTTGTCTACAATCATTTGGATATAACTCACAATAAAAGTTAAAACAATGTTTTTAATAGCCATTATGCCAAAGAGTTGTAATCTCCAACCATATAGAATGAAGAATTTTCATGATACAGAGTTCCAGTTGAGGAAATTAAAATCCTGTGGGAACTGGATGAGATTTATGTTATTCCTATTGATGTATCTGCTAGTGAAGGCGTACTTTCTTAGGATGATTATTCAAGAAACATTATGTAAAATACCTAATAGAGGCAGTGTTTTTTCTAAGGATGGCTTTAATCTGAAGCTCATGAAAAAATTAAAACAAAATAATAATTATACCCACTAAAATGCTATGTTAATAAGTGATGTGATAGTTATTCCAGGACAGCTGGTGAAATAAACAGCGATTGAGCTTGAGTCAGGAGAACCTGAGTTCAAATCTCTTTTCAGACAGTCATTAGCTCTTTCACTCTAACCAAGTCACTTGACCTTATTTGCCTAAGTTTTGAATCTGCAAAATGAGCCGGAAAAGGAAATGACAATTCATTTTAGTATTTCTGTCAAGGAAACGCCAAATAGAATCATTGAGTGGCAGACATGACTTATCCACTAAACCAAAACAATAATAAACCCTTTGTTGCCTCAATGGTTATTTGAAGACAATAGAACATTACCCCATGATTGTTGTGAAAATCATATACGATAATATTTGTAAAGTACTTATCAAAATTTCTGCCACATACTAGATGCTTGATAAAATATTTTCTCCATGTAATTGTAATTATTTTTATAACTCATTTATAAAGATTTATGAAACTATCCCATTTGGGCCTCACAACCACCCATTAAATTAGGAGTTATAATTATCCCCATTTTACAGATGAGAACACGAAGGAACAAAGACATTAAGAGCTTCAGGGTCATTTTGGTTATGTGATGTTATGACTTCATTTTATCAGTCAGTTGCTTCTCAATTTTCAGAGCAGCAGGAGAGCTTCCAAAAATGGGAAATCTCTGTTTGTCTCATAGAGCATGAAATGATTCAAGAGAAAAATAGATCAAAATACCTGATAATAAAAGTGCTAAAATCCGGGAGAGATCATGAGGAAGCCATTTTAATCTTTTGGGTCTAACTAGAAATAGGGATTTTCTTAGTGAGAAATTCCTGCTGTTATTAAAAAGTCTCTATATACTTAAATAGAAAATTGTGGCCTGTACACTGGTAACTGAAAGGAAATGAACCCCCAAAAGTCCTATTTTAATGCTGTTGATCTATTTCAGACACTGAAATAACTCAGTGACTTCCTGTATTGCTTAGTTGGAGTTGTGATTTAATAGGACTGATGGCCTTTGTCAAAGGCTGCCATGAAAAAAGAACAAAAAAATCCCCAAACCAAAAACCCAGAATTTTAGGAGGGAACGGGGCAGCCCTCGTGGCCTTAGCTCAAAGCTTACTAAGAAAGAAGAGGGTCTGATTTCTCTCTGGCTGCTTGGGGAAGGCTTCCCGTGAGCACTTCTCATGGCTAATCAACTGGGTTTGAAACCACAAGATTCCTTGGCCTCAGTGAACACGAGATGAAACCTGCCAGGATTAGTTATATTTATTTTAAAAAGCAGTTGGAAAAATGATGAATCTGAAGCTTTTTCTCTGCTGGCCCAGCAGGTAGGAAGCCTGCAGTTTAAAAGCCTCCCACTGCTTAGACAATAGCAAGACCTCCTGACTTGATTTGAGTCTTCATCGTCCTAGCAGGGCAGTAATTAATGTGGTTTCTAACTATTCTGTGGGTCTGACTAATAGCTTATGTGAAAATTTGACTATTTATCACATCTGATCTCCTACGTCTACCCCATGGAAATTTGGTGGTCTTTTTTTTCCTATAAAGCTGAAGACCTGAGGGAGCAAGGATGATTTACTAGAAATATTGTTCGCAAGTCCCAAGTAGTGTCCTTTGTCTTATGATTATGGATATAACAACTAGCCAATTAGTCAATTACATTTTAGAAAAGGACATTTTTTATTTATTCATTTGTTTGTTTGCTTGTTTATTCATTTATTCATCCATTTCATTCACACCAATCTATTTATCTATCTATCAAGGTAATATAAGAGCAGTTGACACAAAGCATTTCTTCCAAAAATCTGTGGAACTTTCCCAAAAATAAAAACTGAAACCAGCTTAAAAAGGACACATGCCAGGTCCCAGTTCTTAGTAGCTAGAAATGCCTTTCTCTGTGGGTTACCAACGGAGCTGCCCTTAAGTCATGGCTAGCATTGCTGCTAAGCTCCTTGTAGAAACTTGAAATTATTTTGTTTCTGTATATATAACTTATCCTTGGCTCCCAATGTAGACACTGGGTCAGATGCTCTGTCAAAATTGTTAGTACTAGGATACTGATGAAAATACCCAAGCCCTTGGTCTTTTGAAATTGAAAAGACCTTTTTTGGGTATAAGGAGAGGGAGGGAGGAGACAGACCACAGCCAAGGTGAAAACCAGTGTTTTTCTTCTTCCCATCTTCCTTTCACACATCAAACAATTCCTTCCCAGGTTCTTGGCTAGAAATATTCTTTTCTGATTCACTATTTGCTTAAAACTCCCAATAAAAAATCAGCATGATTTTTCTCCACAAGCCCCATAGCAAGTGATCAAATTTCTAAGTCAATCCAAATCGTCTTCCTTTTTCATCTACTTGAAATGCCTTTGATTTCCTGATTGATTAATTTACTAGGAGATGTTCAGGTCTTGCTGAAAACTTAGTTCATCCCTATGATTTATTGACTTAATCGAGATGAATTCTAATCTGAGAAAGCTCCTGATGTTAAGTAGGAAGGTACAATTGATTGGTTGATTAAAAATAACACCGCATTTATATTATAAAAATTATTAGACTAGATTATGACTAAGGTATTTCCCAGATCTAAAGTTCTATACTATGAGCCTGACAATAATAGGGCATCACTGAGGGGAGGGCGAAGATAATTATGTGTAAAAATATACTCCAAATCTGAGTGCTAAAAAGGACATTAGAGATTAAATTATTCCAGTTACAGATGAATAAACTGAGTCTTATATAAGCGACTTATATAAGGTCATACAAATAGTAGGGAGAAAACTGAAAGCTAGATCATCAGAAAACCAAATAACCTGTTTCTAACAATATGTGTCCAATCAGGTTTGATGATACCACACAGTCCTATTTTGACCATCAGGCAGAACGAGAGATTTGTTAATGTCTCTGGACATCCTTTCCCTACCTTTGCCTTCACACCAGTCTAAGATTCAAGGACCTTTTGAGTCCCTCTGTGCTCCACACTCCCCAGACATGGAGTGCTCAGCACCGGAATGACCCGTGAAACAGAACTAATCGTTTTGGGGATTGGAACTCACACATCTCACCCATGGTTCACTGCTCCCTAATGAGCCAGTCTCAGGACTCTGCGAGCTCCAGCCTTCACAAAGACACAGATCCAGGGACTCTCATTCCATCTCATCACAAGGCACATACTCGCCTTCCCCTAGCACTTAGCACACAGTATGGCACATGGGGAGTCTTGGTGACTTGACTTTCCCACCTCAGTGAGAGTTAATGAAACTGGAGCTATCATTGTAGCAACACCATCAGTAAGCAGCAGCATGACTTGGTGCATAGAAAGACTTGGGTTGGTCTCCTACCTTGAAGATTTAGCAGCTATGTGCCTTAACTCCCCAGGGCTTTTTGACAAAGTTGTCAAACTCATTTAGAAATGGATCCTTGTGGTTGCATATTTGCTTATATACCCACAAAACTGACCTTATAGATAATAGATCACATTTTTGCTTTACTCAATATTTCTCCAATTGCATTTTAATTTGTTTTAGGACTCATTCTGGAATTTGGAGGATGTTTGTAGCCTTCAGGCCAAGAGAATTGGTGAGGGAAGCTTTCTAAAATCAATGATATAGTTGCTATACTGGCTGTGAGTACCAGTGCCACTGGTATAGGCTGGTGATCTATGAACTTATGGTTCCACTTAGAATGGCTGGAATTCTGAGACCTGGAACAAAGCCCCTATCCCTGCCCACCAAAGCCTACTCTTTATACACATTCATGTCATCCCTATACTTTCTATATTTTTACCTACATCTCACTCTATTCCAGTCTGTTAGATGATATATGGATGAAGTGAGTGCTAGACCTGGAGATAGAAAAATCTGAGTTCACCTCCTAGATGAGTGACTCAAGCAAAGCAAGCCAATTAACTTCTTCCCATCTTAGTTTCCTTAGCAGTAAAATGGGGCTAATAGTGTTTCACATGCTTGTCCTCAGGATACAATGAAAGAAAGAAAGTATTTCATAAATCATAAAACATGCTGTGGAGATTTCCTTCTCATCCACTATGACCTCTGCAATCCTATTTAACAGTTAACAGACTGTCCATGTTAGATCTTTGGAAATTTCTATTAACTTATTATATATTAGTGCTAATATTATAGCCAAATGACATTAGAAATTTGGCAATAAATTCTAGTCAGGGAGTAAACCGAAATCATGATATCTAATTGTACTTCCTCTCCCCTAGTAAGTTTGCTATCTATTAGCATGGAAGTGAATCCGATGCTTGCAGAATGGACTACTGGCGTATTTATGTGCCTTCAAAACTAAATTCCCTTGGACAAATAAAAGTTGGCACCCTGAAACATACATTTCTATGTTGAACTAACAATATTTTAGCAGAATCTTCTGTACCCCAGCCCATAACACCCAAAATATGAGGTTGTCAAAGACGAATCTTATAGATATATTAAAAGGAAAGTGATGATCTCAATCAAGATAACATATCCATCAAGAATAAATTATACCATACCAATTTCTTTTAGGATTAAATTAGGACATCTTAACATGCAGTTGAGAAAAATGCCATAGATGCAACATAATAAGACTTGATTGGTTGATTGTTGTCCTTTGCTCTTAAAGTAGATTAAAATTACATAATTATGTTAGTGTCAAAGTACAGTGTGTCTGGTGGTGGCTGATCAGACTGACTTTGAAAAACTTAAAAGTTTATATAAATGGTATCTAATATTATCAACATGAATGAATTCTTTGAGAATTTAATATTTTGCATATTATGAATATGGAAAATATACTGACCACATTATTTTTTACCTCTCTTCTGCATGTTTCAGGGACATCTGTAAGAGTATAAGTTGAAGAATAGGTGCTGTGTTTTTTGAAGGAGTTTCCTTATTGGATAGAGCACAGATCTAGGGAACTCTGGAGAAGTATACTTGAAATAAGGATACTTACAACAAGGTGTTAACTCAGTGTAATTGATGAGATGATGGTTCTCTAGTTCATATATACTTAGTATGTAATATGGTGATGTAATGGTTCTCTAATTCATACATACTCAGTATGCTGTAATGATGTAATTGTGATAGGATATTTAAGGGCTGAGTGAACAGAGGAGAGAGTCAGTCAGTCAGAGTGAACAGACTGTGAAGGAGACAGATTTTGTTAATATCTCTGGACACCCTTCACCTACCTTTACCTACACACCAGTCTATGATTCAAGCACCTTTACATTACAGTAAGCAAATAAAAGAATTATTTAGAATTATTTTTATTCTATGATTATACAGAAAAATTCACAATGAATATTGAATTGTATTATTCAGTTTTATAATTTGTACATGTCATTGCATTTTACATATTGTCCCCTACAAACTCTTCAGTTCAGTCTTTCATAAGCTGGCTCCAATACACCTTTAAAGAACAATAAAACATTTGCCATAAACATGCATAATCAGTCAAACAAAACCCCAAGTTGGTTATATCTAAAAACAATGATTCATTCTATATCTTGAGTTTATTGCCTCTTTGACATGCTTCATCATTAGTTGTCTGGAATCATGGTTGGTCACTGTGATGATCATATTTTTTAAGTTTTCTAAAGTTGCTTCTCTTTACAATGTCATCATTCTATAAATTGTTTTCCTGGTTTTGCTTACTACCCTCTGCACTAGTTCAAATAGGTCTTCCTAAATTTTTCTGAACTCACCCTTTTTGTATTATTTTACAACTCACTTTTCCATGACATGTCTATTTCATATTTTATTCAATGATTCTCCAATATTTAACCATATTTTTAAACTTTGTAGATCTTCCCCATCACAGAAATAACTTTTGTTGTATTTTGAGAGTACTCCTCATGCTTGTATAAGTTCTCATTAATGCCATTTTTATAACATCTTGACTAGCCAACAGGATAAGAGTAGGATTCAGGTTCAAATTGAGATTCAGTTGTTTATTTATCTATGTGACTTTAGTCAAGCCATTTAATTTGTATTTCAACTTTCCTTCTTTTTCCAATGAGGATATTGAATCAAGTGATCTCCATGGTGATCTCTTCCAATTCCAAAGATGATAATTCTGAGTTATCTTTTATTTTCTTCATAAAACAGCTATACCTGCAATCTTGTCCTTGGCTTTGGTTGGTGAAATTTAGAAAGAACACCAAGCTTAAAAACATCAAGAGAAGGGTGATTAGGTCAGTCAAGGGTCTTGGGTTCATGTATGAAGAAGTGAAGAAACTGAGCGTACTTAGTTTAAAGTAGAGAAATCTTCTGAAATGAGGAAAATGAATGATTCTTTTTAAGTAACAGAATCATATTTTCCTGATTGTAGAGAGGACAAATTAGGCTAGAAGTAATGGGGAAAAATGTAACTCTTCCTAATAACCATAATTCTCTAAAAATAAAATCTCAGGAAATAGTTGATTCTCAATTAATCCCTTCATTATCAACATTATTAATAATAATTTATTAAGTATGTACTATGGATCAGTAATGGTATTTTATGCTGGTATTTATGCTAGATTTAGAAAAAAAAGCAAAAAAAATTTGAATAACCACTTGCAGGTATGTTGTTGAATGGATCCATATACAAATATAAAAACTGAATTAGTTGATTTAGGCAGGTAATATGGGGTGATGAATAGAACATTGGTCTTTGAGTCAACTAGGTATGTGGTAGATAGAGGGATCAGGAAGACTTGAATTCAAATTGGGTTTCAGCTATTAGATGTGTGACTCCTTTTCAGGTTCCAAATCTATAAAATGGAAATAATAAAGGAACTTCTCTTCCAAAGTTGTCTGAAAAGTGTTTGGGGAATATTATTGTTCTAAAAAAAATAATGAACATGTTGATTTCAGAAAATCCTGGAAAGACATGAACTGATGCTAAGTTGACTGAGCAGAACCAAGAAAACATTGTGCACAGTACCAGCAAAATCATTTGATAATCAACTATGATAGACTTAGCTCTTCTCTGCAATACAATGATCTAAGGCAATTCCAGTACATTTTGGGTAGAAAATGCTACTTGCATCCGAAGAAAGAACTACAGAGATTGCAGGTGGATCTAAGCATAGTGTTTTCACTTTTTTTGTTGTTTTCTTATGGTTTTTCCTTTTTATTCTGATTTCCATACTCATATGGAAATATATTAAACATTGATTGTACATGTATGATAGAAAAAAAGAAAGAAACCCCCCCCAAAAAATAACAAACAAAAAAGATATTTGGAACTGAATAGTTTCTGACTAGGAGTCAGGAAGATCAGGATTCAGATATTGTTTTAGATACTGATTATCTACATGACTGAACCTAGGAAAATCACATGATCTCTTATTTATCTTGATGTTGTTGATTCAGGCAACTCCCTAGGACTCTAAGAAAGTCCTAAGGCTTCCTCAGAAAGAATTCTGTACACTAAGGAAAACATAAGCCTTCACTCTATCCTTTAAAATGATTTAAAAATCTAAGTTAAAATAGGATCGAAGATTTGAGATGTGGCTAGAATTCAAAGCTTCTTAAATTTTCCACACTTGACCCTTTTTGCCTAAGAAATTTTTATGTGATCCTAGTCATATAGGTTTATAAAAAATGTATACAAATCATACATTTACTGATAATAAATCATAATTTTGCAAGCTCCACCTTCAGTTATAAGACCTCATCTGAGGTCATGAACAACAGTTTAAAAAAGTGGGTGCTAGATAATAATAATAATGAAAAAGATGATGATGATGATGATAATGAATAGCAAGTATTTGTGTATTACTTTAAAGATATCAAGGCATTTTACAAATATTTATCCTCACAATCCTAGGAAGTAAGAACTATCATTATCATCCTCATTCTATGGGTGAAGAAACCACGACAAAACTTAATTGCCTTGCTCAGTATTACACAGTTAATAAGTGTCTCAGACAGGTGTGAGTTCAAGTCATCTTTATTCCAACCAGTGGTCTAGCCATTGACACCCTACTACCTTGAATGAATGAATGAAAGCATTTATTAAACTCTTCATGGAGGTTGTATTACCAACTAAATTGGGAACTGCAATTTAATCTCTGTTTTACAATTAAGAAAGATGAGATCTAAGAAAGTGAAATAACTTCAACCAGGTCACTTGACTCTAGAGCCAGTATTATTTCCATTTGCCGTATTTCTTCTCTCTTCTAAGAGCACTAAGAAAAGTAGATTGGAATTCATTGATTCCATTTAGAATTGCTAAATTTGGAATCCCAGGCTATGTTTAAAATTGTCTTTTATGACCCATGCTTGAGATGAATAAAAATGGTAGCTAGTCAAAAATACTCATCAGGAGGTTCATTGTATAATGACTATATTGGATAACAATCAACAAATATTACACACCTACCATGTACTAGACACATTGTTAAGTACTAATTCCACTTAAGGCAGTTTGTACCCAATCAGGAATTCTCTTTAAAACATTCCAAACAAATGATTTAATTTGAATGAAGGATCGAGGATAGCTCCTGGGCCTACATACTTATTGATTTCCTAGTCTTTAACCAATAATAATTGAAACTCACTGATTTTTACCTGTAGAGATGGTGACTGGATAACCAGAAAGGATGCTAAGAGTATCTTAGCTTCAACTTCCTTTAACAACCAACTAGATTCAATACAATTCAATCAAAACATTCATCAGGCAGCAACAATATACAAGATAATGTGGTAGGCACACAATAGCAGAGAATCACTGACATCCATAGAATACTTTAATATTTACAAAGCACTTTTACGTCATTTGTACCTTTTGACATCTCTACTTTGGTACCATATTCCTACTATTCATTATCTCCATTTTCTATGTTTCTACTCATTCTGGTAATAAATAAATAAATCTCCTGAGATGTTTAATAAAGTAGAGACCTCATGGATAATATTTTAAAATACCCTCATTGTGTATATGTTCTTAATTTTTCATCAGGTCTGACTGGTTTAAAGCCATAATTGCTTCTGAGAAAGCCTCATCTCCCTCAGAAGTTCTCCTCTCCCACTATTTCCTCCCTCTGTACACCCACCCCTCCAGTCCCTGGCATGTTTCCATGGTAACTGTCACGATACATCCACCACTGAATTGTTTTTGCTAACCTGGAGATTTCACATTCTTAAGGCTGGTAAAACTGCTTTTGATAACTCCTGTAGTTGAGTCATAAAGTATAGTTTTTATAGGATAAAAATGCAATGGTTATATGCAGCCACACTCCATTTAAGTATTATCAAGGGTTTATTTTTTTATAGTATCCAAGGAATCCAGCTCAAAATGGCACTTGGAAACTGTCCATATCTTAGGCAATATATGCATTGTAAAATGGTGACACTTTTCCCAGGCTGATGCCCATCTCTTTAAGAGAAATGGGCATTTTGCAACTGGGAGTCTGGAAAACTAACTTCAGGATAACAAAATAGCCTGACATCCTTCAGATACGGCTGCGACTTGGGAATAGAAAGACCTCGATACATGCAAAATTCAGCCCCCTCATTATTCAGATGTGGATAGTGAGACTCAGGACACACTGGCATGGGAGGACATACAAGGAATAATGCCAGAGGCTTTCTTCCTCTTTTAATCATTTATAGGATTGACAATGAGATGAACTTGATTTTACTCAGTATGGGTCAATTCAATGAAATTCTCTATTATCTAATCTATCTATTTATCCATTTATCTATCTTATATGTGTATGTGATCCTTTATATGGCACCCCACTGACTTTTAAAAATTCAATAAATAACTCATTCTAAAAAGCTTATATTATCATTCTAGAAATTAAAATTTATGTATAAGACGCAAGACAATATCAAAGAGTGGGATTCATTTGCAATATGCAACATAAAGTAATTCCAGTAAAATGGAATTATAATGGAATGGAAGTTTCTTGGTGCTAAACATCTTATTTTTCAGTATCCTCATAGAGGCTTTTATGTTTCTTTTATGTTTTTGCATCCCAAGTGTCTGGAAGTGGTGTTACTTAATAAAGGCTTGTTCAACTAATGCATTGTTGGTGGAGTTGTGAACTAATTCAACCATTTTGGAGAGCAATTGGGAACGATACTCAAAGAACTATAAAACTATTTTTTGATCTAGTAGTGCCTTGGGTGGGTCTGTATCTGAGAAGATAATAAAAAAGGGAAAAGGATCCACATAGGCAACAATGCAGCAGCTCTTTTTGTGATGGCAAAGAATTGGAAAAATGAGTAAAAGTTCATCAATTGGAGAATGACTGAATAAGTTATGGTATATGAGTGTAATGGAATGATATTTTGCTATAGGAAATGATGAACAGGCTGATTTCAGAAAAATCTAGAAAGACTTACATGAACTGATGGTGGCTGAAATGAGCAGATCTGGGAAAATATCATACACAGCAACAGCAAGATTATGTGATGATCGATATGATAGACTTCTCAAAAATTCAGTGAAACATTACATGGAAAATGCCATCCACATCAGAGAGAGAATCATGGAGATTGAGTGCAGAACAAAACATATATTTTCACTTTTTATTTTTTATGTTTTGTTTTTTCTTTCCCATGTTTTTTCCCCCTTTCTTCTGATTTATCTCTCCCATCATGACTCATATGGCAATATGTAAAAAAATAATAATAAATGTACATATATTATCCCAAAATAAAATTTATACATAAAAAAGAAAAGGCTATTGTCTTAGAAAAAAAATGCTTGATCATGTGAATAGAGTGTTTCTGAGGATACAGAAAAAGAAGGCATTTCTAAGAGTCATATTAGGCAGAGAGTGATTCCTAGACTGAGGAAACTTGGTCTTAAACTTATGGGTCAGTGCTCACTTTTACCAAAAAAAAAAATATAATAAATTTTTTTCTTCCAAATACATACAAAGATAGTTTTCAACATTCACCTTTGCAAAACCTTGTGTTTCAAATTTTTCTCCCTCCCTCTTCTCCTTCTGTCTCCTCTAGACAGCAAGTAATCCAATATAGATTAAATTTAGAGTTCACATTTAGTCCTTTAGTGCCTATTAATTAGCTAAAGCAGTTATTCTCATTTCCATTTTTATAGATGAGGAAATAAATCCTACAAAAGGGCAGATGAATATAGTAGATTCATGAATATGAATACATATTCATATGCAGAGATTGTATTACCAAAGTAAGAATAAGCTTTTAGAAATTGTATAATTGAAATCACACCAAAATATGGCAGAAAGAGGAGAGACTGGTTTTATAATCCAAAAACTTGGGTTCTAATTCTGACTCTGACATTCAGCATCTACCTTAGACAACAATTAACCACTCTGAGGCTTGGAGTCCTCCTATGAAAAATGTGAGACTTGGATTTCATGCCTATGTGGTTCCTTATAGCTCTAAATACTGATCCTATGAAGTCACCAAGAACTCTCATCCTCAGTTTCTTCACATGAAAAATGAGGAGTTTATCTTAGTTGATTTCCAAGGCCTTTTTAGCTCAAAATGTGTGTGCTCCTGTGAAAATATAAGGCTGACCGCTTCCAAATAAACAATGGAAAACACCAACATAAAATAGAAACATTATCTCATTACATATAGCGGTATTGGTTTAAGATGAAATTGTCTAGATTCACTCTTGCAGTTTTAGTATATTCTGTGTAATCATTATTACCTTCTTAAGAATTTAGACTTTTGGTGTGCTGGGATGTCTATCAACTGTATTTTCAATCCAATTCTTGTTGAACTACTCCACCTACTCTTAAGAAAGCTAAGCTATCTAGCTGAAAGTAAAACTAACCTTGACTAAGGTCATGGGACTCAGAAATAAGGGAGCCCAAATTTGATTCAAGGCTTTCAATTCTACAACCATGCCTCCCCAGTAGTGTGGAAAGCAGGGAGAGCAAAGTTTTTGAGATCAAATTAACCTAGCGTGTTGGGAGAGGAGGTTCAGGGAAAAGAACTATGAGATAAAAGAGCCATCCTTGTGTCTCTTTTTGGGAGGTGGGTTATGGTGATCAGAGAAGACAGTCTCTGTGAACTATGTGATGCTCCTTGAACTTGGAAATGAAGCTTTATGAATACAAGTTATTATTATATACCAGCTCCTCTGAGACAAAGGAAGATGCTTAATAAGAACTCTGTGTAGGAGTTAGCTTTTTAAAAAAAAAAGCCCCAAGAAAGAAGAATTTATGCATTTGTGATGAATAATGGCAGATATCCAGACAGAAATTTTAAAGCCTCCTTAACCAAAGAATTTCTAGACATGTGTTTCCTAGACCATGTCCCAGGAGTCTGTGGTGAAAGATGCAGAAATACCAGGAGGTCCTAAAAGACTCCAACAGAAGATTAGAATCTGTGCACATTTTCAAGGATCGGTGTTTACGTCAAAGCTAAAGGAAGTGCGTGTGTTTTGAAAGGGGAGATGGATTATTGTTCCCTAGTATAAGATCCATTAGCATCACAGGGAAGATTCAGATCTCCAAAGGCTGACTAGATGGTAGCCCAGCATCCCTTAAGCTACCATTTTTCTAGATGAAGATAAATTCATAGCAGACAAGTACATTCACATCCATGGAGAGACACTTATATTACCTCCAGTTTTTTTTTTTTTTTTAAAGGAATAAAAGGCATTGAAGTTGGGAAACAATTTAGGGACACTCACCTCCAAACTATTCTTTTTTGCACACAAGAATATTGTGGCATGGGAATCTCTGAGATTCTTTTGATCTTTAAGTCCTGTGACATCAAGCTACCGAACTTGTTTCATTAGATATTTAAATCCTATGTATAAAATGGCCAAATCACAACACTTTCCATAGACTCCTCCCCATGAAGGGCAATGCTCTCCTCACGTGCTAACTTTCCCTTGCATTTCTGATCTCAACCAAACATTTCTTCCAGGAAAACCTTTTGTGTATCTGGCCTCCCTGCATGACTCTTGTCCAAGTGTTCAGGTAACTCCTTCCTATAGGGAGTCCATCCAATATGTTAGGGGCCTTCTGATGTTATGCAGACAGCAGAAACACTCAAGGTATCCAGCAGTTATCTCTTAATATGAACAATCTCTTAATAGGATCCAACCATCTCCCCACCCTAATTCATCACCCTCAATTATCCATCAATATTTTAAAGTGCCAGACACTGTGCTAAGGCTAGGGATACAAAAAGAATCAAAATTCAGTCTGCGCCTTAAAGACTTTCAATTTCATGGTTACAACACCCAAACTAATATATACAAACAATCCTTCTCTCTCTCTCTCTCTCTCTCTCTCTCTCTCTCTCTCTCTTTCTCTTTGTATATATGAAATAACACACACCACACACACAATAAAAAAAAATTTACAGAGGGAAGATACTAGAATTTAGAACTTTTGGAAAAGCTTGTAAAAAGATGGAATTTTAGTTGGAAATTTAAAAAGAAGAAAATTGAAGAAGAAAAGCATTAAAACAGGAGGAGCAGTCAAAAATGTTCAAAGTTAAGAGATGGAGTCTTGTTCATGGAATTAGTCACTATCATTGCATCAGAGAGTATGTGGCAGGGAATAGGGGATAAGAAAACTGGGTAACAAGATGGGCTAGGTCATGCAGGGCTTGGAATGTCAAGCAGAACATTTTGTATTTGATTCTAGAAGTGATAAAGAAACACTTTACTTTGTAGGAGAGTGATATATTCCTGTTTTTTTTTTTTTTTCCTGATGACATTTGAAGCAACTACTCTGACAATGAAGAAGACATTTCTTATTTGACAAATATGCTATTAAATAAATATTTGGTGAACTAAATTGTTAAATAGCCCAAGGACAGACAGATAATGGCAGAGTCAGGATTAAAACTTAAACCTCTTAACTTCAATTTCCTCAGCTAAGTCCAGTAGAACTAAATGATGTTTCAATCCCTTCTACTCTCAAGATCTATGACCTGCAATTATATGATCTTTTAATTCTTTTCAGGGTCTTCTGAATTCAAGATTATTCCTTATTGTTTTAACTAAGCCAAGCTTTTAAGGTGGTGAAGATGTAAAAGAGAAGATTTTCCAAGTTATTAGTAGTGATAAAAGGCCAGTCCCCAGAGAGTCATGAGATACCCTCAAGATAGGGTTCATATCGTTTTAACCCAATAAATGGTATTAATTCAGTCTAATGCAATTCAGCAAGTACTTGGTTTTTGTTGTTGTTGTTGTTGTTTTAGGGTAAGGCAATCAGAATTAAGTATCTTACCTAGGGTCACACAGCTGGTACATATCAAATATCTGAGGCTGAATTTGAACCCAGATCCTCTAAGGCACTTATTAATTGATTGCTTCTACAAGTATCTGGAAGCAGAAAGTGAATCTTGTAAATGAGGAACTGAAATTTAAACATTTTTGTTGGCATAAGAAAGTGTGTGTAGGATTCTCAATAGAAAAAAAAAATCTACAAAGGTAAGTGACAACAGACTATCTGAGGCTCTAGATGTCAAGCTGAATAGTTCATGGTTAGAGACACTAGGGAAACACAAGACAGTATCAAAGATTTCTGGGGTTACAATTTTGGATCAGCAGATTTACACAAACTCAGAGCTAGACAGGTCCTCAAGAGCCATATGACCCAAACAACTATGCAGGAAGCCCCCCTACAATATCACAATAACTCCTAGCAGAAGCTTTTCATTCTCTCTAGGGAGCTATGGTTGGCTCCCTAACTGTTTTCTTCCCAACAAGAAGGAAAATTATCGATGGGACAAATTTAAGCCAAATGGCAACACTTTAAGTGCTTGAACAGTATTCTCAGTTCCCCTGAGCCTTCTGTTCTCCAGGCTAATAGGTTGTGATTCCTTGAATGAATCCTCATTTTACAGACTCAAAGCTTTTCACCATCTTAGACACTGAAGGCCCCTTTTGACGTTTCACTGTTCTTAAATTCTGCCATACAGAACACCATTTAAGGAACCAGGAATAGAAATCAGTAATAAATGGACCTGTGGCCAGTAAGTTGTCAAGTCTTGTTGATTCTACCTCTGCAATATCTCTTGTATCTGATCTTTGCTTCTAATTTCTTAGAAAGGCAGTGCTCAATAGGACTGTCATCTCTGCTTTGCTTGATACTGGACCTTTCAAAAATGAAACTCCTACAATATTGGAGCTGCAAGTGACTTCAGAGACCAGCTAGTATTATGGCCTTGTTTTCCAGTTGATTAAAAACAAAAGCCCAGAGAGGGTGACTATGATCTGTGGTATAAACAATAATTGTTGTAGCAAGTCAAGTCAGAAAGGAACTAATGCAAGCAAGGTATACTCTGGTGAAAGACATGAGCTGGGGTTTTACATTTAGAATGGAAGGGATGTTAGTGGTTATGAAGTCCTTTCCCCTTATTTCACACATGAGGAAAATAAGGTAAAGTGACTGATTTAGAAGATCAGATACAAGAGATATTACATAGTACATTTCTGTAATAATATTTGACTTTGTCTTCCTGATTTGAAATCTAACTGTTATCCTCTATTATATCTACTTATCTATGTATCATCCATCCATCTATCCATCTATCTTTCTATCTACCTATCTAGTGTATCTATATAAATCTCTCTTTCTCTCTCTCTCTCTCTCTCTCTCTCTCTCTCTCTCTTTCTATATATGTGTGTGTGTGTATACATATATATATGTTTATATATGCATATATATATATTATATATACACACATACATACATATATTGCCTTTAAGGACAAGTATGGAGTGGGTATTATGGGCAGAGAAGTACTGCAAATCACTGTCCTAAATATGTAACCTGTAAAATGAACATCCACTGGGTTAGATGGCTTCATACCCAGTGAGTAAACTCTTAAACTTAGAGACAGGGAGAATTAGGTTCAAATGCTATCTCAGATACTTGGTAGCTGGATGATACTGGAAAAGTCAGTTATTGTATCTGGGTCTCAGTTTCCTCACCTATAAAACTGGGGGTTGGATTCAATGATTTTCCAGATCTAAATCTATCTCCACCATGAGCTCATGAACTCTGTATTCCTAAGCAAGTCACTTCAATTCTTTTTGCCTCAACTTCCTCATCTGTATTATTGTTATCTTATCTCCTAGGATTGTCATGAGAATGGCATGAAATAATAAGTATAAAGTGCTCCCAAACTCCAGAGTTAATTTTAATCATTATCATTATTACTCTTGGTTAGTACATGTACAGTCTTCCATTTGAATATGTCTATGGGATAGCACTCTATTGCGTGTGAACAACATAATTAAGAGAAGGAACTGAACTACTGAACTCAGAACAAAGGCCTTTGTTCCCATGTTAGTTGTTCCTCTAAACTCAGGTAAATCTCCTGATTTGTGCCTCGGTTTATCTATCTTTGAATGGGTACTACTATGCTTCCCATTAGTAATGGCAGGAACAAAATTTAAAAAATGAAGTTAACGAGCTTGAGTCAGAAGAAAATCAGCTTTTTGTGGTTTCTATAGCAATGGACAAAGAGGATTTTGTCTCCTCAGTAAGATCCTCCTTTGCCCTGGCTACCCACAGGGTGCAACTTTATTAAGAGAAGCTTGTCCCAAACCATATCAGCTTGGTAAATGTTCAATATAACAAATTAGTAAAAAGAAGAAGAAAATGGACCAAAGTAAGAGCCTTACGGATGGGCATCACAATATTGAGTTTGTTTATTGCTTTGCTTTAGTTTGGATCTTTCATTTCCCAGTACCCAGCTTGGATCACTGCATAAAGGAGACAATAAACATCTGTCCACTTAATTGTCCTGGGTGATGAAACCAGAGAGAAGAATGGACAGTTTTGCTGCTGCTGGCAAAAGTTTACCTCTTAATGGAGATGACCCCTGGTGGCTTTTGTCAAGGAAGCCCCCAATTCTTCTTTTAGTCCCAGGAGTTGGGAATCTCCTTGTAGGAACTAGCCTGAGGCAGAGGGAGTAGCCTAGGGAAAAGGCAGCTTTGTGTGGAGTGGAGTGGAGAGGCCAAAGCACCTGAGAATTTTCCAACAAGCCAAAGAAGTCAGATGATGGAGGAATAATCTCCTCTTTGCAGCAGGTGACATTTTGGATTTGAATCCTCCCAACTGGCAAAGGTGCAAAAGGAATTTGAGGTGGATAGCCCAATTAGAAAACTTCTGACTAATCTGAACCTGTGCCACATAATATGGAGAGACAGCATGGAAGAGGTGTTAGAAGACATAGATTTGAGTCTGGTCTCAGTGCCCTTCTGCTGTGTGATCCAGAGTCAACTCTTTAACTCCTCTGATCTTTACCTTCCTCTTCTATAAAATGGACATCTTCATAATATCATATACCTCACAGAGTTGTTTTAAGGTCTTAATAGAGGTAGTGTATATAGAGATGATGCAAAATTCATTTCATCAAGTGTGATGCTGGGCAAGTCAACCATGCTCTGTGACTCAGGTGTTTACCTGTAAATTAGGTAGTTGGGCTCAGTGGTTTAAGGTCCCTTATATCTTCAGACAGAAGATCATTTAAGTGTTTTGCAATGTTTAATTAGTTATATAAATGTCATCTTTATTATTACTATCATTAACAACAAAAACAACCATGAAAAAAATAGAGAAGTCCTGCTATAACTTCCAGAAATATACTAAAAGCTCCTTTATTAAGCTCTTTGGAGACCTGAACTCATCATGTGTAGAAACTTGCAGTGATTTTCTCTCATATTATCACTTCCATTCCTGATTATATTGTTGAAATGTAGAATTAGAAAGAAAATTTGGAGGGAATTAATCCCTCTTCCAGTACATCCAATATTCTAACTAGGACATCTCCCATTAATGATCATTAAGCTTCTGTCAGAATATCCCTACTGACAGGGAGCTCACTACCTCCCCAAGCATCTCTTTTAGTTTCAAACAGTACCAATTGTTTGTAGAATTCTTCCTTAACCTGAACTAGAATCTGCTGCAATAACTTTATTCCAGTAATTGCAATTCTACTCCAGTGCCTGAGAGTTCCAGGACAGACACGTAAGATTGTTCTACGCCAAGCTTCCCGAGCTTTCACTAAAGCTGGCTGCTATTGTTTGGTTGGGTAAGATAGTGTTATCTCCACTCTGGGAGCTCTGCTGGGTTGTGTGTTTAGAAGTGACAGGGAGATGCACAGGAAAGGGGTCAATCTTGTGCTTGTGGGGAGTCACTTTCCACACTATCTATTCTCCCACGTTCTGGGGGACTCTGGAGCCTGAGGCATCATTTTCCCAAGTCACCAATGTGATGACTAGCCTAGAGCTCAGCTGGCTGTAATCTTCTCAAAGTCATTTGGGCCCAGGAGATGCTTGCTAAAATGCAAACCAGTGATGGAGCTCAGAAAACATTCAGAGGGATGCAGACATTTTTTTTTTTCTTATCTGTTTGTTATACTTCAGTCAGTGCTCTCAGTGCTGTGACTTGAAAGCAGTGGCAGGGCAATAATGAGGTACAAAACCACTGGCCTCTGATGCTGGAGGCAGAAGTTCAAAATATTCAGGGATATAATAGTGGAAATAGTAATGGGGGGAAGTCAGGAGAACTGGTTCTAGTCTTATCCCTGTGTGACCTCAGATAATCCATTTAATCTCTCTGGTTTGGATTTTTTCACTTGTAAAAAAGAGTTGAGTTAGTATATCATTTTCTTTATTGCCCTGTTTGACTCTGTTGTTTCCCAAAATATAAATAGAGAATAATTCTGTTTAGTTGAAGTAGTAAGATGTCTGGAAACAGAAGCTGGAGTCAACACTTTCCAGGTGAGTGAAATGTTGACCTGCATCTCCTTTTAGATTCTGCTGGTAAATCCAGGAGCTTTTGAAAGGTTTAAAATGTTTACATTTTCAAATGGCTCAGCATTAGAAACAGAGAGGATATTATCAGTGGGAATGCCATGAGAGAAGATGCTTTACCATTTATTTTGCTGCTGTACCCAAAGACTCATGGGATGCTTTCATCTCTTATCTATGACATCTCCTTATCTCAGGAACAGGGATTGTCTTGGAGTTTCTGTTTTTATTTTCACTCTTTTTGTTGTTTGCTTGATTTTTGTTTTATTTCTAGCTTTTTTTTTTCCTTTTTGATCTGATTTTTCTTGTACAGTATGATAATTGCAGAAATATATATAGAATTGAACATTAAACATATTCTATATTGGATTACTTGCCATCTAAGGGAGGGGGTAAAAGGAAGGGAGAAAAAAAATGAAACACAGGCTTTTGCAGGGCTGAATGTTAAAAAAACTATGCATATATTTTTGAAAATAAAAAGCTTTTAAAGT
The DNA here is from genome assembly GCF_016432865.1 of Antechinus flavipes. Lineage (NCBI taxonomy): Eukaryota > Metazoa > Chordata > Mammalia > Dasyuromorphia > Dasyuridae > Antechinus > Antechinus flavipes. The sequence goes on along the minus strand of NC_067401.1, from coordinate 458,161,043 downwards.
TGTATGTGTATATACATACATATTAAAATAATTTCAAGGAGTTGAAGTCGATAAGATTTGGAGAAATCAGACAAGATCTCTAAGCCTTGAAGGGATTGCAGTAATGGAGTGAGATGAGAAGGGAGAATATTTCATGTATAGATGATGGACCAGGAAAAATCAAGAAGTTGAGGAATGGATGTTTACTGAAAGCCCATAGGATATCAGTATGGCTGGAACTCAAAAATGTGTGAAGGGATTATATTCTGGGTCATTGAAGGGAATACTCATATTAAAGAAATAATAGATTTATGAGAATATTCAAGCAGTGTCATATGAATTGTATACCAAAATGCTTGTTAAATGAACTATGTTGTGGGAGGCCTATGAGGCATTGGGAAGAATGTTGAATTTGGAATATGAGAACTGAATTCAAATCCCATTTCTTATATTGGACTTTCTATTGTAACTGTGAGCTAATCAAAGCTGATTTGTGCATATCATTTTCCATGTCTGCAAAAAAAGAGATCTAAATGATATCTGAGGCCATAATCTCTAATTTTATGGATTTCAAACACTCTTGGTTTCCTCCATTTTTGATACATTCTCTGCTATTCATGTTTCTGAAACAGTTCTATCTGTATATATTTCAAACCAGAAATATATCATTTGGCTAAAATAAATTACAACCTGAGAATATCTAATATTTCTTCCAACTCTGAAATGAGGAGTTTCAAAATACTCCTGAATTAATATGGTTGATTTAAGGCTCATGAAATGAAATCTACCTCCTCCCTTATATTTACTACTATCTCTCCATTCACAGAGTCATGGCCTTCATGACTCCAAATCCATCTCCTTGCACCTACATGTGAAGTCCATCATCCACATGGAGCCTGCTAAGTTGATATTTTGAAAGCCCACAACTTGTCAGTGAATTTCCCAACTCAAGAAATTTCAGTGGTTCTCTATGTTCTCTAGGATAAAAGCAGACACTGTGGCTTATAACCTAAAGCTTTGCATAATCTGGTCACAAATTATCTTTCTAGACTGCTTTTCCATCATTATACCTTATATACTCTGTAGTCAGAGCAAACTGTCTTAGTTGCACTGCCATTTACATATGGTATTCAATTTCCCACCTTCATGCATTTGTATTGGTTTTCTTTTCATATAGATTTCTTGGAATCCTTAGCTCCTTCAAGGTATATCAAATGTGAAAATTGTATAAATGTGCAATAAAAAGATCTTTTTAATCTCTTTAATTGATAACCAAACCATCATCTGAAATTTTAAAATTTACTTAATATATAATTTTAACTTGTATAAATAGCTGCTTCCTTTAGAAAGTAAGATCCTTGAGAATAGAGGGTATTTTGGTTTTTAGCTTTATAGTTCTCAATGCCTAAAACAGTCTTTCTCATGCAGTTAATAAAATACTTTTGGATTGTTGAATTAGTCTTTTCTTATTTCCCTAAAGTCTAGGCTAGGTACTTAGGTTGGCTAGAGCATGGAGCTAATAATGCCAGAAGATGATTCAAACTCCATCTGGTCCATTTAGCTATACCAGGAGAAACACTCTGCTGGTGCCCACAAAATATACTTAAATATCAGGGAAATGCATTATCTCCAACTTGGAGAGGACTTCAGGGCCCATCCTATATATGTATGTATGTATATTTGTGTCTTTTTGCGTCTCTTTCTTTGTTTCTTTGTCATTTCTCCTGCCCTGCTTGGGAAGCACTTGCCAAATCATGGGGATTATAATCAAACCAATATTGCCATTATTATTGTTTTAATCTCATGATTCTTATAAGTTTCCAAATGAAAGTATCGTTCCTTATTACACTTTAAGTTGTCTCTTTATCTCTCTCTGATTCTACCTCTCTATTTTTTTATTCTCTGAGTTTCTATTTGCCTCTGCCTCTTTTTCTTATTCTCCAGAAAGGGGAATGGACTTCCTCAGAAGGTATTGGGTTCTCCTTCCCCAAAGATCTCCAGACAAATTCCGGATCATTACTCAATGGATATGTGGATTAAACCATACTTATTTAGAATGGCTATCGGATAATTGACTCTTCTACCTGAATTCAGATCTGATCTTACACATTTCCTAGCTATATAATCTTGTTCAAATCACTTCACCCTGTTTCTCTCAGTTTCCTTATCTGTACAATGATTTGACAAAAGAAAGAGCCAATCATTTTGGTAGCTTTGCCAAGAATGCCCCAAATGGGGTCAGAATCAGACATTACTGAAGTGACTGAACATCAAAACATAACATGCATATGTATATCTCAAATACAGGTATATTTGTGTATATACACAATATATTCCTGTATATGCATATGTGTGTGTGTGTGTGTGTGTGTGTGTAATTAAAACTCAGACACACACAGGACAGCTCCAGGCTATCTGAGAGCACCTGAAACCCTGATTGAATTTTGCCTTTACTTCCCTGGCCCTCAAGGGGAAATCCCTTCAGGGCCTTGCACAAGAAGCCTTCGATCACAAATTTAAGGAACACAGGACCCCACAGGATCCCAGCAGCTCATCAAGGTACTGTCACTGAGGAGAGGAGCAAAACTATCTTGTATGGTCTTGAATAGTGACAGGATCCTTAGCTGGAAGATCCACAACATACAAAAGTCTTTCCTCACTTCTTCTATTTTCTTTCCTAAGAAGGAACCAATTAAAGGAACAGGGAGGAGAATCTCTTTTTTTTTTTTTTTTTTTTTTGGTATGAACGTTATTCAAGACACCTGAAAAGGTCTTCTGACTCAGAGAGGGAAATTATTTGGCTGTTTTCAGGAGTTATTGTCAAAATGTTGGCTGGGGCTAATTTTCTCTTGGCAGCCAGACAGCTTCCAAAGCCATATCATATTAAGCGTACATCCATAAACAGACAAGCTGTAAACATCCCATTGCATACCTTCGCACAAACAGTCAAGCTGGGAAAGAAGCGAGCCTTGTGGGTTTGCTCTTTTAGAAACGCAGGAGTATAGCGTGTCTTAAAGGAAAACAATGGGCCCTAGATCCCAAATCAGTACACCTGGCTTCCAATCTTGTTTCTACCATTAATTGTGTAACTTTGCACGAGTCATTTCTCCTCATTATAACCTATTTTCCTTAGCTTGACAAGAACAGGGCAGAATTAGATAGCCTCTAAATTTCTCTTTAAGCTCTGAAACACTATAATTGAAGGCATTCTCCTTTTCCACCTTATTTATCATTCTTCTGGACTACCCATGGCATTTCATTTAAAGCAGTCCTCTAAATTGATCATCAGAGAATGATCTTTCATTCTCACTGGCCAACCAAAACTTCAAACGTCTTTAAGTTGTATATGAAGTCTAGGATTGAGAGCCAATGTTGTGTAATTAGGGATAGCTTTAATCCTTCTGATTTAGGATTAAAAAAAAAAATTCCCCTCTCTCTCTTTTGCTTTTTCCTTTCCATGTCCCTATCTCCCCATAGCCTTTTTATTCCTTTAAAACTAAATACAAAATAAGAAAAATAAAATAAAATAGAGAAAGACATAAAAATGGAAAGAAAATCAAAACAACATTGTCATGTGCCCAGCAGAATATCAGGGAAGATTTAAAATATGTAACAATAAATTTCCATGTCAAGAAAGCATATATTATAATAGAAAACCTTATATTCATGACTGTCCCAAAGTCCCTTTACTTTCTTATAGGTTATTCTTTTGTTCTTTGCTATGCACTTTTTTTACTTTATTCATTTTTCACCTTTTATTCCTCTAATATATTCACATGTATTCACACTTAAACACCCACCAACTCACACATATAATTTATATATAAACATATAAACACCTAACATGTATATATATATATGTATATACATATACAAAAATATATACATACATATGCATTTATAGATATGTAGACATGGATCTAAAACAATAGCAATATGATTCTTGAGGTTTTACTTTGAGATCAATGATTAGTAGCTCTATTTTTTTTTCTAACAAGTTCTACAACTAATCCTCATTATTGTGTTTCTGTATATTTGTTTCCTATCCCTTTTAACTATTCTACTTTAGTTCTACTCCTTAACTTGTCTTAACTCTTCCCAGACATGGATCCCTTCCTTATCTTTTCTTCCCACCCTTTTCTTCCCTTTTAATTTCATTCCCATTAATCTACATACCTTATCCACCTTCCATTAATCTAAATTTCCATCTCTATTTCTCCAATCAGTTCTGCTAATCGTTACCTAGAAGGCCTTGAGCAAAGAATTGAGCCACTGTGTGATTCAGTTTCTTCATCCATAAAATGAGAAAGTTACCAATTTGAAAAGATTATAAAAGAATAACTTTAGTTTGGAAGGGACATTAGGGCCATCTACATTGCTTCCATTCAATGAACATTTATTAAATAGCTACTATGTGCATACAATGTTCTATGCTCTAAATATACAAAGACAAAACCAAAACCATCCCTTCTCCAGCAGTTTACCTTCTAGTAGATAACCTTTCAGGTCTCTACAAACTGCAAATTCTATAAGCTGTACCTGAATTGTACTTCTGGCAAGAATAAAAAAGTAATGATAAGAGAAAGTTTAGATGTGTGGGCACAATAGTATATAGAAAAATCATCAAGAAAAAAAAATCTCCCTGTAGCAACTTCATATCACATATGCCTTCAGAGGGAAAGACACTCCTGAATTCACTTAGATTGACCTCTTAATATGACAGAGGATGAAAATGAGGAGTAAAATGACTTACCTGGAGTTACACAGATTTTTGGTACTTTTTTGTTGTTGCCAGAAAGTAAAATGTTTCATTCCCTTTAAATTCACCTATTTTTCCCCATTTTTCCCCAGAACTCCCTGTACTTCTTGCTAAGTATTTTCATAGAATAACATACTTTGAAATGATAAAGTCATCCTAGAGTATCCCTTCATCTAAGAGGATCATCTCACTCATTCGGTCCATTTCTCCTACTCTACTTCCCAATGCAGTCAGAGACTGGGCCACGCTTTGGTCCTGAAGGTAAACTTTGGCATGGCTAGGACCAGGTTTCCATATCACTGCCCAGTTGTTGTTCTTCTGAACTATCATTTATATTATCTCCTTGATATATTCTTATATTCCTTGCATATATTCTTAGTGCTTAACAAAGTACAGCACTTTTTTTGACAGAAAGTAAGCACTTAATAAGGCAATAAATGCTATCTATCTAAATGCTTATTTATCTCTGTATCTATCTACCTATAATTTCACTGTTAGTTTACTTATGCATTAATTATTTATTCCTTCCTTCATTCAGCTAAGTCTGACTCCCATTAGAATGCTCTTTGTTTCAATGCTGTGGTGTCAAAGCATTTTTGCAATAATTTTCTCAAACCATAGTTCCTGTGAATAATTAGCCCTGGTCATGTTTCCATCTGCTAACTCACCCTGGATGATATGATGAGGGAATACTTCTAGATGAAAGAAATGAAGAAAAATGTGCAAGTTCTCTGGACTGACTTGGAATATCTTATTGAAATTCTTGCCCAAAGTCTGATTTTTCTAAATCAGTGGGCCACTAGTAAGTCACATAGCTTTTTAAAATAAAACGTAACATTAATTTAATCAAATTCAGGAAACAATTTATGAAGAGCCTATTATATAATAGGGACTATTGTAGGCCTGGGAAATTCAAAATATGAAAGTGAAGGCAGTCCATTTTCTTTTATATATGTATGTATGTGTATATATAATATGTATGTAAATATACATATATATGTATACATATCTACATACACACATATATAACAATAGCTTTTTATTTTCAAAACATAAGCATAGATGATTTTCTACATTCACCCTTGCAAAACCTTGTGTTCTATTTTTTTTCCCTTTCCTCCCCACTCTTTTCCCATACAGCAAGTTATCCAATATATGTTAAACATGTATAATCCATATATATATATTTCCATAATTATCATGCTGCACACGAAAAATCAGATCAAAAAGGAAAAAAAAAAAGAAAAGAAAAACAAAATGCAAGCAAACAACAACACAATATAGTTCCCACAGTCTTCTCTCTGGCTGTAGATGTCTCTCTCCATTACAAGACCATTGGAAGTGGCCAGAATTACTGCATTTTTGAAAAGAGATATGTCCATCAGAATTGATTATCTTATAATCTCATTGTTGCTGTGTACAATGGCCTGCTGGTTCTATTCATTCCACTTAGCATCAGTTCATGTAGATCTTTCCAGGCCTCTCTGAAGTCATTCTGCTGATCATTTCTTATAGAACAATAATATTCCATAACATTCATATACCACAATTTATTCAGCCATTCTCCAACTGATGCAGCCACTCAGTTTCCAATTTCTTGCCACAATGGGATGCCATAAACATTTTTGCATGCATGGGTCCCTTTCCCTTTTTTATGATCCCTTTGGGAAAAAGGCCCAGTAGAGACACTGCTGGATCAAAGGGTATGCACAATTTGATAGCTCTTTGGGCATAATTTCAACTTGTTCTCCAGAATGGTTAAATCAGTTCACAATGCCACCAAAAATAGATTAGTGCCCAAGTTTCCCATATTCCCTCCAACATTCATTTTTATCTTTTCCTGTCATCTTGGCCAATCTGTTAACAATAACTTTTTGTTTTCAAAATACATGCAAATGTAGTTTTCAATATTCACCTTTGCAAAACCTTGTATTCTAAATTTTTCTTCCTCCCTCCCTCCCACCCTCTCTGCTAGACAGGAAATAATCCAATATATGTTAAATTTGCTCAATTCTTCCATACATATTTCCACATTTGTTATGTTGCACAAAAAGTAGTCCTTTTTCTTAAGTTTGCTGGACTTGAAGCAACAAGTAGAACTATAATACTTTTCTGCTGATGTATCTATTCCCTCATAATAACTAATACAAGTTTCTGGGCACTATGAGACCTCAGTAATTGAAATATCAGTGATATCATCTCCCTGTCAACAGTAAGATAATTGGTGAAATCAATCACCTGATACATGGAGTAAAGTGATGAAGACATGATGTAAAACCTTTAAAAGATCAGTGTGTTTGTCTCAGAAAAAAACTAACATATCTTCTCATCTCTAAGATGATCATCTGGAAACTGATGCAGATACTCCAGGAAGCAGTCAATTGGCTAATCACTGTGCTGGCCCTAGTGTGAGTAGCAAAAAACTCCATCTCTGGGAATCCCAGAGCTTCTTGTTTCCTTGGCAACTGCAGGTAATGTGAAGCTTTGAATGAAGCGCTGGACTCCCTAAACCCCTTTTCAAATCCTCTTCAAGATTGGATGTTTATACAGTCAATCAGACCTCTGGAATTCTTGGTCCTTTAAGATACTCAGACAATCTAAGCCTCTGCCAGGTCTCTGGGCAACAACTGTGTCTCTGGAGTCATTGATGAACATCTTAAGAAGCTACAGTCTTAAAGACTTACATCAAACATGGCCTTGAGAATTAGATTTCCTGCAGTAATGAAGAATGGTCCTAAAAACTGTGGGGGGCTTCCTGAATTATTTAAGAAATAATTCTGATTTGGATTTCTCTAATTGAACTTAATCCCTGAAATTGTGTACAACCCTTTGAAGTGATTTTTAAGGATTTTAGGTGAGTGCAGGGCACCTAATGAGTTCTTTACATCTGCTTTTAGGCTTGTATTTCATACCTGTGTAGGTTATTCTCAGTCTCCCACTGTACTCTCAGCAGGCTAAGAATATTGAGTTTTGATGTAATGCCAAATGTAGCTATAGAACACTACCCCCAAATCACCCTTTTCCTAAGCAAGGTCATATATTTGGAGCTGGTATGAACATTTGGAGGCTAATTCAACCTTCTCATTTTTACAGATGAGGAAACTAAGACTTAGAGATGTCATTTGCCTAAAGTGAAACACATATTTAATGATAGAGGCAGCCTTTGAATCCAGGGCCTCTCATTATAAAGCTATTCATTCCCTTATTTATTTATTTAGATTTACTCTCTCTCTCTCTCTCTCTCTCTCTCTCTCTCTCTCTCTCTCATATTGCACCTAATGGGAGAGCTTTTTTATTCTGTTTTATCTGATCTGCTTTCATATTTATGCTTCTTGATTTCTAATTTTTTTTGATATTGACTTGGATAAAATGATTTTTCTCCTATTTCTGCATGATGTTTATTACAAATTTGAAATTTGGTGGGAAGGAAGTCAAGTCTTGGACATAAAAAATTTCCCCATTAATGGATAGATATCAGGAAAGGAACAGAAATCTTCATATTTCTTCCCTAGTCTTATTTAGGGCAGGAATTTTCTAGCCCAGTCCCCTTTTTCTCACAGTACTTAGACTCTGGTCATGACCTCTTCCTTCCATTCCTCACAGGAATCAGTATCTGCCTTGGAGGAGAATGCTCACCTGCTCTGATTTCCTTGTAACTCATTTCCAAATAGATTCATGTCAGCACATATAACTTTCATAGCAAAAAAAAAAAAAAAAAAAAAAAAAAAAAAAAAAAAAAAAACAAAACCAAAAAAACAAAAAACCCAGCAAACACAGTACCACATAGCATGCTGAGATAATATCTAGGAAGTTCTTGGCAAACCTTAATGGTACTATATATATTTATTCTAATTTTTAATTTGAAGGTCATCTTCCTTTGTTCTAGTCCAAGGTGATTCTTTTGAGCTATTAAAAATTGTGTGCATATAAGGAAAAGACTCATAATTGGGCTATTACTGGGATTCAGTTCCCCTGCAGAATCCTGCAGTGGCCAGTATTATATCGGCTAATGCACATGCCTATCTTTAAAGCTAGCTAGCATGGTGAGACTGTGAAATGTTGATTTTTTTTCTGTTTCCCTCAGGCTGTTTCTGGAAATTTTGGGAAAAAAACAACAGCAGCAGCAAACCCAAAACAAGGCCAGCTAATATGATTTTTCAATTCTTTTGCTGTAGGCCTTTCTACAATTGGGAAGAGAAGATTAGAGGTAGGATTAAACAATCTGAAGAATAAATTTAACATACATTTATTCCAAGTAGAAGATTAATGCTAGGCAGTCAGACTACAAAGACGAGACAAGAACAGACTGGCCATCAAAGAGTTTACCTTTTATTTTTTTCTTGTGGGGATATAACATAGAAACATATTAATAATTATCAAGGTGACTCTAGGAGGCAGAAAAAAGTAGAAAAGGAAGGAGCTAAGAATCAGGGAAGACTTCATGGAGGCCCGAGTTGAAAATGAAGATCAAAGTACTGAAACCATCAGTCAACAAGCATTTAAGTGCTTATTATATACCAGACACTTAACTAACTAGGAATACAAATAGAAGGAAAATGAAAGATATTGGATAGGGGAAAAAAACCCATAAATATAAAATGAATAGACCTGATCAATTATTTTCATAAATGGTAGTTTGGGAAGGAGAGAACAGGAGATTAAAGGGAGCAGGAAAGACTTCATGCAGATGATGTTATACTTTAAAGGAAAGGAGTGACCCTCTAAGGCAGAGATAAGTTGGGAGTGCAGTCCAAGCAGGAAAGACAGAGAGGGAACTCTGGGACTAATAGATTTAGAGAACTGTCCCAAGTGTTGAAAAGCTCAATGATTTGTATGATGTCTCAGCCAGTAACCATCAGAGGCAGAACTTGAACCCAACTCTTTCTGGTGCAGCAGCCACCTCTCTCTTCACTATATCATCATTGTCTCTAGACTCTGTGGATATTGGCTAATCCAGTCACAGAGACAAAGGATAACTTTCTTTTTTGGTAAGTCAGCTGTTGGGATAGCTAGATAAATTGGGTATTCAGCAGGAGGTTGACATTAACAATGGACTGAACTTGCAAAGCTATAGCTTGGCCTTGGGTTTTGACAACTGTTGAAATGAAAGGAAGGCCACTGAGAATGTGAGTATATACTTATGCATATTTCTGTGACCTGGGGAATAAAAAAAGAATTGCCTGCACCATTCAGGAAAAAAACAAGGGAAGTGGAACATAAATCAACTGAATGGGCTGCTGTTGTTGTGCAGCCTCATACCACACACAGCCTTACCTTGACTTGTCTGAAAAGGGAAATGAGGGCAAGATACACAATAATAGTTTTTAGAAACCTCAAAAGTCAAGATGGAAATGCATAAGAATCATGGATTTAAAAACCCAAAGAGACAGCCTATCCCAAGTAGCTGAGAGCTGTAGTGGGCACTAACTGCATGATATTTATTCTTAGGTAGTAGTCCTAGCTTCCAGTTCTGGGGGCTTTGGTTGGTTCCTTTGCTATGGGAGGAAAGGTTTAATAACTGTGTGCTGAACTATTCTCTGGTAGACTGCAATAACAGCAAAATGATATTTTGTCTTCTCTATGTACAAAATATTCTTTTTTTTAAACAATTAAAGACTAGATAATGCTATATTAGGGGTATTACTTGAAGTGGGGATTAGAAAAGGAACTTGTTTCCCTAGTTGCTTTTGAGGTTGCCAGATAAGCATATGCAGTAGCCACCTTATGCCAGCTAATGAGAACAGTTATGAAATTTTCTACATGAGCTCTCATACTCTAGAAGTCTGTAAACACTGCAAATCAGTACATGGTTTGTTTATTGTCTAGATTAAGAAAATAATGAAGAACATTGTAGTAGTAATATGGATTAAACTTAAAATGTCTATGAGGTACAGACATACTTTTGGAGAGTCAGCTGTTAAACATTTACTGTTATGGAAATAACCCTTTAGTTTACATTTGCCAATTTAACTTTATCCCACTAAATTACAAGCAACTAGAATGAATTTCCACAAAAAAGCACTTTTCATTTTAAAATGTGCATTAGAAGTATCCTTGTATTCATTTGTCTAACTCAATTACTGAAGTAACCATTATTTTCTAAAAAAGATAACTCACTTTTTTCCCCAAAGAAAGGGAAAAATTCTGCAAAAGGAGATTGTTACCAGAAAAAAAAAATGGGCCACTAATTCGTTGTAAGTGGAATTGTGAATGGATCCAATCATTTTGGAGGGCAATCTGAATTAAGCCCAAAAAGTTGTTAAAATGCCTCTACCCACCAATTTCACTTCTTGGTCTATTTCCAAAGATGATTGGGGAAAAGGGAAAGAATCAACATATTCTAAAATCTTGTAGCAACTCTATTTGTTACATCAAAGAATTAGAAATTGTGCAGATGACCATTAATTGGGGAATGACTAAAGAAGTTGTGCTACATGATTGTGATAGAATATTATAAGAAATTATAGGTTTGAGGATCTTAGAAAAACATAGAAAGATTTCCATGAAATAATGAAGAATGAAATGAGCAGAACTAAGAGAATATATATATATATATATATTTCAGCTTTTTATTTTTCACAGCATATCCATAGATAATTCTGTAACATTAGCTATTGAAAAACCTTGTATTCCAGTCCCCCCTCCCATCTCTCTCGCCTAGATGGCAGTCATATGTTAAACATGGTAGAAATATAGAACATGTTATATAATAACAGAAATATTATTTTAAGAAGGACTTTGAGCAAATAAGTCATTTTGATGATTAGAAATACCCAAATTAACTGTAAAGGACATATTAAGAAAGACATTAAAAGAAAAAGAAGTGACAAATGGAAATATGTGTAGAATAAGTGTGTGTGTATGTGTATCTGTGTGAGTGTGTTTGTGAGAGAGAGAGAGAGAAAGACAGAGAGACAGAGAGAGAGAGAGAGAAAACGAGAGAGAGAGAGACAATATATATGTGTATATGATTACAAACACACATATCTGTGTCTAATGGTAGCAATCTCTAGGGCATGGAGTAGGAAAAGGGAAAGATAAAATTTATGTTAACTTTATTATATATTTAAAAGGAACAACAAGTTGTACATAATAGATTTTCAGTTTTATATGCAATCATATTTTTATCATGCCATCATGGAATTTCTTGTTTTATTCCATAAGTTAAAAAATTTTAAAAAGAAGCTTGTTACTTTCAACTACTGCCTCTCTAAGGGCAAGAGACATTGCTGCAAGTCACTATATAAGCTATTCATTCAGTAAGTTATCTTATTATTAGTTTCTGATAAATTTCCATTTAATTAAACCCTTATTATAAATAAATGTCAGAGTTGTTTCATTAGCATATAAGTATCTTTAAAAAAACTTAAAATGATAGATGATTGATGCAAGAAATAATAATTAATCCTGATTCCTCTCTCAGCACTAAAGTGTTATGACCTTTTTGATAAATCACAAATCTTGGATGGATAGTTCTTTGTTTAGCTCCGGGGTTCTTAACCTTTTTTTGTATCACAGATACCTTTGGCAGTGTGCTGAAGCCTAGATACTTCTCAGAATATTTTCAAATACATAAAATAAAATACATATATTGCAAAAAAAGCCAATCTATTGAAAGAAAGATCTATATATTTTTCTTATTCAAGTCTACGTACTCTTAGGAGTTTAGTCATAGACTCCATGGAGATTTGTTGAGGTTAGAAAAGAAGTAGCAGTCTAGTTCTCTGCCTAGTTGAATTATCTTGCTTCATTCAACAGATAACAGATTCAGGCATGGGCTTATACTGGGCATAGGGAACTCCAGATGTGGAAATCCCTTCTACATAGAGAGGCCAGTCCCTTGTCTGCAACTTTTAGTCTTAGATAATTGATTAGAACACAGAAAAAAGATATGACTTGGGGAAGGCACACAGCCCAAAAGTGAACAGTGGAATTGGAGCTCATATCTACTTGGTGTGGAGATTGGCTTATTTTCTAGGCCCTAGAAAACATAAATGACTCCATGTTTGGCCACAGATTGACTCATCTATGTAATTAGAAAGTTCTTACATACTCAGTAACTGATTTGGTCAGCTACATTTAGGATTATGAATGCAAGGTTAGCAGACTATAGGTTTAGCAAACATCATTAATCTATATAAGTAAAGTGAGTAAACTTTCATAATCACCATGTCCTTGTGGTTGGTAAGGGAAATTGCAATTTAGATCACTCACTGACTTTCCTAAAATTCCCCTCTCACTCCAGACCTAAGAATCTGCTAAGCAACACCAATCAGATAAAGTGGCAGAAACCCAGGCTCTCTAAGCCATCTCCCATGCTACAAAACTCACCATATGCCTGAATTATGGTTATTAAGCAAGCTTCTGGTATTTTAGGAAAAGAACTACTCAATGTATGAATAACCAAATGGCTGTCGTGATCATTTGAGTACTTAAATTCCTTCTCAATAGTTTCCCACCCCAAATACCCATACATGTGTCTTCAAAACTGGCTTGCTTTCCATCAGGCCATTCGGTTCTCATCCAGTAGTAACAAGTATTTATTGTGTTGTTATTTTGTGCTAAGTAGTACTCGGGATATGATTGCATGGTCTCTGTGAGACAATTATTTATTTGGGAAGAGAATTTGTGACAAAAATCTATAATGCACGCATTGTGTGCAAAGGTCAGTACTAGATATTGGAGGAAATGCAAAATATAGACACTTTCCAGTGTTTATAGTTAATAGGGGGAATAAGACATGAACAAAGATATTAAAAACATACAATATCACATGAAATGTTTGTTTGAAATTAATGAAATATAATAGAAATTTTCATTTTTGTCTTTGGAAACCTGTACCCAGTATGATGGTTAGAATATAATAAGTACTTAATAACAAACTGATTAAATTATTGAGAGGAACAAAATGAAGTATTAGAAGAAATCTGAATGAGTAGAGTTCTATCTATCACATGTAAGAAGTCTTGAAGATTTCCTTTAAATTGGAGATGACCTTTAAATTGGGCTTTATTGGATAGCATTTCAAAAGTCAAAGTGAAGAGGGGCATGGTTGCCAATGTGAGCAATATTGTGGTACCTGTTTGGGGGAGCAAAGAAAGTGCCTAGAGTATATAACAACAACAAACTATGTCCTGAGTCTCAAATCTGGTTCATAATCTGACTTTGTATAGCCCATGAACTCAGAATGTTTTCTTTTCCATTTTAAATGAAATAAAATTTTGTTTTAAAATAGCAAAATACACATTCTTAGCTCATGTACGTGTGTGTATATCTACCTATTTAGGGGTTGGATCTGACCTACAAGTCATGGTAAAGAATGTGTGAGAGGAGTAATGTAAACAAACAAACAAACAAACAACAACAACAACAACAAAAAAAACTGGGAATGTAGATGGTGTAGAAGATGCCAGATGACAGGATGTCTTGGAATACTACACAAAGGAACTTGAAATGTACAGTCTATATAATTAGGAAATATTGAAAAAAAATTAGTAGAAAAAACCACATGATCAGATCTATGCAGTTGTGTATGTATACTAAAAATTTTGTATGGATTTAAATTTTACTAAGTAAAAGTATACTAAAACATTTGGAGAACATATTATGTATGTTTTTATGTATTCATATGTGTATATATACATGTGCCTATATTTATGTATGAGAAGAATGAATGTGAGAGGGAAGAAAGTAGAGATAAGCAACATTAGAATGATGCTGCTGAAATAAAATCTTAAGTATCAGATCTGACAAAATTTTCTGGGAAACCTGGCATTGATGGTATCGTGTAGATTTTGACAAACAGCTGGAACCATGTACCAAGATAAAGTCCAAAAATATCTGTTATCATTTTTAATATTATTATTACTATTACATGTTCTTAAATATGGTATTCATAACACACACATATGTAACCAAATGAGAGATAGGATCACAGAAAATGAAATGGACAATTTTGATTTCATAAAATTAAAGATGTTTTGCAAAAAAAACCCAATGTTTTTAAAATTACAAGGCAGGTAATGAGGGAAAGTCTTTGTGATATATCTCTCTGATACAATTCTCATTTCTAAAATATATAAGAAACTGAATCAAATTTATAAGAATAAGAGCAGTTCCTCAAATGATAAGTGGATAAAGGATATGAAGATGTAGTTATCAAGGGCAGACAGCTAAGTTATTAGTAGTTATATAATAAAAACTCTTTCAATCATTAAAAAATTAGAGAAAATAAAAAGCAAAGTCGCTCTGAGGTTTTATTCATTATACCCAGTGGACTCACATATTGACCAAAAAGAAAAGATAATAATTGTTCAAGGATTTTGGGAAAATAAGAAATTAATGTGCTGTTTGGTGAACTGAAGCACTCCAGCCTTTGAGGAGGGGGTTGTCTATTTTCTCAAAAAATACTGTATAACAGGATGCCACCATAGCAGTTCATATTTTAGATTATTTGAATTGTGAATACTAATAGAAGAATACAGAGATATATATTAGAACAAAATAGAGATTGTTAAAGTAGAATTTCTCTTAATACATGCTCCAGAGTCAAGAAAAGCTGAATTCATAATCCTATATCAGAGACATAATTGAGTGGCCCTGAAGAAGTCAATTAGACTTTTATCATTTTTTAATACACAAAGTATAGAAAATCATCATGCTTACCTTAATATTGTTGTGAGGATAAAATTATACACTATATGTGAAGTGTTTTGAAAACCCCAAAGCACTATAACATGTTAGTAGTTGTTGTTTCATGTTCAGACCACATTCTAGGTATTGTATTTGATTTTGGACAACAGATTTTTGAAAATAACAGAAAACTCCCAGAACAGGATAACTGCTAAGGTCCAGGATCCCAATTTCACATCATAAGAAGATAAGTCAAATGAAGTGAGGGTGTTTGTCTCAGTCAAAATGTAGAATATGGAGCATGATAGTTGTTAATGTTTTAAATTTATCACCTGAACTAAAGATAAAGTAGGTTTATTCTTTTTGGTCAGAAAATGAGGAGCAATGGAAAATGCAAAAACATAATCAGATTGAATGTAAGGAAATACCTTGCAATATTTAGCATGACTCAAGGAACAAATGAGCCTGTTTGGGAAGTAACAGGAGCTATCTCAAAGGAGCTCTCCAAAGACTGCATGATTACTTGATTGCCGCATTATGTAGGAGATCTTGGTTTGAGATGGACAAATATCCTTTGCAGTCTCTTTCTACTCTGAGTTCCATTGTGTCTGCATAGATAACTATGCAGCCTTTGAAAGTGATCACCTACTTGATTGGCTCTGAATGTATGAGATATTTAGCATTTCTTAAAAGAGTAGGATAGAAAGAAATGAAAGTTTGAGATCTACATGATGTTTAGTGAGGAATTTTCTAGATGCATTAATTACTCATCAAAAAGTTGACATTAAAGGAAATCAGAGAAAGAAAAGAGGAATGTTGGAAAAGGAGGAAGAAAATGAGCTTAAGAATGACATTTATTAAAGAAAAAAAAAAGCAAAAACATAAACAAAATCAACCCAAACATAGTAGCTATGTAGAGTTTGGACAACTGTGATCAAGAACTCCACTCTCAACCCCCTGTTTAATTGATATGAAAATGAAAATAAATCATGGACAAAAGAAAAGTGAAGAAGCCAATCCTCTTTTCACTGGACCTAGAGCCAACTACTTCCTGACTTTATTATGCTTTTCCACTAGCAAAAGATAATCTGTCCCTTTTTGTTCTCATGTAAACACTGAAATCTTCTTTTTAATAAATATATTTTTTTCTTTTTCACTTGAATAAAAATACTTTTTAAATTAAAATGACATTTATTATAGAAAATAGAAGGAATAAGATAAAAATACATAGTTTTATGTGACTCTTCATTTTGCCTCCATCCAGGGGGTAGTAGTGATAAAGATGCAAATAAAATAGCATTTCCAAACTCCCAGAGCATGTTCTGAGCCTAATTGAGAGGGTATGTAAACTGAGCTCACTCTTTAAGGATATTTTAGAGAAGAATCTAGTTCAAGCTTGTTTGAGACCTTATGACTCAGCAAAATGCTCAGTTCATTTGTGGCTTGAGTTAAACTGGTTCTGAGATTTTCTTTCCTGATAAGTTAGTAACACTTTTTCAATATAGCACGATGGAAAATAGACAATACCCATTTTTAAAAGAAATTCAGGAAATCCTGTATTTCCTAATTCTTTCTTTTGAATGTGTGCATATCTGTACCTTAGACAAACATGGAAAGTATAGTTTTCAAATATTCCTACTAAAGATAGGATGATAGAATGTTAGAGCTAAAAGGAAATTTATAGATAATTACATTTTACTCTCTCATTTTATAAATGAGGAAACCGAGGGTTAGAGAGGTTATGGAATTAGAACAATTTCTCCATGTTTTCTGATTCCTAATTCAAATATGCATCACACTCCATTTTACTGCTATTTTATTTGGGGAAATCCTTTTAAAGATAATTATTATGTGATGTGAGATGTAAAAGAAAAAGCCTAAAATGACAGGAATTAGATATCAGTCTCAAAATGATGCACCTCAAAAGAGATTTTTGCAGTTAGATGATTTAGACTGATTCATGCTCTGTCCAATATCAGAAAACAGCATGAGTAAGCCTGGCATATGGAATGAAAGAGAAGCAATCTCTAACAAAACACTCAGCTCTCTTCTGCTCTTTCCTGGAGAAATAATTCAACTTGTGAGAACCTGATCTGAGAAGCACAAGCACAAGTTGGAGAGCTCACAGAAGAGTCATGAAGATGATCAAAGGAAAATAAGAGAAAATTTTAAAAGAAGAATGAGATAGGAAAAAAAAGAGAAGGCATCAGATCATCAGGGTGATGGAACAGAAATCCAGAAATAGTTCTGGTGTTCATACAAACAAGGAAGTTAATTATGAGACACAGCACACACACACATACACAGATAGAAACAGAAAGAGAGATAGAGACAGAGACATACAGAGAGAGACATAAAGTAAGAGATAGAGATAGAGAGACAGAGACACAAACACAGAGACAGAGAGGGGGGAAGGAAGGAAGAAAGGAAGGAAGGAAAATTGTTTAGAAGCATGAGGAAAGATCAAAATAATGTCATGAAAAGTACTCCTGAGAATGAAGTGTGTTGTTCTTTATAGGGATGGATTATTAAGAAATATTGTAGAGTCCATTTTCAGTCTAGAGAAATAGATATAAAAATGTACTGATTGATCTTTGTTGTTTTCTAAGAATATGAGCTATTATTTATTCCATCCTCAGTATAATGTTCTGAAGTCATAATCTAATGTTATCATGAGAAAGTCAAATCAGATGGGGACTGGATTTTCCACCTATGTTCAGCAAATGTCTCTAACTTCTTATTGGTGGCAAGAGGTAAATAATCTGATGTAGAATATTTAATCTTTTTGCTCAGTCACAGAACTATTAATGTTTGTCCACTGGTGGAACTAACAGTTAACATAAAACATACTTAATAGTGAGGTGACTTTTAGTTTCTATCTTAGTGGCATAGGGATGCATAGCAAATTCTATGCTCATGTCTTTAGATTGAATGGAAGAAAGTGAGTTAGTGAGTATTTCATTTATTTTCTGTTGGATGGTGATATTGCATGATACATTCATTCAGTAGATAGATAGAGAGATAGATAGATAGATAGATAGATAGAATAAAAAGTATGTAAAACCTATTTTCTGGGCACTGAAACAAGTACGAGGGAGGAATAGCAAGAATAAAATGGTCTAACCAGGATCTAACATTCTATTGGGTAGGGGAGCATAAATAAACAAATGAATGAATGAATAAACAAACAAATACAAAAATGTTCAAAAGAAATTCAAAGGAATGCTAACAAATAAGGGAGTCAACAGAGATTTTGTTGACCAATTGGGATCCAAAGGCAGTAAGAATACCAAGATAAAACAAACTATGAAGTAAAGCACGTATATAGGCACAGAGGCAGGAAAGGAACTTTACATACAGGGCATGATAAAGATCTGCTTACTTCTTTTTTAAACAAGTAGCTTTTTATTTTCAAATATATATGCAAACATAGTTTTCAAGATTCACCCTTACAAAACCTTGTGTTCCAAATTTTTCTCCCTCCTTTCCCTGCATTCTCTTCTCTAGACAGCAAGTCATCTAATATATGTTAAACATGTGCAATTCTTCTACATATATTTCCACAATTGTCATCCTGCATGAGAAAAATCATATCAAAAAGAAAAAAAAAAAAGAAACAAACAAACAAAAAACAAACAACAACAAAAAGGTGAAAATACTTGTGATTCACATTCAAATTCCACAGTCCTCTATCACTGTCTCCATCAGAAGCCTATTGGAAATTAGGAATTGGAATTGTCTGATTCATGTTATTGTCTAAAATTGTCTAAAAGAGCCAGGATTCATCACAGTTGATTATTACATAATCTTGTTGTTTCCAATGTTCTCTTGGTTCTACTCACATCACCTAGCATCAGTTCATATAAATCTCTCCAGATCACTATGAAATCATCTTGTTAATCATTTCTTATAGAACAATAATATTTCATAACATTCATATATAATAACTTATTCAATCATTCTCCAACCACTGGGAATCTATTCAGTGTTTAGTTTCTTGACACTACCAAAGGGCTGCTGCAAACATTTTTTTGCACATGTGGGTCCTTTTCCATTTTTTGTGATTTCTTTAGAATGTAGAATCAGTAGAGACACTGCTGGATCAAAAGGTATTCAGTTTGATAGCTCTTTGGGCATGGTTCCAAATTGTTCTTCAGAATGGTTGGATCAGTTCACAAATCCACCACCAGTGGATTAGTTTCCCAATTTTCCCACATCCCCTCCAACATATATTTCTCTGTTATCTTGGCCAATCTGAGAGATGTGTAATGATATCTCAAAGTTTTCTTAATTTCAATTTCTCTAATCAATAATAATTTGGAGCATTTTTTCATGTGGCCAAAAATGGTTTTGATTTCTTCTTCTGAAAATGGTTTATTCATATGCTTTGATTATATGGAAAATATGATTATATGGAAAATAGCTTGTAGTAGATTTTTTGTATAAATTTTAAAAAATTTAACAATCAAAATTATCCATTTTGCATTTTATGATTTTTTCTAGTTCTTTGGCCATAAATTTCTTCCTTCTCCACAGATTTAACAGGTACACTCTCCTTTCTTTTCCTAATTTATTTATAGTGTCATTTTTTATGTCTAAATCACAACCCATTTCTACCTTATCTTGGTATTGAGTGTGAGATGTTTCTCAATGGCTAGTTTCTGCCATACTATTTTCTATTTTTTTCCAGCAATTTTTGTCAAATAGTGAGCTCTTATCCCAGAAGCTCTGTTTACTTCTTTTAAAGCATAGTTTTCTGGACATCCAGAATCTTTTGAGAAAAGGAAGCTAAAATGCTGAATTTTAGCAGCTGTGACCAGGTCAAAAATTATGGGCATGCAATGAGGACAGTGAGGATATTAATCAACTGTACCTGACATACTGTCTTGTTCAAAACCCTTAGCCTCTTGACCCCATGCTCCAGAGATATACTTGTTTGTTCCTAATGTCAACTATTTCTCAGGTGTCTGGGGGGAAGGGAGGAAAAAAAAAGGTGGGGTATTTACTTGACATTTTAATTTTATATTTAAAAGATGTAGAAAATTGTACATTACAGATTTGCAGTTCTGTGCACAATCATCTTTTTAAAAATATATATACTGTGTTATAAAAAGGTTCATTTTATTCTGCAAACTAAAAATAAACTGAGTAAAAATTAAAACAAATTAAATATGATAAATAAATAAAATGGGCAATTAGGTAATACTTTACAAAATAAATAATATTGAGCTTGTCTAAAAAATGAATGACTAAATATCAGTTCATAATAATTTTTGAAGATTATTTACTTTTTTAAATAATATTTTATTTTTCACAATTGCATATAAAAACAATTTTAACATTAAAAAAATTTTTGACTTCCAAATTTTCTTTTTCCCTGACTCCTCATTCCCCTCTTAGTTACTATGCAATTTGATATAGATTATACATGGACAATCATACCAAAAATATTTTAATATTAGTCAAGGTGTGAAAAGAAATATAGAAAAAACACAGTTCAAAATAGTATGCTTTTAAAGGTAGATACTATTTGTCATCATTTATTCTTTGAAATTGTCTAGGATCACTACTGAGAATAACTAGATCATTCATACTTGATCACCATAGAGTTTTGTTGCTACTGTGTACAATGTTCTCCATATCCTGCTCACTTCACTTTGTATTACTTCATGGAAGCCCTCCTGGTTTTATCTAAAATCATCATGCTCAAAAGTTAAAAAGAAAATATACTGTAAAAATTAGAATTGGTCAAGTGAAAGCTAATAAGTCCATGGGACATCAGGAAAAAAAACAAAACAAAACAAAACAAAACAAAACAAAAACAATAAAACAAAGACAATAGAATGAAAAAAAAAATAAAAGTAAATGTGAAATTTCTTATCAGAAAAACAAAACAAAACAAAAAACCTTACCTAGAAAACAGATTGAGATAATTTAAGAATTATTGAAGAATCTGAAAGCCATGATAACAAATAGAATCTAGATAGCATATTTAAGGAAATTGAAAAGGAAAACTGTCCTGATATCACAGAAGCAGAGAACAAAATAGAAATTGAAAGAACTCACTAATCTCATCTGGAAAGAGATCCCAAAATGAAAGCTCTCAGGAATATTATATCCAAATTCCACCAGGTAATGGAGAAAATGTACAAGTAACCTTGAAAAAAAATACCATTGAGCCATGGTCCAGATCAAACAAGATTTAGCAGTTGCCAATGTAAAGAGATGAAAGGCTTAGAACATTATATTCCAGAAGACAAAGGAGCTAAAATTACAACCAAAAATATCTTACTCAACAAAACTGAAAATACTCCTAGAGAGGAAATAATGACAAACCATTCCAGTATCTTTGCCAAGAAAATCCCAACTGGTATAAATATGGTCAGAGCATCATGTCATATAAAAAAGGTGATGATTTTGTTTCACCATTACTTATTTTTGTTCCTTCATTTTCTTTTACTGGTGTTATTACTATAAATAGCATTTAAAATATAATATAGAATAATAATGGCAAATAATGGACATTTTTATTTCACCTCCAATCTTGTAAATGTTCATAGTTTATTGGCATCATTTCAACAACAAATTGAATTACTAAAGCATTATTTTATAGCACTACAGAAACAAGGAAATTCATCCATAAGAACAAAAGACTAAAAATATGAAGGCAATGAAAACAAGTGAAACATGACAACCTAACAGTTTCATATTTTGGACATACCACAAAATTATAATCATCAAAACAATATGTTACTTGATAAGAAATAGAGTGGTTGATCAATGGAAGAGATTAGGTACACAAAATATAGAAATAAAGGAACATAGTAACTAGTGTTCGATAAATTCAAAAAGCTGAAATTTTGAACCAAGATCTTACTATTTGATTATTTTTTTAAGTGCTGAAAAAACTAACTGGAAAGCAGTCTGAAAGTAGGCATAAAGGAAAATCTCATACAATCTTAGATAATATTAGATAAGGTTAAAGTAGAATCATTCTCCAATTGATAAACTGTCAAAGGATATGAAGAAGCAATATTCCAAAGAAGAAATCAAAGCTATTATTAATAATATGAAAAGTACTCCAAAACACTAAATTCACATTTAAAGAAATCCAAGGTACAATCTTATGCCAACTAAATTGGTTAAGATTTTCCATGTAGTTAGTGTTTTATATTATTATTATTATTATTAGTGGGGGAAGGAGAAAAATGACAGAATTTGCAAATGAAAGTTAAAATTTAAAAAAAGCAGAAAAGTTTGTTAGAAATACACAAAATTTTAAATTGAGGTATAGACCAAACCTATGTCTGAATGTTAAGAATTTTTTTTCTTTTTTGGCTTTTTAATATATTTTTACTTTTCCAAATATATGCAAAGATAGTTTTCAACATTCACCTCTGCAAAACTTCATGTTCCAATTTTTTTCTCTTTTCCTTTCTCTCTCTCTCCTCCCCTACACAGCAAATAATTCAATATAGGTTAAACATTTGTAGTTATTTAAAACATATTTCCATATTTGTCATGCTGCACACACAGACAGAAATAAATAGCTCAACAGAGAAAAAGAAAGAAAAACAAAAGAGAAAAAACAAGTAAACAGACAATGACAACAAAAATGTGAAAACATTATGATTGGATCCACATTCAGTTTTCATAGTTTTCTCTCTGCAAGCAGATGTCCCTTTCCATGCATGATAAGTCTATTACAATTGCCTTGAATCACCTCAATCCATCAGAGTTGATTATCACATAATCTTGTTGCTGTGAACAATGTCCTCTTTGTTCTTCTCACTTCACTAAACATCAGTTCATGTAATTCTTCCCAGGCTTTTCTGAAATCACCCTTGTCATCATTTCTTATAGAACAATAACATTCCATTACTAAGAGTTAAGAATTTTCTTAACTGAGAGTTCCAAACTATTTGTAATTGTACTAATAACTTTTCATTTGATAAAAATTCCATAAAACCACAGAAAGGGAAATAATATTTTTCCTAGGCTAATGGTTCTCAAAGTTTTTCATCTTAGTGTCCCTTTACATTATTAAAAATTGACTTACCCTCCAATTTTACTTTAGGTAGGCTATATCTTTCCATTTTAAAATTGTTATTGTATAGTTTTAGTCGTGTCAAATTTTGCATGATCTTTTTTGGTGTTTTTTTTGGCAAAATACTTGGGTATTTTGTCATTTCTTTCTCTCCCTCATTTTATAGATGAAGAACTGTGGCAAACAAGATTAAGATTAAGTCACATAATAAGTGTGTGAGACCAGACTTGAACACATTAAGATGAGTCTACTTCTGAACTTCTCAATTAATATGTTGAGACATGTTAAATATAGGAAATCCAGCCTCACAGAGATACATATTTGGGAAAGAAATAAATGCTTTAAAAACAAACAAACAAACAAACAAATAAATAAATAGATTTTTTTTTGTATTATTAAAAAAATAATTTTGATCTCATGCTTGGTGAAAGCACTTCACCAAGTGATGAAAACACCACACTTCCACTGGACAATACTTCGAGAACCTTGCTTCAGACCAAATTGAACTAATCCTCAAAATGGGGAATGGCTTAAACAAGTTGGAAAGGTATGGGGACAGGCAACACCTGAGCAAAATGTGTGATGCCCATGTGAGCATCCTTTTTTTTTTTTTTTTTTTTTTTTTTTTTTTTTTTTTGGTGAGATACACCTTTTTTTGATAAAAAGTAATGGGTAGAATTGAGTGGGTTCCATGGCACCACTCGCTGACATTTCATAGCAATCTTCTCCTTCAAAAGTTGGAAAATACAAAGGAGATTGGACTTGATGAGATTGTCAGCATCCCATGCCTAGATTCTGGTTACTAAAGAGTCATTTTAACTCTTTTTTTTTTTTACCCTTAGAGCCAGAGGGATAACCAATGAGCCTTTCTGTTCTTATAATACTTATTTTTGTTTTTTTCATTGTATCCTCACTTAATATAGTGCTTAGCACATAGTAATCTCTTAATAAATGCCTGTTGGTTGATTGATTACATAGTATCTTATACTTTCCAAAGCTTTTTATAAGCGATATCTTATTACAACCTCACAATAGCTCTGTGAGAAGTATCATCCTTATCCAACATATGAGAAAACAGGCTCAGAGAGGGGAAATGACCCGCCTGAGGTCACACAGCTGGTCAGTTTCAGAGATGAGATTTGAACCTAAGTATTGACTCCAAGGTACAAATTCTTTCTTACACCCACTTCAGTGACTCTTTTAATCCCCAGGGCATTTCAACTGCTGCGATGGGAATGTTTGGCAGGTGCTAATTAGTAGGCAGGCTGTTTATATCCTGCTGGGCCTTCCCCAGGGTGTCTATGCATGGAGACTTCCTCAATTATTAGCTGTGCCAATTGCCAGCTCTGAACTGCTGCTTTAGGGCTTGGTCCTATTGACTTAATTCTTTGATTTCCATTAAAATTTGTATGTCGGAATGGGGATAAAATTTTAAAATTATTTATTGTGACTGACTTAATGGGAATCAAAGCTCAGAAAACAGACTTTGACATGGAGGCAATAGACAAAACTTGATGACACCGTATTCTAAAGAAGAGATAGAAAAGGAGTTAGTCAAATGGATCTCCTCCTCCTCTCCAACCTGCCAAGTAATACACAAAAGCACAAATTCTTGGTACCCAATAACTGGCTCATTTCTTTAATGGCACCCCCACCTACCCAGCAATTGATGCTTCCAAAACTGGGTTAGCACAGCAGCAAAAGTACTGGATTCTGAGTCATACAAAACCTATGTCTGATGCTTCCTACATTTTTGACCAGGAGAAAATCACTTAGGTTCTCAGGGCCTCAGTTTCTTTACCTAGAAGATGAGGGGTAGACTGCATGGCCTCTGAGTTCTCTAGTTTATTCTACTGATGTATATGTTTATTTTTTTTTAAAAATCAATACCAGATGCCTTTGATGATGGCTGATTTTTAATATAATTTGAGGTATGGATTTGCTTTTCAACCTTAATTCCTAGCGGTTTTCATTACTTCCCTTGACATTATGAATTTAAACTTTTTTTCAAATGAATCTATTAATTACTTTATTGAGTTCCACAAAATACCTTTGATAAGGTAATTGGTATAGCATTAAAAAGGTATATTTACTTTGGTAGTATTCTAATTTTTATTATATTTGCAAGGCTCATATATAAGTATTGAATATTTTTTTCAACTATGATATTCTTTATTTCTTTAAGGAAGACTTTGTGATTGAATTTATGTAAGTAATTTTGGTCCTTGTTAGATGGATTTGAAGATAGTTTGTGCATTTTGTAATTGTTTAGAATAACACTTCTTTTTCTCCTCTATTATTGCCTCTTAGACTTTCTTGTTATTATATAGAAATGATTTTGATTTTTTAAGAGTTTATTTTGTAGCTTACAACATCAATGAAATTAATCAGTTTCAATTAGTATTTTTTTTGCTGATTGCCTAGAGTTTTCTAAGTAAACTATCATATTAGCAAATAAGCAAAGCAAAATATCTTTTAAAAAATCTATCTGTATTCTTTCTTCTATTATTGCTATTGTTAGTATCTTCAGAACTATATGAAATAATAGAGTGATCATTCCTTCTTTATTTCTATATTTATTGGTAAAATTTCTAGCATATATAGCCATGTTATATATGGCAATTGCTATTGGTTTTAGATACATTTTTTTAAATATGAAAAGATTTGTCTATGCTTATCATGTGTTATGCATTCCATTTATTTTGTTTTAGTGATTATATTGATTTTAAACATTTTGAACCAATCTTTCATTATTGAAATAAATCTAATTTTGTAATGAAGAATGTTTTGTTAGATAACCTGTTAGAATCTGATGGAATTTTATTTAAAACTTTTAATCAATATTCTTTAGTGATATTATTTATAGATTTTATGTGGTTTTTCTTTCTTTGGTTTAGATATTAGGATTATATTGGTCTCGTAAAAATAATTTATTAAAGTGCTTTCATTGTTTTATGGGGAGCTTTGGAATTAATATTTCTTTAAAAGTTTTCATGCAAAAATAATTGCATATGTTTGACATATATTGGATTGCATGCTGTCTAGGGAAGGGAGTGGGGGGAAGGGAGGGAGAAAAACTTGGAACATGGAATTTTACAAGGATGAACAAATTAAAAAGTTGAAAACTATCTTTGCATGTATTTCAAAAATTAAAAGTTATTATTAAAAAAAAAACAAAAAATGAAAAATTAAACTTTTCATACAATTTTCCCATGAATCTGTCAGTACCAGGATTTTTTTGTAGATTTTTTCCCAGCTTCTTCATTTTATCATTTCTATGACTAGATTGTCAAGTGCTCTATTTGGCTTTTTCTTAATGTGTATATTACATGTTTTTGAAGACATTTTCCATTTATTTATTTTCATTTTTGGTAGCATGTTACTGTGAATAGATGGTTCTGATAATTTTTTTTAAGTTTCTTCTGTTTTTTTCTCAATTTCATTTTTTATTATATTTTATTGATTTAATTTATATCTTATTATTTTTAGTCATATTAGCTGAATGTTTATCAATTTCATTTGTAATTTTGAAGAACCAGCATTTGATTTTGGGTTTTTTTGGTTTAAGGTTGTCAATTTCTCTTTTTTTAAATATCTAATTTTTGTGTTTATTTGTTGACTTCATAATTTTTCAATGCATATTGTTTATTATCCTCTCTTTTTATTTCTTGATGTAGTTAATGGGATATATGTGTATATTTTTTACCTTAAGACTGCTTTTACTATATTCCATTTATTTTAATGTGTTGTTTCATCATTGACATTTTCTTTCGTATAATTTTTTTTGTTATTGTTGTTCTTTGTTGTTTTTGACGCACTCATTTAGGATTTCATTGTTACAACTCTGGTTCTATATCTTTGGTTTATTCTTCCCTGATTGGTTACTATTTTAAAAATTGCATTATGATTTATGAGGAATATGCTTTCCCTGCCTTCTTTTTTTATATTTTGTTTGCAATATCTAATTGTCTTGATCTGCTTATTAGAGGATTTCAGTACCAGCCTGAATTCTGATCATGGGAGATGAGTGAAGGGATGGAACTCTAGAAGACAGTCAAACAGGAGTCTGTTTATTCAAAATTTTCTCAGCCTTACATACTCTAAACACTTACATAACTATAGCACACTGAGCATGTGCTAACTATAGGATACTAAGCATATGGAACTACATAAACAACTTGCTATTGTGTGCAGATGTTTCCTTGCTACTTTAGTATAACTCTACTTTAATTATAGCACAGGTTGTCACACCCTCTGATTTCTCAGGAAGACTGAGACAGGGGATGGGGAGCCAAACCAGAAAAGTAAGCAGAGTTCCTTTTACTGGACTAAAGGGTCTTATACCTTGCCCAGGGTTCCCCACTATCTGTGGCCCTTGATATGTCTATGTTGTGGCATATGATTATATTTTTGGGGAAATTTTTCACATGCTGCAGAGAAATAGTTGTAATTTAAATAGTCCAACTAAAGCCACAAGTCTTTAGTGCTAATTTCTCCAGTAATTTTTAGTTTATATGGTACTTTTTATTTATCCTTTTTTAAGACTCACCATTATTTAAGAGATCTCCTCACAGCGTAATATAACTCTCAATCTCTTTTTCTTTTCAGGTAATATTTACTTTGTCAATTTGGACACTAAGTTATTTTTAGTGTATAAATTTAATATTGATATTGATTTGTTATCTAATATTCTTTTTAGAACACATAGTAGTTTATTTAGCTCTTTTTGTGTTGTGAACAATTGTTTTTGCTTTGTGTGATAACATTATTACAACCTCCAACTGATGCATTTTTCATAATTAATCTAGTGATTATACCTAGTATGCACTACAAAATCAGACAATTCAACTATCTATAAATCAACAAGCATTTATTATAAATCTAATTTCCATTCCAAATGACAATTCTTCAAGTATTTGAAAAAAAATCACTCTACCCATAACCAAGTATTCTCTTTTTGAATGATGTTAACCATCCTCAGTATTTTCTACCATTTGTGACCCAAAGCAGCCCAGGTGCATCCAGAAATCTTGATTCTGATGAGAATAGTTCATATTGCATAATAAAAATAATACCAATGGTCATAATCAATTACCCACAATACATTCTATAAGAATGCAAGAAGTCACAAAATATTATTCATCTTCATGATAATAGCATGAAACTTTTGGACTCAGAAGTTGAAACACAAAAATGCCAATTACATGTAATAAAAGAGTGTTAGATACCTTAATTTAAGCAAAAAAGTATGTAGCAACTATGCTATTTCCATGACTATATCCTTTCCCACCCCATTCATTATTTCAATCTAGCTAAGAATAATATTCATAGCTAATGCTAGACTTCCCAGAAAACTTAAGTTAATCAATTACTTTATAACTATGTTCTCCAATCATGTAATTTACAATACCAACATATTCCTCCCTTACCTAATTCCCCTAGATATATTAGCTTCTTTATTAAAATGTAAGTTCCTGATAGTCAGGGACTTGCTTGATTTTTTAAACATATATAGCAGTATGAAAAAATCCATGCCAAATTATAAGCATATAATGCATTCTGTTTCATCAGTTCATTTATTCATTCATTCAGCATACATTAATGCTGAGGATTATGGGTTATGACCTAGTATAGGATAACGATTAAAATGTATGCCTTAGTAAAAAGGGATATAGGGAAAAAATAAATAGTTGATGATACAATAGCATTATAGAGGAATAAAATGCAATAAATAACTATTACATGCCAGTCAATGTGCTAACTTGCCCAGCAAAGATGAGGATAATCCTGCATGAAAAAAATGGAGATTTGATAAACTGAAAGACTTTCAGATATTTCTAATAGAAAGACCACAATGTAATGCAAAATTGGATATAAAAGATGAATTATAAGAAAAAAAAATAAAGACTAATTATAAGTCTGTCCTTAAAGTCAAACTATTTATAAATACATACATACATACATAATACATATATATTATATTATGTATGTATCTGTATATGAAAAAAGATTACTTTTTTCAGTACTCTTGAAACTGTCATGAATATGTAAGGTAATATGAAAGAAAGGTTGGGGCTGGAATGTATATGAAATGATGATTCTAAAAAACAAAATCAGTTAGGTAAGGGTAAAAGGGAACAATCATTATAGAATAAGGCATTAAAGAAGAACTAATATTGAGGAAGTAGGTAGGAGTAGAGAGCTGGTAATTTTGGAACTCTACTCTCATTTGGGTAGAAGAAGAAACAACTGTACAACTGAAACATCTGTACATATAAAAGTCTTCTGAATGTTTAAAGATATAAGAAACCTAGAGGATAGTTTTGGGGAAGAACTTCACTTTAAAAAATTTGTTTAAGAGGAGGAGCTACATTGTTAGACAATACTTCTTCTAAAAGAGATCTGTGAATTTTAGTGGAAAAATTCCTGATGGGGCCAGTAGAATGCCACAGCAGCCAACACACATCCTCTTCTGTGATTAGTTGGAACCATCTGTGATTTCATCAATATGGACATTCCTGCCAATACTGCAGAGCACAATCCACTTGTGTGCCTGAGTCACCCTTCCTCCTGGCTGACTCTTGTCCATACCATCTATCTATCTATCTATCTATCTGAATGTCTGTCTGTCTGTCTGTCTATTTATCCACTAGAGGGTATAAGGGTTGGAAGGTTTTTTCTCTAATGTTCTTACTATCTCATGGATGACAATGGGAAAATGACATCTATCCTTGACACTACAGCTTCTTCATGGTAATTGGTTGGTGATGGATTTGCTGTAGTCTCCTTAGACTTGCCATACACTGACTCCTTTCTTTTGATAGAAGCATGACCTGGAGTATTTTATTCATTTTTGGTGCTATAGTTTAGAAAGTTCATTGTCAAATTAAATTGAATCTAGAAAATGGCAAAAAATGGTGTTCATTTAAAGAAGTGAGGATGCAAAGCCTGAATTAGGGATAGTATAATTATAGTCCTCAAATATTTATAAGGCAGGACCTGGAGTCAAAAAGACTTCTTTTACTGAATTCAAATGTGGCCTCAGACATTTATTAGCTGTATGATCTTAAGCAAGTCACTTAACTTTCTTTGCCTGTTTACTCATCTGTAAAATAATACAGAGAAGGAATGGAAAATTGTTGCAGTATCTTTACCTAAAGAATTTCAAACGGCATGAAGAACAGCTAAACACAAATGGAAAAAAAAGGGCTTAACAGCAACATTAGGAAAGGAGCACTTAATTATTTTTTTCTTGTTTTGACCTGGGAAAAAAGTGGTAAACATTTTTGTCAAGTAGTTTTTCACTCATTAAAAAGAACAACTCCCTAACAAGCACAGAGAGTCAGCAATATGATATTATGAGTACAAAACAAAACAGAATGTAAATCTTGGGAGAAGATAATTTTTGACTGAGAAAGGCTTCATGGATATGATAGCATCTCAGTTGAGGCCATAAGATACTTATCATTAAGTAGCAGTCAAAATATAGATAAGAGCTCAGTCAATAACAAAGAGGCAAGAAAACACAGTCTTGACATGGAGGTGGTAGAGTCAATTACTTTGATGGAACATAAGAGTCCATGGGAAGGAGTGTCCAGGTACATTCCTACCATTCTTTCTACTACCCCCAAACCACTGCCACCATCCATCTTGGTTCCCTAATAAGAAATTTTCTTTTGTTTTCCTCTCCTCCAAACTGCCTCTTTGCTTCCCCATTCCTGACAGATGCCCCCTGGATATATCCTTTTGGGAGGGCTTATACATCTCTAAGCAACATTGTACATCAGCTTAACATAAGTAAGTTTTGAAAATCTATCTTTTTAAAATTTTACTTTTTAACTAATGGGAACACATTCATAGTTTTCAATTTGTTGAAAGCTCAAGAAGCTTAGAGATACTACAATTTTCTTTTTTTATTTTTTAATTAATTGATTTTTCATACATATTACTTTATGAATCATGTTGGGAGAGAAAAAATCATAACAAAAGGGAAAATCATGAGAAAGAGAAAAAAACAGAAAAAAGTGAACATAGCATGTGATGATTTATATTCATTCTTTATAGTGAATGTAGTTGTCCATAGTTCTTTTTCAGGATGCAGATGACATTTTCTATTCAAAGTTTATTAGAATTGCCTTGGATGACTGAACTACTGAGAAGAACCAAGTTCCTCATAGTTGATCATCACACATTCTTACTGTTATCATGTACATTGTTTTCCTGGTTCTGCATGTTTTGCTCAACATCAGTTCATGGAAATCTTTCCAGGCCTTTCTATAATCAGCTTGTTCATTATTTTTTATAGAACAATAATATTCCATTATCTTCATAAACAACAAATTGTTTAGTCATCACCCAGTTGATGGGCATCTATTCATTCTCCAATTCTTTGCTACTACAAGAGGAACTGCTACAAACATGTTTGTACATGTGGGTCCTTTTCCCTCCTTTGTAATTGATGCTACACTTTTCAAAGGAAAATGGTCACAGGACAAATGAAAACTTTCTGCCACCTTAAGGACCTCTCACAGGGCCAGTGCAACAATCATTTGATAATTCTATATTGTGTTAGAGATGACACAGAGGGTCAAAAGTGCCTGGAGGAGCCATTAGGGAAAACAGAGGCAAAAAAAAAATCCTATTATCTCTTTCATAATCCAAGGAGAGGTCAGGTTCTTTAGTGAATGAAGTCATCAGTCTACATGTGTGGAGGTCTCCATGTTTTCCCTTCATGATCACATTTAACCTTTTCGTTTTCCTAAATCTCTATCTGCCCCCACCACACACACACACACAAATGACCTGGTATATGTTTTCTGTATATCTATATTTGAGCATGTTTTTCTTCCCATTAAAATGTTAGTGACTTGAAGGAAAGGACAGTTTCATTTTTTTCTTTGAATCCCCAGCAACCAACAGAGTATCTGGCAGGCAAGTGTAACAGCACACTATTATTGCTTGGTTTCAGGACAGGCTGATAAAAAAAGAACAAAACATCACAAATTTCTCTTCCAAGACTCCAAATTGTTGTTGTTGTTCTTAGAAGTGAGGTGGGGAGAGTACAGAGCAGAAATTATATTTATGCCATGACATCACAGTGTGGAAACTTTCTCAAACAACTCTGTAAATTAAAGTCTTTGAGGACCAACTAGATACAGAACAGGAAGAGATGAAGTAATTGGGGAACAAACAGGGGTGGATAGGTAAATACACCTCCCTGTGCATGTGTGCTTTTTTGGTATGCAAAACACATGTTTAAGCTTCATTATTTACACTTCCTCATTTTCTTCTGTCTAGACCATCAACAAAACAACAAATCAAGCTTTAGTTTGTAGTATTTCAGGATTTCCAATGTATAAAAGCTTACACTGACAATTTAACGATCATCAAATCAAGCTGATTTGAGCTGGCTTCAGCATATGTCTGTATTCATATAGCTAGCATATTTCAGAGAAAAAAAAAATTAATCTCATTTGTCTTTACTCCAAAGTCACCACTCTATTTATTATATTATTTTGTCTTTCACAAGAACATGATTAGATTAATGAGATCATATGCTATTCAATACATTTTGAGGGGAATCAAGTTCATGTAACAAAAGTCTTTTTTCATTGGACATTGATTTCTGTGCTCCAGAGACAGAGATAAATAAAAAGATGTAGAGAATTAGAAGGGTTTAGAGATGTCTTTATTTTACAAATGAGAAAACTGAGAACCAGTGAAATGAAATGACACTCATTATCACGTGTAGTAACCTGTAGTAAAGATTCAAACCCAGGTCCTCTGACTCCAAATCACTGACCTATCCATTACTTCATCCATACAGATCCACATATATGAAGAGCCCAAACATTGTGACTGTATTAATTCTAAAATATTTAAACTGTAGGGATAATTTTGATTTGCACATTCAGTAGGATGGTAAATGAAGAGGGAATCATAAATTTCAGTATAGAAAAAAATTATCATCTCCCTCCAGTATTGTCAGGGAGTTTTGCTGAGATGGCTATAAGTGGACTCCCATATCCCACAGTTGTCTGGGCCTCCACCAAAGGAAAAAAGTGGAAAGTTTATTACATATACTTATACATATATATATATATGCGCACACACATAAATACATGCATATAAGTGTATATTCACATAAACAGACATATGTAATACATGCATATACACACATATACTATATATACACAGATACAAACACATAGATGTAATGGGCTGAAGCTCGAGTTGATGCACTGAGGTCCCAAGCAACCCGACTCTGAGAAGACCCGGTCCCAGCACGCCGGGAGCCGCTACCCGCCTTACACCATCCACGGGCTGTGTGGACCCTACCCATTTACCTCTCAATGGTTTCACGCCCTCTTGAATTCTCTCTTCAAAGTTCTTTTCAACTTTCCCTTACAGTACTTGTTGACTATCGGTCTCATGCCGGCATTTAGCCTTAGATGGAATTTGACACCTGCTTTGGGCTGCATACATATAAACACGCAATGCGTGCATATATACATGCATGCATATATAAGCATGTATCGTGAATTAAAATTATTTGTCTCTATCTCCCAACAACTTTTTTTCCATCAATTTCATATTGCCTGAATTACAGCCTATTAGGATTTGGAGTAAGGAAGAACCAAATTCAATCCTGCTGGAAACATTTACTGTTATAAGTTTAAGAATTCATTTATTTTATCATTCTTAGTTTCATTATCTATAAAATGGTGATAAGTAGATGTTTGTGAGAATCAGTGAGATGATATATCTAAAGTGGTCTCCAAAATTAAAGGTACTATATAAATATTAATAATTGTCATAATCTTTATTATTTGCCTTGAGAAAAAAAATACCTTTAGCAGGTTAGGGAATTTTGTTTAGAAAAACCCCTTATTGATATAGTTAAGATTTCAAGGCCTTCATGTGGAAACAACCCCTGAAGATTGAACTAAAAGCATAAGGTGGAAATTGAAAAGAAGTAAATTTATGTTTGAGATAGTAAGATATCTGAGACATAAGAAACAGTCAATCCAGAATGATGCACTTCATGAGTTAGTAGCTTTCTCTTCTTTGAAGATCTCCAAGTAAAGGCTAAAAACACATCACCAGTAGCCTGTGGGATAGCTCTTCATATGTGTTATGTAAATTTTCAAACTCAACATGTCCATGTGGAGCTTAATGCCTTTTCCTTTTAAATGAAAACACCCTCATTTGTGTCTAAGTTATTGCTCTTTTTCCATACACTCAGATGGATACTGAAGTTGTCCTTTCCCCTTTCCTTCTTTTGCCAATTCTTTTTTTGGATCTTCCTCTCTACTCCATCCCCCAAGCTTCTCTCACATCACTCTTCTTTATATGGCCACAAAACTGGTTCATCTACTCATAAGTATTTACCTCAATTTACAAATTAGTCTCATCTTTCCCATCTTTTCAATGCATCTTTCACATAGCTTTGCAAACCTCAGAGCTTTATAGAAGTACTAGTTAAATCATAGCTGCCATTATAAGCTTGCTAGTGTAGAAGTCTGAGCATATTCATAAGGAAAAGTTCAATGATTTCCTACTGTCTCCAGGACAAAACATAAACTCTTCAACTTGGCATCTAAACCTATCACAGACTGGCTCCATTTAAATTTTTCTGATATATTTTGCTTAATTACATTTTCCATATTCTGCATTTTAGCCCATTATCACTTCTTGGTGTTCTCAAAATTCAATATATCATCTCCAGACCCTGTTCCTTTACTCATGCTATTCTGCATGTCACCCAGAATGCACTATTTCATCACCTCTACCCTTGGCAATTTTTGGTTTTCTTTCAAGGTCCATCACAGGTATCATCTCTTCTGGAAAATCTTCCATGATGCCTTCAGTTGTTGATGATTTCTGCCTTGTCAAGTTGTGTTGTATTTTATTATATGTACAAACATAGCAGCAACCAAAGAGAATTTAAGTTCCTTGAGGGCTGCAATGTGTTTACTCTTTTCCTTTTATATTTTCCAGAATAGTGCCTTTCACATTGATTGATTCATGCTGTATTCAAAGTTGAGATAAACTTATTTCAGGGGGTATTGTTGACAGGATCTTTGTTTAGGCATATATTGAGATAGATAGCTTCTGAGTGACATAACACTGATTGTGTGCATCTCTGTTGGGAGTATGGGAGGAAGATTTATGTGATCCTCAAAAAGGAAGGACTACTTGGGCAATAGCTATGACTATATTTAATTGGTTACTGTCCTGGCTCTCCTTTGAGACCTTGGCTGCCTAGCTATATGATGAAGGTAATGATACTGACTGCCTAACATTCATTAGTATAATAGCTTTAATGCTTTGATTGGCTCCTATAAAAGATGCTGTATATATGCAAATTATCATCCAGAGTGATAATTAACCAGCTTTAGTTGTGCAATCTTCACCCCTAATGTCCATATGTCAGAAAATTAGGTCTGATAGTAATCCTTCAAGAAAGCTCCTCCCCCTTACACAGACAGCTGCCTAGACTAGAACCACCCTGTTTAGGAATGGCACACTGGAAGCCATAGCCTTTTAATTTTTTTTTTCTTTTACTGACTGAAAGAGAAATACTTTCAATTTATTTTTAAAATATTTTAAATTCAGTGGTGGCAATATGGTGCAAGATTCTAAGGCAGGGCAAATATAAAGCCCCCAAACCTCCGAGTGAATGCATTAGTGAGAAATTCATATGATGTATACTCTATCAGGAATGTTCACAAGTAGCTTAACAAGGGAAGGATGGTTTGAAAAACAAAAACCTGAATGCTTTCCTGAAGTTTTCTGGTTAAAATAACAGTAGGTCACCAATGATCATCTTTTCTCAGCTCCTTCCAGGTTTTGTGGAGACATGACTGATATATGAAAGAAGCTATTGAATAAAGAGATGTAATATGTATCTCCTTGTCAAGGAGACAGAATGGAAAAGTGGAAAGGGGACTAGTGTTGGTGTTAGAAGACCTGGTGTTGAAATGAAGATCTTAAATATTTCTGGGACCTATGACAAATAACTTCTTTTTGGAGGGCTTCATATTTCATTTCAATAAATGAGGATCTAGATTACAACTCCAAGATCCCTATCAGGTCTAAATCAATGATTGGATGGCTCAGAATGAAGAACACTTTTTTAGAGATATATTGATTTCATTTTCTATAGTAAAAAAAAAAAATCAGACTATCTGTACTACTTGATAATATTATTGAAAACATTAGCAAGTTAAACTTTAAGACAAAAATAACCTGGGCACTATCTTTGTATAGTCATTAATTCCTTCAATTCAATCCAAATCAGCACCTATTAAGAATAATGAGGCCTTTATCTTAACATCACTATTATTGAACTTGTTCTTTGCTTTCCCCTAATTTTCTCAGCCTTGGTTTCATTTGTGTAAAACACTGTTTAATTTCATATAATCAAAATTATCCATTTTACTTCCCAAAATCTGTTCTATCTCTGGCTTTATCCATAGATTTGATAGGTAAAAATTTTCATGCTCCTCTCAGTTATTTGTGATATCACCATTTACATGCAAATAATTTTCTCATTTTGACCTTCCTTTAGTATATAATGTGAGTTATTAATCTTTGCCCAGTTTGTGCCAAACTACTGTCTAGTTTTTCCTAGTAGTAATTATTTTTCAAATATTGAATTAACTCCCCCAAAACTTAGGTCTTTTGGTTTATCAAAATGAAACTACTATGGTCATT
This sequence comes from Antechinus flavipes, assembly GCF_016432865.1. Classification (NCBI taxonomy): domain Eukaryota; kingdom Metazoa; phylum Chordata; class Mammalia; order Dasyuromorphia; family Dasyuridae; genus Antechinus; species Antechinus flavipes. The sequence continues at coordinate 458,123,907 of NC_067401.1, read as the reverse complement.
GGCTACTTTGAGTTGTGTACCTCGTCTATTCCAAGGACCCATTACACTATTTCTTAGCTAATACCAGATTTTGATGACCACTTTGCAGCATAGCTTGAAATCTAGTACTACTGATTCATCTTCTTTTACATATTTTTTCATTACTTGCCTTGATATTAATATTTTATTCTTTCAAATAAATTTTGCTTTTTTTTTTTAACCTTGTAAAACAAATCTTTGGTAATTTGATTGGTATGTCACCGAATAAATGAACTAACTTAAGTAGGAATTCTATTTTTATTATATTGGCTTAGTTTGTCCATTAGGAAATAAGTTTCAATTTTTTTTTCTTACATCTATAAAAATATTTTTGTAATTGTGCTCATATAATTCTTGGATTTCTCTTGACAGGTAGACTCCTAAGATTTTATTTTATCTGCAGTTATTTTAAGTGAAATTTCTTTTTGCATCTCTTTTTATCCTGGGTTTGTTTTTGAAGGGAGGGATAATGTATAGAAAAACTGATGACTTTTGTGGATTTATTTTATATTCTGAACTTTGTTAGAGTTAATTGTTTTAGTTTTTAATTTACTGTCTAGATTTATATAAATATATGAGTTTTGTTTCCTAGTTATCTCTTACTATTTCCTTCAATTTATTTCTCTTGAATAATTTCTGTAGCTAATATTTTTGTTATAATATTAAATAAATGGAAATCCTTGCTTCACTTCTGATTTTATTGGGAAATGCTTTTTATTTAACCTCATTACTGGTACTACTTGCTCTTGGATTTAGATGGATACTATTTGTCATTATTTTTTTTTCAATAGTTTGCTATGCTTTAGTTTTTTGTTTTTGTTTTTGTTTTTTTAAGAAATGCATATTGCATTTTGTCAAAAAAGTTTTCTGCATCTATTGATACAAGCAATTTTTATTGTTTTTTATTGGTGTGGTCAGTAATGTTGCTAATTTTTCTAATGCTGAATAAGCCCTGCAATTCTTGTATAAATCTCATCTTGTTGAAGTGTATTATCACTGTGATGTATTTCCATAATCTTCTTGTTAGTATTTTATTTATTTTTTTTGCATCAACACTCTTAAGAAATTGGTAAATCATTTTTCTTCCTTTGTTTTTGCTTCCCTTGATGTAGATATCAAAATCATATTTGTGTAATAGGAAGGATTTGAAATGATTCATTTACTTATTCACTTATTTACTTACTGCTTTATTTATTTATTTGTTGTTTTTAAAAATGTTTGTTAGGCTACATTGAAAATCTATCTGATGAGTGAGCATTTTTCTTAGGGAACACATTTATGGTTGGTTCCATTTCTTATTCTAAAATATGGTTAAATAAATATATTTTTCTTTTGTTCATGGGAGTGATTTATATTTTACTAATATTTATCTATTTTGTTTAGATGATCAGTTTATTTGAAATATAATTAGGTAAAATAACTCTTAATAATGGCTTTGATTTCATTTTTATTGGAGATATATTCATGTTGTTTTTCTTTTTGATACTGGTAATTTGCTTTTCTTCTTTCTATTTTTAAAAATCAAATTAACCAATCATTTGTTTTTTCTCTAAATAAAACCAGTTCCTAGTTTTATTTATTAATGTAATTAAAAAAATAATTTTATTAACCTCTCATTTGGTTATTAGGCTTTTATTTTTTTGATGTTCGTTTGTGAATTTTAATTATTTTTTTCTTTTTCTACTTGTTATTAATTGTATGTCTAATTTATTGATTTGTTCTTTTTTTTTTTCCTTTTATCAATGCTCACAGTTAGAAATTTCTTCTAGGTACTGCTTTAGATACATCCCATGCATTTCACTCCATTGCCATTGTTGTCATATTTAATGAAACTATTGACTATTTCCATGATTTCTTTGATCCACACATTGTATAGAATTAGTCTACTTAGTTTTTAACTAATTTTATTCCATGATTCCAAGTCACTTTAATTAATGTAATTTTTATTTCATTATGGTCTGAAAAGAGTACATTTAATACTTCTCATTTTTTTCTCCATTTGTTTGTGAAGATTTTATTCTCTAATACATGACCAATTGTGTGTGTGTGTGTTTTCATATGTGTGTGGAATTATCATGTATAGATTAAGTGGTATACTTCTTTTTATTCCAATTCAATTTTTCCGATTCAATTTTTAAAATTATATTGATCTTAATTTTATTCTTATAAATTTTGTGATTAGATTTATCTGAGGGTGGGGAAAAGTTGAGGTTTCTGACTGTTATAATTTTACTATCTCCTCCTGTAACTTATTTAACTTTTCTTTTAAATTTTTGAATATTCTACCATTTGTAGCATATGTATTGTAGGTTATGGGCTATTTCCCTGAAGGGCCTCAGAGTCAGCCAGAATCAGGATAAATTAAAGTCCTTGGTCTTTAGGGGGAGAAGTGAGAGAGGCAATCAAGCAGAATCCTGGATTCAGGAGTTCAGAGTCACCAACTTCTCTCTTCCTTGTCCTGCCTTCAAGTGCATTTCTGGTTCCTCTCCTTCTACCTTCCAATCCTTGTCTATCATTATTTTAACATCAAACATTCAGCAAGCACAAAAGGTGAGAAGAGCCATTTATCCAAACATAAGCTAATAGAATCATTGTCTCACATCAAATAGGTAATTAGCCTTAATTGCTCTGTTGTCTGAGTCAAGCATACCTTTTTGGAGTTTCAGCCCTCTACAATGTATAGTATTGATAGTATTTTTTCATCTATATTACCATTTAGAAAAATGTTGTTTCCCTAATTATCTTTTTAATTGGATTTATTTTTGCTTTTCTTTAATCTGACACCATGATTTTTTTTTCCCCTAAGTCTTTGAGGTACTTTTTTCCCCCTTATAGAATGAATTTTTCTTCCACATATAAAGCTGAAGAATTGATTCTTTTGAATCTAGTAATTGTCTGATTAGTTTTTATTGTAAATAATTCTTAATCTCTTATCTATTTCCATAGGTCACTTTTTATGTTATATTTCAATTTTCTTTTTTTTCTGTCATTTTGGGGCTTTATTTTATTGTTTTTTAATGTTCTCATGGAATCTATCTTTCACTCATCCATTCTGCTTCATAAGGAGCTTCCATATCTCCTTTTGGCCCATCTGGTGAATTCTGCTTTTTAAGGAATTATTTTCTTCAATACATTTTGTCTCAGTATTTGATAAATTCAGTTTTTTAAAAATGTTTTTCCTTCAGTATTTTTTGTGTCTCTTACCAAATTTTCCATTGTATTTTTTATGATTGTCTGCATTTTTTAATTGCTTTTTTTCCCAGTTATTCTTTAACACTTGTACTTCTTTCTTTCATTTTTTTAGGAATCCTGTTAGGCTTGTATCTAATTTGCATTTTTCTTTGAGATTTTGCTTGTGAATATTTTTGCATGTTTATCTTTTGCATTTATGACTTGATCTTTCCTGTTCTTATAGTAGTTTTGCTTTCATTGCCTAATATTTTGTTTTTCTCATCCATATGTAAAAGCTATTTTACCTTTCCCCCAAAAATTTGAGTTTCAAATTCTCTTCTTCTCTTCCCTCCCTTCACCCTTTTAGAAGGCAAGCAATTTGGCATAGGTTACATATATGTCATCATGTACATCATCCATGTAAGTCAATCTGGAAAATAGTACACAGACAAAAAAGTCTGAAAAAATAAAAGAAAAAATAACCTTCATCCACATTCAGACACTACTATATCTTTCTTTGGAAATGCCTTAGGACCTTTCACAATAGGTCTTACAAAATATTCTTGGATTGCTTTATTGCTCAGAATAACTAAATTATCCATAGTAAATCATCATATAACATTGCTGTTACTGGATACAATGTTCTCTTATTCTGCTCAGTTTGCTTTGCTTCACTTCATGTAAATTCATATTTTTTGAAAATTTCTTTTAATATTGTACCAAGATTATTTTTAAATCATATTTTAGGCATTTATTTATTATTATTATATTTCTCCTCAATCTGTTTTCCACCTCAGTTGATTTTCTGATAAGATATTTCATATTCTCTCTATTTTTTTCATTCATTTGATTTTATTTTTATTATTTTTGGTTTGTTTTAGAATGTCACTAATTTCCTTTGTCCAGTTACAGTTTTCAAGAAATTATTTTCTTCCATAAATCTTATTTTCTTGTATTGTTCTCTTTTCTAATTTGTTTTCCTTGATCTTTCTTATTTTACTTTAAAGTCCTTTTTAAGTTCTAAGATACTTTTTGGTGCTTGAGACCATTTGACTTTTTTTTTTCATTAAAAAGTGAGTGGTCCCTGTCAAAATGACAGGGAAAGATAATGTGGAATGCTGAAGGGGATATGGGAAAACTGGAACACTGATAAATTGTTGGTGGAATTGTGAATACATCCAGCCATTCTGGAGAGCGATTTGGAACTATGCTCAAAAAGATATCAAACTCTGCATACCTTTTGATCCAGTAGTTATATCCCAAAAAGATTTTAAAGAAGGGAAAGGGGCCAGAATGTGCAAGAATGTTTGTGGCATTCCTCTTTGTAGTGGCCAGGAACTGGAAACTGAGTGTATGCCCATCAATTGGAGAATGGCTGAATAAATTTTGGTATATGAATATTATGGAATATTATTGTTCGGTAAGAAATGACCAGCAGGATGATTTCAGAAAGGCCGGGAGAGACTTACATGAACTGATGATGAGTGAAATGAGCAGAACCAGGAGATAATTATAAACTTCAACAACAATACTATATGATGATCAATTCTGATGGATGTTGCCCTCTTCAACAATGAGATGAACCAAATCAGTTCCAATGGAGCGGTAATGAACTGAACCAGTTACATCTACTAAAAGAACCCTGGGAGATGACTATGAACCACTACATAGAATTCCCAATCCCTCTATTTTTGTTTGCCTGCATTTTTGATTTCCTTCACAGATTAATTGTACAACTATTTCAAAGTCTGATTCTTTTTGTACAGCAAAATAACTGTATGGACAGGTATACATATATTGTATTTAACTTAAACTTTAGCATATTTAATATGTATTGGTCAACCTGGCATCTGGGGAGGGGGCAGGAGAAAGGAGGGGAAAAATCGGAACAAAAGGTTTTGCAATTGTCAATACTGAAAAATTACTCATGCATATATCTCGCACATAAAAAGCTATAATAAAAAAGTGAGTAGTTTTTTTTTAAGCTTTACTATTTTCCTCTGAATATGAACAATGGTTTTCTCTATCCACATAATAGCTACCTATGATAGGATTCTTTCTCCTTTGTTTGCTCATTTTTGTTTTATTTTATTCTTAGCAGCTATTTGTGTGATTAACTTCTAATTCTAACATCTTTCAGTATGCTCCTATTCAGCTGTCAGACCATTACTTTGTCCATGAGATGAAAATTTCTAAGGGTGAGGTCATTTCCCAACTTCAGCTGCCTCCAAAGTTTATAATGATTTTCTTGTACCAATCTCATTTCTCTTCCCAATTTTACTCTAATTAACTCTCTTACTTGATTTATAAAATGCTTTTTGAGATCCACCTTTGCCCAAGACCAATTTATTTCTCTTTGAGGCTTTGGATGCAGGAATGTTAACTTTGTTTTCTTCTGAGTGTTTGTTTTGATCTTCCTTGTCACCATAGTAACTTTCTATGGTCAGAATTTTTGTTGTTGTTTGCAGCCTATTTCTTGACCTTTAATTCTATGCTAAAGTGAATATTAATGGCCCACATGGAGAGGGTACCATCCTAAATTTCAGGTTTTTGTGCAGCTACTTTCAGAGTCAGACTCTTCCAAGGTAGTATGATATAGAGAGAGGTATGTTTTACTATTCCCCTGTATTATGTGAGTAACTAAAAGAACACTTTTCTTTCTTTTTAATGAAATTTTAAAAAATTTATGTTATATATTTATATTTATTTTAAAAACATATTTCTATATGAGTCATGTTGGGAGAGAAAAATCAGAACCAAAAGGGGAAAAATTGTGAGAATAGTGTACACTGATCCATATTCAGTCTCCATAGTTCTCTCTCTGGATGCAGATGACATTTTCAATCCAAAGTTTATTGTGAATGCCTTGCATCACTGAATTGCTGAGAACCAAATCTATCCAAGTTGATCATCATACAATCTTATTGTGAGTTGTGTGCAATGTTGTCCTAGTTTTGCTTGCTTAACTCAGCATCAGTTCATTTAAATCTTTTCTGGCTTTTCTAAAATCAGCCTTTTCATCAGTTTTTATAAAATGATAATATAGCAATGTTATAGAACTATAATACTTTCATATACCATAACTCATTAAGCTATTTCCTAATTGATGGGTATCTAATCATTTTCCATTCTTTTCCATAACAAAAAGTGGTGCTGCAAGCATTTTTGCACACATGTGTCCTTTCCTTCCTTTATAATTTCCTTGAGATACAGATTCAATAGTGGAACAACTGGATCAAATGTATGCACAATTTTATAGCCCTTTGGACAAAATTCCAAATTGCTCTCCAGAATGGTCGGTTCATTTCACAACTCCACCAACAATGCATCAGTATCCCAATTTTCCCACATCTCTTCCAACATTTATCAGTATATTTTACTGTCATCTTATCCAATCTAAAAAGTACCTCATAGTTATTTTAATTTTTGCATTTCTCTAATCAAGTGCTTTAGAACTTTTTTTATATAACTATAGATGTCTTTAATTTCTTCATCTAAAAATAATCTGTTCATATCCTCTGACCATTTATCAACTGGGTAATGTTTTGTTTTCTTATAAACTTGACTCAGTTTTTTTTTTAATATATATTTTAAAAATGAAACATCACAAACACGATATAAAAAAAAAATCCTAGCTTTTTGCTTCCCTTTTAATTTTGGCTATATTGGTTTTGTTTGTGTAAAAACTTTCAAATTTGATGTGATCAAAATTATCCATTTTGCATTTCATAATGTTTTCAACTTCTTAAGCTAAAAGTTCCTCTCTTTTCAAAGAACTGACAGGAAGATTATTTGCTTATAATATCACCCCATTTTGATCTTGTTTTATTTTTTTTCTAAAATGTCAAGTTGTGGCCTATGCTGAGTTTGTGACATGCTATTTTCTGGCATTATCAGTACTTTTTGTCAAATAGTGAGGTTTTTTTTTTATTGCAGAAGTTGGGATCTTTGTATTTATCAAACATTAAATATTAGTAATGGTCATTGATTATTGTGTCATATATATCTAACTTATTCCACTGATCCATTTCTCTATTTCTCAGCCAGTAGTGATTTTGACGAATGCTGCTTTATAATAGAGTTTTAGGCCTGGTACAGTTAGACCACCATACTTTGCTTTTCATTAATTTCCCTGATATTCTTGACCTTTTCTTTTTCCAGATAAATTTTGTTATTATTTTCTGCTTGTATACAATTTTTGGCAGTTTGATAATTGTGGCACTGTACAAATGGACTAATTTAGGTAGAATTATCATTTTTATCATATTAGCTCAACCTACCCATGAGCAATTGATAATTTTCCAATATCTTTATTTATATGAAATGTGTTTTGTAATTATATTCATATAGTTTCTGGGTTTATCTTGGCAGACAGACACCAGATATTTTATTTTGTCTACAGTTATTTTAAATGAATTTTTTTCCCTATCTCTTGCTGCTGGGCTTTGTTGGTAACATACTTAGAAATGCTGATGATTTATATCAGTTTATTTTATATCTTGCAACACAAGCACTCTTCATCTCTGGAACTGTGACAAAAGTCCCTGTTCCTTTGAGACCAAAAACTCTTTTCTGCTAGCTCTCTTCCTTGCACTTAGTCTAAGACCCAAGGCACTGACCCAGATCTATGTAGAGTCAATGCAATAGAATCCTGCTTCTTGAGGAAGCAAAGGGACTCTGTAAATCCCCTTCTGTCCAATTTTCTGATTCCCTTACCATCTATAGACAGAGAGATCCAGAGTTCACCAAAAGTGCCACTGTGTTAGTTTCCTTGAGGCTTATTCTTGGTTTGCTGAAGGTCTGTCAGTGCTGGGTCAGCCTGCTGAAAATATATTTCTTTCTCGCCTTGGTGCAACAGATCTTTCATGCTCTAAGTTATCTTGGGCTGGGAATTTTTTTTTTTTACTTTATCTTTTTGTAGCTTTGTTGCAGAACTTTTTTTTTTAGATTCCTTATTTAAAAGTGTTTGGAGAGGTGTAGGAAAGAGAATGGATAAGATTTTTCCTTTAATCCTCTATCTTGGCTCTGCCCCATCATAGTAGCTTTTTGATAGTCATTTTCTTTTTCTCTTTTTTTCCTTTATTTTTTCAGCTTATTTTGTATTATGTTAAAATTGGCTTCTGCTTATCTGAGAGTGATGAGGCACATTTCAAATTTTTTTAGCTGCTCTTCTCAGAGCTACTTATGACTATCTGTAAGTTTTAGTGCCTTCAAGGTGGTATAATGCTGAAAGAGGGATGGTCACTGATTTTCTGCAATGTGATGGTTTTCACTCAGAAAAGATTCCCTATCCCTTGTAGCCACAAGTGAAAATACATCTCTTTTCGCTTGAACTACAAGGAGAACCCCCCCTTCTATCTTGTGACCATTCACAAATGCTTCTCTCTGTCTTGAAACTTTGATCCAGAACTACATCTGGCAATGGAACAGTAAGTATTAGCTCAGGATCCCCTGTAATCTCATTTTAACCAGTCATCCAATCCTCTTGCTGTCTCTGGTTTGAGAGTTTCAGAAGCTGCTTTGTTTCAGCTGCTTTCAAGGGCTACCACTGGTCTTGATGAAGTATAGACTCTAAACTGGCCTCCACTCCAGTGTAACAGACTTATTTTTAAACTTTCTTAGTTGTCTTGGACTGAAAAAATCTCTCACCTTAAACTTTTCTTGGTTTTTACTTTCCAGAATTCAATTTGATGCATTATTGCAAAATTGTTCAGAATTGTTGAAGAGTTCAGGTGAGTTGCTGACTCTACCATCTTCAATTTCTAGACTTTTGAAATAATGTGACTGCTCTCAGTACCCTTTTAATTTTGGTCCTGGGGGAAAAAAATTCTCATTGCCTTGTTCTGGTTATAACTCTGCATTGGATGAGAATTAATTATAAATAAGGTATCTTTCTCACCAGCCTAGGTCTAATACTTTCATGGGCTGTCTAGAGAGTGATGTATAATGTCTTTCTTTATATTCTTCAATTCTTTGTTACACTGCTCACAAAGCAAGTTAATCTAAAACACTTACCCATTTTCTGTCACTCACTTAGATTTAAAAAATATATATATTTGCAGTTCTTTCATCCAAAGAATGGTTTTATGTTTTATTTCTTTTTAATGGATAATTTACTCTCTAGTGTGTTTTAAGTATTCAGGTGCAGTAATATTAAAAGAACTTCAAATCAAAGGATACAAATTTTAACTATTTGTTCATTTATTCCTTCATTTGTTTTCAGGTAGAGATACATCTATTTGCCAAGAAGTTGAATAGGATTCAGAAAAAAAGAAGAAAAGTCCAGGAAAGTTGAGTTTTAAGGTAAGAGGAACAAAGCTTTCTATTTTGAGTAAACTCTGCGGTGTAATGGATAATTTACAAAAGTAGTAATCAGGAAGATGAATTCAAATTCTTCTTCAGACATTGGAAAATTCCCCTTAACTTTGCTCAGTCTCCATTTCCATTTGTAGAAAAAGAAAATAATAATGGCACCTACTTCCCCAGGATGTTGTGCTACATAATATTACATAATAGTATTCCTTAAGACAAGGTCATGGCAAAGAGTAAGACAAAGACCTGTCTGAGATCTTATAGTTAAATATTCTTTCTTTCATTTCAATTAAATTTCACCTGAAGTAATATTTGCAAAGTGTTTTATAAAGCCTGAATCACTCTATTTTTAAAATTTATTCCTCACTTGTATAAGTAAATAGAAAAGTTAGTATGGGAAATGTGGTGAAATTGTATCACAGCAAGTTAATGTAGATTACCTAGCAGTTGTTAATTCATTAAAAAAAAATACATATGGGAAAACTTACATTTCTGAAAAAAAATCTATAATCCAATTGATCTAGAGCACTTTTCTGGATCTCTCCTTTGTTCCCATCTGAATTTACCTTTTACAATACATACTTATTGCACTTTTGTCCTTCCAAAATAGACAGAAAGATCCTTTAGAGGCGATACTGCATTTTTTTCCATTTTTTCTCATTGTTGAGAAAAATGTTTCATACAGAAGATATCTAATAAAGATTGTTTAATTTGATGAGTGCTGTCCATAAAAAAAATAAGATCATTTGCCAAGATCTGTCCTATTTTTCCTCTTCTTCATTTCCATTATACAGACATTTTTATTTACCATTTCTTCTTTCACTCAAGTATAAGGTGAAGAAGTAGCTATTCTTGGCAAAGACAACCCCTTCTAGGGGTTATTCATCCCTTCCAATCTTATTCATCATATTGATTCTACTATGATTCTCTCTCTCTCTCTCTCTCTCTCTTTTCTCTCTCTGTCTGTCTCTCTCTGTTTCTGTCTGTCTGTCTATCTCTGTTTCTCTCTGTCTCTCTTGAGCTCTATCTCTCTCTGTCGCTCTCTGTGTGTATCTGTATCTGTCTGTCTATCCCTTTCTTCTATTTACCATTTCTTCTAGTTCTTTCCCTGAAGCCTATAGATATTATGTCTTCTTATTCTTTTGAAAAATTAAACAAAAATCCTTGACTTGATTTTCTCATCCCACATTCCTGTTAATTATCATCCTCTAGTTATCTTCATATTTATGGAATGAAGTATACACTAGGTTGTTCCACTTCCTCTCTCCTTATCTATTTTGCTAAAACCTTTGAAGTCTTGCTTCTGACTTCAACATTCAAGAGAACATACTTTCTCCAAGATAACTAATGATCTTAATTGCCTAGTCTAATAGTTTTTCTTGATTTCTGCAAAGCATTCCTCATTAGTGATTTCTTTTTCTTGATACTCTTTTCTTCAAGCTTTGGTAACCCCATATTCTCCAGATTCTTATCCTATCTATGACTGCTTTTTCTCAATCTCCTTTATTGTTTTTCCAATTACATCATGCTGAAAAATTGGAGATACTTTCTAAAGCTCTATACTAGACTTTTTTTTTCTTTTCATTCTGTATTACTTCAATTGGTATAATATTCTATTCACATGGGTTTAATCATAATTTCTATTCAGATTATTAACTGTTATATGCCTAAGATGATCATTTGTCTTTTTCTTTTTTCTTTATGTTTATTTAATATATATATATGTATATTTATTTTTAACTATTACCTGTTAAACAACTTTTTACATTGTTGTTTTTTTTAAACTTCTAATTCCAGATTCTCTCCTTTCTACAGCTTCAACATCCATTAAGAAGGCATATGTGAAGTCATGCAAAGCATTTCCAGAAAAGCCATATAAAAGAAAATATAAATCATTCCAGTCACCCCAAAAAATTTCTCAAGAAAAATAAAGTTTAAAAAGTATGCTTAAATGTCAGAGACATTCAATTCTTTCTCTTGATATGGATAGAATTTTTCATCATAAGTCCTTCAGAATAGTCATGAATCATTGTATTACTGACAATAGCAAAGTCATTCACAGATGATAATCCTAGAACATTGCTGTTACTTTGTACACAGCAAACTTCATTTTGCTTGAATCATGGAGGACTTTTCTGATTTTTCTGAGCATCCTGATCATCATTTCCCATAGAACAATAATATTTCATCATAATCACATACCACAATTTATCCAGCCATTTCCCAATTGATGGGCATCCCCTCAATTTCCATTTTTTTTTTGCCTTCAGAAGAGGGCTGCTATCAATATTTTTATGTATATAAGTCATTTTCCTTTTAAAAAGAAAATCTATTTGGGATTCATTCCTAGTTGGATATTGTTAGGCCAAAGGATATGCATGATATTATAGTCCTTTGGGCATAGATTATATGTGTTGATCATTTATTAATTGGGGACTGGCTCTTATTTTTTTAAATATATGTATGACTCAATTCCCTCTATATTTGAGAAATAAGATCTTCTTCAGAGAAATTATTTTTTTCAGTTTTTCAAATTTTAAGATTATTTTCCCCAATTACTATAGCTATCTACATTCCCTCTACTGTTTATTCTATTCTCTCTCTCTCCTTTTATACTGACCTTTCTCAAAAATATTTTTATAGATCTTCTCCCTACCAATATGCCTTCTCTTCTATCACTTTCTCCCTTTTCTACATCCCTTTCCCCTCCTACTTTCCTGCAGAGTAAGATAGATTTCTATACCCATGATGAGTGTGTATTTGTTTCCTTTTTGAACAAATTCTGAAAAGAGATTCACTCACTTTCTTTTTATTTTGGCCAATCTGAGAGGTTTGTAGTGGTACCTCAGAGTTGTCTTAATTTGAATTTCTGTGATTTATAGTGAGTTAGAGCATTTTTTCAAATGACTAGAAATGGTTTTAATTTCTTCATCTAAAAATTGTTCATATCCTGTCATCATTTATCAAAAGGGGGATGGCTTGCATTTCTATAAATTTGACACAGTTCTTTATATATATTAGAAACAAAGTCTTTATCAGAACCCCTTGGATGTAAAATTTTTTTTCCAGTTTTTTGCTTCCTTTCTAATCTTGTCTGCATTAGTTTTGTTTGTACAATTTTTTTTAACTTAATATAATCAAAATTATACATTTCACATTTCATAATGTACTCTAGTTCTTTTTTTGGCAATAAATTCATTCCTTCTCCACAAATCTGAGAGATTAACCTTTGTTCTTCTAATTTGCTTATAGTGTCACTCTATGTCTAAATCATGAACACATTTCAACCGTATCTCGGTATAGGGTTTTAGGTGCTGGTTAATGCTTGGTTTTTGTCATATTATTTTCCAATCTTCCTAGCAATTTTTTGTCAGATTGTGAGCTCTTATCCCAGAAGCTGGGGTCTTTGGGTTTATCAAACAGTAGATTATTATAGTCATTTACACAAGACATTACTTGTCTTTATAATTTTTTTAATAATATAGTTTTCTTTATAATATTCTTTATATATTTTTTTGTAATATTTCTTTATAATATAGTATTAGTTCTGATACAGCTAGGCCATCTTCATTTGCATTTGTCATTAATTCCCTTGAAATTCTTGCCCTTTTGTCACTTTAGATGAATTTTGTTATTATTTTTCTAACTCTGTAAAGTAATTTCTTGGCAGCTTGCTTGGTATGTCACTGAATAATTAAATTAGAATTGTCATTTTTATTATATTAGCCTATTCATGAGTACTTGATATTTTTCCAATTGTGCAAATCTGACTTTATATGTGTAGAAAGTGTTTTATAATTGTGTTCATATAATTGCTGACTGAATCTTGTCAGGTAGACTCCCAAATATTTCTTATTATCTACAGATATTTTAAATGGAATTTGTCTTTGTTTCTTTGCTGCTGGACTTTGTTGATAACTGTGATAGGAGCCAACTTTTAGTGGCTGCTGGGAATCTAATTCTGATCAGTAGAAGTGATCATGTCATTTGAGAGGACGAAAAAGATACAAGGAGATGGAGAGGCAGGTGCATTGAAAATCTCTAAACCTTTCTCTTTATTCCATTCCTAATACAGAATATATAAAATATTTTTAAGTACAGCAAAGTTATTAAAATAAAATCATACATTCTTTCACAAGCAATATCTGCACCAGTAAATTTGTTTTATCCTTATCACTGAATGCTAGTGTGGGTCAGAGGGATTCCTTGAATCAGTCAGTTCTGCTCAGAGAGTGAGATAAAAATTACCAAAACATTTCTTAGTTTCTCTGTTGTGGTGTGATTCACAGGTATGTTGAAGTGGGAAGGGCTTTAGAGAACCGAGTTGCTCCTTATAGGTGCCGTTTCCTTGAACCTTTTTATAGACTTTCTGAAATTCCACACCTAAGTGTGTTCCTCAACAGGTAACATATAGAAATTCTGATAATTTATGTGGATATATTTTATATCCTGCAACTTTGCTAAAGTTGCTAATTGTTTCCAGTAGGGTTTTAGTTGATTCTCTAGGATTCTTTAAGTATCATTTGCAAAGCATAATTCATTTTCCTCATTACCTATTGTAATTATTTTATTTTATTTTTCTTCTCTTACTGCTAAAGTTAACATTTTGATGCAATGTTGAATAATAATGGTGATAGTGGGCAGCATTGTTTCACTACTGATCTTTTTTTTTATTTTTAATAATAACTTGTTCTTTTCAAAATATATGCAAAGATATTTGCCTTACATAATTTTGTTTTCCAAATTTGTATCCCTCCCTTCCTTCACCATTTCCACTAGACAGCAAATAATTGAATATATTTTAAATATGTGCAATTCTCCTAAACATAGTTACATATATATCATGCTGTACAAGAAAAATCATACTAAAAAGGGAAAAAATGAGAAAGAAGACAAAAAGCAAGCAAACAACAACAAAAATGTGAAAATACTATGTTGTGATCCACACTCAGTCCCCATAGCCCTCTCTCTGGATGCAGATGGTTTTTTCCATCAAAAGTCTATTGCAATTTTCCTGAATCACTTAATTGTTGAAAAGAGACAAGTCCATCAGCATTGATCATCACATAATTTTGTTGCTGTGTTAAATGCTCTTTTGGCTCTGCTCACTTCACTTAGAATCAGTTCATGTGTTTCCAAGCCTTTCTGCAATCATCTGGCTGTTTCTTATAGAACCACAATATTCCATCATGTATGTATACTATAGCTTATTCAGTCATTCCCCAACTGATGGACATCCAATTCATTTTCAAATTACTTGCCACTATTAAAAGGGTTGCTACAAACATTTTTCTACCTGTGAGTCTTTTTCCTTTTTTATGATTGCTTTGTCACTCATCATCTTATTGAAAATGCTTCTAGCTTATCCCTATAACATATTATGCTTATTGATGGTTTTAAATAGACATTACTGATCATTTTAAGGAAAAGTCCATATGTTTATGTTCTCTAATTTGTTAAATAGAAGTGGGTGAAGAATTTTGTCAAAGGCTTTTTCTATATCTATTGAGATAATCATATAAATTTTTTTAGTTTGGTTAGTGATACAGTCATTTGTGCTAATAGTTTTCCTACTATTAAACCAGCCTTCTATTCCTGGTATAAATCCTTTTTGGTCATGGTGCATTATTCTGGTGATAACTTGCTATAATGTCTTTGGTCACATTTTATTTAAGTTTTGTATGAATAATGATAAGCAAAATTGTTCTTAAATTTTCTTGTAAATCCATAGCTTGTTCAATTTCATTTTCTAAAATGTGACTATTTAACTAATTTATTTCCTCCTCTGTTAATTGGGAAAATTTATGTTTTTGTAAGTATTCATCCATTTCACTTAGATTATGAGATTTATTGGTATAAAGTTGTGCAAAATAGCTCCTAATCATTGCTCTAATTTCCTCTTCATTGGTGGAAAGTTCACCCTTTTCATTTTTGGTACTAGAAATTTGATTTTCTTCTTTCCTTTTTCTAATAAAATTAATAAAATTCTAATAAAATTCTAATAAAAAATCAAAGTTTGCATATTTTATTTTTTAAAAAATAAAACCAACTCAGTTTCATTTATTAGTTCAATAGTTTTGTTACTTTCAATTTTATTAATCTCCCCTTTTATTTTTCAGAATTTCACATTTGGTATTTAATTTGGGGTTATAATTTTTTTAAAGAATTATTTATCTATTTTAATACCCATTATTTTATGAATCATGGTGGGAGAGAAAAATCAAAACAAAAGGGAAAAACCGTGGAAGAAAAAAACTAATAGAAAAAAAAGTAGCATGTGTTAATTTACATTCAATTTTCATATTTCTTTTTCTGGATCCACATGGTATTTTCTCTTCAAAGTCTATTGGGAATGCTTTTGATCACTGAATCACTGAGAAAAAAAAAACTAGCCTTTCATAGCTGATCATCACACTCTCTTGCTGTTATAATGTAAAATATATTCCTGGTTCTGCTTGTTTTGTTCAGCATCAATTCATGTAAATCTTTCCAGGCCTTTCTAAAATCTGCTTGAGCATCATTTTTTATAGAACAATTATATTCTAATACATTCATATAATATAGCTTATTCAGCCATTCCTCAATTGGTGAGCATCTGCTCATTTTCCAATTCTTGTTACCACAAAAAGACCTGCTGCAATCATTTTTGTGCACAAGGGTTTTTTCCCTCCTTTATGATTTCCTTGATATACAGCCCCATAGTGGCACTGTTGGGTCAAAGAGTATTCACAGTTTTATAGCCCTTTGGTCATCATTTCACATTGCTCTCTAGAATAGTTAGATCATTTAACAACTCAACCAATAATGCATTACTGTTCCAGTTTCCCCCCATACCCTCCAACATTTATCATTATATTTTCCGGTCATTATAGCCAATCTGAAAGGTGTGTAATGGTACCTCGGAGTTGTTTTAATTTGCATTTCTCTAATCAATAGTGATTTAGAGCATTTTTTTATATAACTCTAGAAGGCTTCTGTTTATATCCTTTGACCATTTATCAATTGGGGAATGACTTATATTCTTATAAATTTGACATTGGTCTTAAATATTTTAGAAATGAGAACTTTATCAGAAAAAAAAGTTTATATATTTTTTCCAGTTTTGTACTTCCCTTTTAATCTTAGATCTGTTGATTTTGTTTGTGCAGAAACATTTTAATTTAATGTCATCAAAGTTGTCCATTTTGCTTTTTGTAATGTTCTCTAATTCTTTTTGGTCATAAATTCCTCCCTTCTCCAAAGATCTGATAAATTAATTATTCTTTGTTCTCCTAATTTGTTTATGGTATCATTATTTATGTCCAAATTATGTACCCATTTTGACCTTATTTTGGTATGGAGTGTGAGATGTGGGCCCATGTCATGTTTCTAAAATATTTTTTTCTAGTTTCCCAGCAATTTTTATCAAATTGTGAATTATTAACCCAGAAGCTGAAGTTTGAGGTTTATCAAATACTAAATAGCTACAGGTCTCAATTATTCTATTGTGTGTATCTAATGTATTCCATTGATCTGTCACTCTATTTCTTAGCCAGTATCAAATGATTTTGATGACTGCTGCTTTGTAATATAGCTTTAGGTGTGGTACTGCTAAGCCACCATCCTTTGTGTGCGTGTGTGTGTGTGTGTGTGTGTGTGTGTGTGTGTGTTTTTGCATTAATTCACTTGATATTCTTGACCTTCTGTTCTTCCAGATGAATTTTTCTGTTATTTTTTTCTAGTTTTGGCATTTTGATTGGTGTGGCACTGTACAAGTAGATCACAATTTGGTCTTTTTTTCAGCTTTTTTAGTAGTATGCCAACTCATTGATCTTCTCTTCCTAGGTCAGTTGTTTTTCTTCACTCAATTTTTTCCCCTTCTCTTTACAAGTTGTTGACTGTTTCATTTTTTTCTCATTTTTTTTTCTTTTACCCCTCTTATTTGCATTTTAAAGTCTTTTATGAGCACTTCCAGGAAGCCTCTTTGGGCTTGAGACCAATTTGCATCACTCTTTGAGATTTCTTCTGTGGATATTTGGTCCTCTGCTAAATTTGTGTTTCAGATTATCCTGTCACCATAGTAGCCTTCTGTGGTCAAGATTCTTTGTTATTTCTTGCTCATTTTCTTTCTTTTTCTTGTTATATTTCTTTTTTCTTTTCTTTTCTTGTTTTACTTTTCATCTAGAGCTCTGTTCCTGGGATAAAGGTGGCTCTGTCCCAAGCTTCCTGTGCAGCTCTGAGTCTTGGCTTTGAGCACAGCAGTCCCGTGTGTTTGCAGGGGGGAACTTTGCCTGATCTTTTCAGGAAACAGGCTTGTTTCCCAGAATTTGCCTTCTAAGCTGAGGCTGGAGGCTGCCCCACTGATCTGCTTTTGTATTGAGGCAGGGCTAAAGGTCTTAGTTGCTTATTTGCTATGATTAAGACCCTCTCACCAGGTTTCCCAAAGTCTCTCTGAGTTGTGCTGAATACTCCTTTAATCCCACTGAAACTGACCTTTCTTGAAGTCCTTCCAATCAATCTTTTTTTTTTTAATTTTTATTTAATAATTACTTTATATTGACAGAATCCATGCCAGGGTAATTTTTTTTACAACATTATCCCTTGCACTTGTTTCTGTTCCGATTTTTTCCCCCTCCCTCCCTCCACCCCCTCCCCTAGATGGCAAGCAATCCTTTATATGTTGGATATGTTGCAGTATATCCTAGATACAATATATGTTTGCAGAACCGAACAGTTCTCTTGTTGCGTAGGGAGAATTGGATTCAGAAGGTATAAATAACCCGGGAAGAAAAACAAAAATGCAGATAGTTCACATTCGTTTCCCAGTGTTCTTTCTTTGGGTGTAGCTGCTTTTGTCCATCATTTATCAATTGAAACTCAGTTAGGTCTCTTTGTCAAAGAAATCCACTTCCATCAAAATATGTCCTCATACAATATCGTTGTTGAAGTGTATAATGATCTCCTGGTTCTGCTCATTTCACTTAGCATCAGTCCATGTAGGTCTCTCCAAGCCTCTCTGTATTCATCCTGCTGGTCATTTCTTACAGAACAATAATATTCCATAACATTCATATACCACAATTTACCCAGCCATTCTCCAATTGATGGGCATCCATTCAATTTCCAGTTTCTAGCCACTACAAATAGGGCTGCTACAAACATTTTGGCACATACAGGTCCCTTTCCCTTCTTTAGTATTTCTTTGGGATATAAGCCCAATAGAAACACTGCTGGATCAAAGGGTATGCACAATTTGATAGTTTTTTGGGCATAATTCCAGATTGCTTTCCAGAATGGTTGGATTCGTTCACAACTCCACCAACAATGCATTAGTGTCCCAGTTTTCCCGCATCCCCTCCAACATTCATCCTTATTTTTTCCTGTCATCTTAGCCAATCTGACAGGTGTGTAGTGGTATTTCAGAGTTGTCTTAATTTGCATTTCTCTGATCAATAATGATTTGGAACACTCTTTCATATGAGTGGTAATAGTTTCAATTTCATCCTCTGAAAATTGTCTGTTCATATCCTTTGACCATTTATCAATTGGAGAATGGCTTCTTATAAATTTGAGTCAGTTCTCTATATATTTTGGAAATGAGGCCTTTATCAGAACCTTTAACTGTGAAGATGTTTTCCCAGTTTGTTGCTTCCCTTCTAATCTTGTTTGCATTAGTTTTATTTGTACAAAGGCTTTTTAATTTGATGTAATCAAAATTTTCTATTTTGTGATCAGTAATGGTCTCTAGTTCATCTTTGGTCACAAATTTCTTTCTCCTCCACAAGTCTGAGAGATAAACTATTCTATGTTCCTCTAATTTATTTATAATCTCATTCTTTATGCCTAGGTCATGGACCCATTTTGATCTTATCTTGGTATATGGTGTTAAGTGTGGGTCCATGCCTAATTTCTGCCATACTAATTTCCAATTATCCCAGCAGTTTTTATCAAATAATGAATTCTTTTCCCAGAAGTTAGGGGCTTTGGGTTTGTCAAACACTAGATTGCTATAGTTGACTATTCTGTCTTGTGAACCTAACCTTTTCCACTGATCCACTAATTTATTTCTTAGCCAATACCAAATGGTTTTGGTGACTGCTGCTTTATAATATAATTTTAGACCTTCCAATCAATCTTGAGCTGAAGAATGGTTTCATTCCATCACACTGTTCAGAGGCTTAATTTCAAGGGAAACTGGGCAAGCTTGAGCAGCTTTCTGGCTTTACTCTGCCCTCTTGGCTCCACTCCTAGAAGAGGAGTTCAGTTATTTTCTTGATTTCTCATAAAGCTATTATCTTCCATCTTCCATTTGCTCAATTCTAATTTTCAGGGAATTATTTTCCTCACTGAGCTTTTGGACTCCCTTTCTCATTTGACCGATTTTGTTTTTTAAGGTATTCTTCTGCTCAATTTTTTTTTGTATTTCATTTTGTATTATTTTCAATTCTCTTCCCAATTTTTTATCTATTTCATACTTGATTCTCAGAATCCCTTTTGAGCTCCTCCATGGCCTGAGACCAATTATTATTATTTTTTTGTAGGCTTGGGATGTAGGAGCTTTGACTTTGTTAGGTTTTTCTTAGTAAATGTTTTGATCTTTTTTGTCATCATGGTAACTTTTAATGGTCATAATATTTTTCTATTATCTTCTCATTTCCCTAGCTTATTACTTAATACTTTAACTATGTTAAAATAGGGCTCCATTTTCAGGATGGAGGGTGCATTGTCCTAAGCTACTTTCAGAGATATATTTAGGGACCTGACTACAACCATTCTTTTCTGTCCTAGAACTAACTGTGAGGAGTGTCCACTCCACTGCGTCCATATGGTCTAGTGTATTAAAGCAACAGAGTCCTCCATCAGTGCTAGTAAAAAGACTTTCTGGGAGCTGAGACATCTGGAAGCAACTGCTGCCTTTGCTACCCTTACTCATTCCTGGTTTACTGGTTTTCCACAGCCCTCTCACCTTACTAATGAATCTTTCCTTCTGAATTTCCAAATAGTTTTTGAGGTCTCTGGACTGAGAGATCTGGAAACCACCAGCGCTGCCACTAATTCACAGGCTGAAGATCTGTTTCTGCTCTGCTATCCCACCAGCTGGACTCCCACAGGTCCCCTTTTCTGGGTTCTAAGTTGTCTTGAGCTGGAAAATATTCCACTGTGTCCTTTTGTGTATTCTGATGCTCTCAGATTTGTTTAGAGAATTTAGAGAAGTTTGGAAAGCTGATGAGTCTCCAACTTTACTCCACTGTTTTAGTGCTGCCTCCTTTCATTTATCTTTTCTTTGGAGCCCATTATCATTTTGCAATTCATCTCATTTCCATTTTGAGAAATTCTCTAATGATTATTAGGCTTGTTCTTTTAATATGAAACTTTACATAGTTTCCATAGACAAGTTGTTTTCCAATAACAACAAAATTCTCAGAAGTGCAAAGAGTGTCTGTAGTGACAGTGACTGGATAAATTGTGAAGTCAGAAGGCATTCAGCAACATTCAAGAACCCAATGGTTCTGTGCTTTTGTTGCTGTTGCTAGGTAAGAACTTGGCTAAGATTGTGGGGAACGATGTTACTATGTGTCATTGACATCCTATGGGATTTCCAAGTTCAATGTTTTAATCAAAAGGTGAATTGGAATGCAATATATTGACTTTATAAGATACATCCTAACTGCTCAACTGAGTTATAAATTAGGAAACAAGCCCTCGACTTAGCCTTTCAGTGATATAAGGAATTCGTGGATGAGAAAACACACAGTGCAAGTCAATGTCTTCTCAGCATCTCTGTGTGTATATATGTATACAATATGCATACATACCCATACGTGCATATATGGCTACATATGCATGTGTTACATAAAAATACCTATCCATATATACATATACAAGTATATTTATAATGATAATACATGGACTGCACAGAGGTAGAGTATGTATGTGTGTGTGTGTATGTGTGTGTGTGAGAGAAAGAGAGAGAGAGAGAGAGAGAGAGAGAGAGAGAGAGAGAGAGAGAGACAGACTAAGCTAAATAGTAGTGATATAACTTGACTTACCCAAGGTCACACAGCTAGGAAGTGTTAAATGTCTGAGGCCAGATTTGAATTCAGGTCCTCCTAAGTTCAGGGTTGGTACTCTATTCATTGCAGCATCTAGTTGTCCCTGATGTTATTCTAATATGACTAAGAAATCCTCATGATCTTTTCTTTTTCCTCTACAATGGCAATCAATTTCTACAATGAAAATTTCTACTCTAATTGCCTTGCAAAATAATAATAATAATAATAACAACAACAATAACAATAACAAAACAAACAAACAAAACATCAGCAAGGGAAGGATTAGAGTAGGAGGGAACCAGAAAGCTTCTAAGGGATAGGGTTTTCAAATAAATCTATTGAACTTCAACATTTACCATGTATCAACTTATGATACTACCATGTATTTGTGGACAAATAAAAATTACATGTTGTCACCCCCTTCCAAATAAATAATGATAATTGTGGTGGCTTTCAAAGCCTTGAAGATAATTAGCATATGCTTACAGAATCTTAGATTTGGAGCTGGCAGGAGACTTAATGGTCATGGGCTCCAATTTCCTCACTTTTCATCTGAAGAAGCTGAGGAGTATACAGGTTTAGTGACTTCACTGAATCACATGATGACAGAAATAAAAGGAACTTTTGATGATAGATCTCCTATTTTATAAAAGAGAAATTAAGGCACAGAAAGGCAAAGCACTTTCCTCAAAGTCACATAGCTGATAATTGTCTAGAGTAGAATCTCAGGACAGGTCTACTAGGTTCCGATCTCATTGCCTTATTCATTCCCCTACCTTGCACCTCTCCTCCCCATGGTTGCTCAAACAGTAAATAATAGAATTGAAATCTGAATCCAGTTTTTCTGACTCCCAATCACATTCCCCAGCTCCCTACCCACAACTCTTCTTTTCTGCATGCTTATCATGCTGAGTTCCAAAAAGTAAATTTATAATATTCTACAAATTAAACAAATAGTTCTTTCGCCAACTGGAAAGGATAATGTCTTGCTTCTTTTCTTTTAATGATTTTAACTTTCTTTTATTCTTTTCCTCAATAGTTGTGCTTGATGACTATGCCTTGCTCCTTCTAATCTCAGACCACCTGAATTCCTGACTGATTTATCAGAACCATTTCTGAATTAGCAGAAGGTGTTATCAGTTCCACCCTTGTTCTTGTCAATCAAGCATCTTCCTGCTGATACTCCTAAGCTACAAAGCAAGGCTTCTTGGTATTCTATTTGATGTCCTGGCTTCTCTGATTATTACATTGTAAGTTGTCTCCTGCAATGAGCTGCAGAATTGCCGACTGAGTTATCATTGTTGTATGGGTGATTCATCAATTGATAGGCTGTGTCTAAAGTTTTTTTTTTTTCTTTTTTTTTTTTTTTTTCGGTTGTTGTTGCTGTTCCTAAGCTTCCTGGGGTGATAAAAAGATCAAGAACAAAGGAAAGAGATATAAAACTCTGCACTAGCAATGTTCAGTCTTCAGTTATATTTAAAGGTCATGCTCTCATTCAGTGGATGTGTCTTGGTTTAAAGTGAGACTCATCCTAACATTTCTTAGTGAGAAAACCATCCCCTCTTCAAATGAATAGTTTGGTAAAATACTGTTCTTCCTTAGGGAATCATGTAAGATAGCAGGAAGTGTAGGTCCTAGGACACTCAGAGTCCTGGAACTATTTCTAATTATAACATCAACTCAGAGTTTTAAAATGATAGTGAGCCAGGGCTACCCAATAGTCATAAGTTCTTAGATAGCACTGGAAAGAACCTCAGAGGCCATTTTAGTAGAAATCCACCATTTGACCAAAGAAGAAAGTCCCAGTATATTTAAATGAATTACTAAAAGTCATCCAAGTAATACATACATACATACATATATATATATACATATATATATATATGTGTGTGTATATATATATATATATATATATACATACATACATATACATACATACATATATATATCAGAAATGAATGCCTCACTTCTGTTCCCAGATCCATTTCTCTTTCTGCTGTACCACAAGACAGAATCATGGAATTCATAATTCTTCTTAGAATAAAGCTTCCCAAATGAGAATTACTAGTGAAATGAAGATTTTCATTCCCTCTAAGAGAACATTAGCTATTTTTTGCTTTCTTTCATTTTAAGGGCAGGGATGGTCTTGGCAGTTTAATTTTTGCAACCCTAGTGTGGATAAAAATACCCCAAAAGAAACATAAAAATACATGGTTCAGTCTTAGAGTTTTATTGGTGTGGGAAACTGTTAATGTGAAATCTCTCTTCTCTGAGAAATCTAATCCAAGTTTCTTGAAATGTATATTTGTAAAAACGAGTCAAAGGCTCTGAGAGAGTAAATCATTTGCCCATGATCCCATCACTAGGGTGTCTCAGAGGCATGACTCATTCTAAAGCTGGCCCCATATTGTTCCAGACTCCTTCTCAACTTGCACCTAGTTGGCTCTTAATAAATGTTTATTGCATGGAATTCAGTTCTGAAACAGAATCAGATTGATTGGTCTCTTTAACAAGCAGCTCAAAGAATATTTTATGCATCACTTCCCCCATTTGGAAAGGAAAGGAAATTGGAAGAAAAATCATATTGGAGCACCTAACAAAGACAAAGTGCTACCCACATTTTGTCAATTTTGTGCCAGTAATTTCCATTCAATTATTATAATGTATCAAAAACTTGTAAAATAGTTAAAATACTCAGAGAAGTTACAAAGATAGGTAAGTCATAAGTAGCTAATAAATTAGTAGAGGATAAGACATACACACAGATATCTGGGATATAAATTCAATAAGTGAACAAAGAAATATATCATTAAAAAGAATTATAGCTCAAAAATTATATCTGTGGAGCATCCAAGAGGCAACATCCTTCTGGGATTCCCAGGACTCGGTATCACTACCTGCCATAAAGTTGAACATTGAGGGTGGGCTCTGAACAAAGTAATTACATATATTTTGCCTTTTTTTCATGGATATTCTCTCTAGCCATTAATAATTTTACTGAATTCATTCTTCATTGATTATCAAATTTCTGTCATATCCTGTCTATGTCAATGATTCTGATTCCCCAATTACTCTTGTACTGACCCCATAACCCTTACTGCCTTTTCCTTTACTTTTAACCTTTTCATTCGAAAACCATTACCACCTTCCCATTTCCTACCTTCCAGTCTTTGTACATGTAATAGGATTTTCCTTTCACCTCCCAGTCCCCAAAGGTTCACGACACCTGGCTTCTCTGCTGTTTCTCTTACAAGACACTCAGTCTCTAATCTAAACTTTTTGAATATTGTCTTCAGGTTTGGAACCATTTCTCTCATCTTTACCTCCTGGATTTCCCAGCTTCTTTTAAGTCCCAACTAAAATCCCATCTTTCTACCAGAAGTCTCTTTTCCATTCTCTCTCAGTTCTTTGGTTGTCCATAGCTGTTCACACCTCATCTCCTTCAGTAGATTGTGAACCCCTTAAAGTTAGAGATTTTTTGTCCTTCTATCCCCAGTTGTTAGCACAGTGCTTGGTACATAGTCAGTGCTTAATAAGTGATTAGGGATTGACAAATGACCCTTAAGGACTGATAATGGCTCCCTGCAGATCTGCCCACTCCTTCACACTGTTTTCAGATATACCCTCTCCAGAGTTAGGAAAGTGATTTTAATCTGAAGCCTTTTTTATTCCCACTCTCTCCATCATCTTGTTCATATTGATACCTGGCTCCCTCTTGTTGCCATGGAATCCTTGGCCAGGCTTTACCAAACTGGATTCAGTTTTACTCATATTTTTGCCTGATCCTCCCCCTCCACCCAACTCACTGGTCATTTTAGATGAGTTAAAATAATCCTAGCTCCTCATTATCACATGCAGACTCTCCCTCTACCAGCAGCCCTTAGGAAGCTCTCTTCGAAATTTCATTCAATCCATTTTCTAGTAACTATTATCCCCCAAACCTTAGAACCTTGTCTTTCTTTTCTTAATGAATTCAGTGAAGCTTCACCTCTGCTCCTTCCCTCATACTTGAGAATATACATGCATATATTTACGCATATACACACATATTTTCCCCTTAAGTGCCTTCCATTCCTAGTTCCTACACTAACTTATTTTTTTTCTGACCTCTCCTCCACCCTATCTCAGCTATCCACAGGATAATCAGACCCTTGATTTATTATCCACAAGTGTTCAGCTTCCATGTTCATAAATTCTAAAATTATTTTCTATGTTCATAATTTTTTTATCTTTCTGTCTTTCCCTCTGTTTTACAATTCCTTACCCTGTTATTCATTTTCAGTACGACCTTCACTTTTTCCACTTCTCAGTCCTCATCAAGCCATCACTTCCACACTGTCTACCTTCTCTTTTCTTCCTTTTCTTGACCCAGTGATGAAATCATTCAACTCTACATTGTTTTCTATTCTCAGTCAATTTTCTCAATACTCTATCACTTCATCTTTTTCTTATTTGTGTACTGTGGAATAGAACTGGAGAAAATCACAAAATCTCAATAATTAGCTTACATAAATATGAGTTTCATTATAATTTACCATATGCAGACATATGCATATTGATTGTGTGTTTATATATGTATGTGTGTATTTGTGTATGCATGTATGCATGTGCATTATTTAAAAGGGTGGGTAGCCTCCCTGGGACCAGATAGTTTGTAAATTTCTTGTAGAAAATGTGGTTCTCAGAACTAGCCACAATCCTCCAGATATTTTATAACTATGTTAGAGTAACGTGGAACTATTAATTACCTTAAACTGGACATTGCACTTTTATAGATGATGATAATGTTATTACATTGATTGTCATATTAAATTGCTCCCATTTGAGTTCAAAATACACTTAGATCCTAAGGCCATATACCGAGATTGGAGCACAAGGAGTAGAATGAGCTCACTGAGCCTCTCTGTTCTGATCACCACTTGGGAAAAGATGGAAGGATAAGTTCTTACTATTGGAAATAAATAGATACAATATTTTAGACTAATGCATAAGGGGAAAGTACAGAAATAAAATGAAAGAAAGTAAAAGGAATAAAGCAAAAAAAAATAAAGAAGAAAAAGGTAAATGAACAGGAAAAAAACATATGGTATATATGTAATTATAATTATTATAATTTTATTATTTTTTTTATATTCTTGGCAACCTTAGTAGAGTTTGCCAAGAATCAGTACTAGATCTACTACTTTCTAAATGTGGGACCTTGCATATGCTTCTCAACCTTCTTAAATGTTGCATTTCTCAACTGTAAAATGGAGATAAGAGTAACTGATATTTCCATAAGACTGTGATTTATATGTTCCTAACAACTTTCTGAAAGGAATTTATCTTAGAATTCCTATTTTATGAGTCAGATCCTTTGGGGTTCACATTGAAACACAATTGAAAATAATTTGCTCATTGTCACTGAGCTAGTAAGTGTCACAGCTCGGGTGAGAATTCAGCTCCTCCATGACTCCAAATCCAATGCTTTCTCCCATAAGCCATGGTACACCCGGAATACTGATCCTGCTTTCCCTCCCAATGTTAGGTTGTATGTACATCATTTTTTTTGGAGGCACTTCTATGCAAATATGACAACTTCTTTCTGATTTTGAGTGCAGAGAGTATGTTATGGTCCAAGGTTCTACCAATTCTGGATACATTTTGTTATTTGCACATTGTTTTTCCTCATAGGACTGCAAGTGTATCAAGGGCAGATACTGTTGTTGCCTTTCTTTGTTTCTTAAATCCTTAGAATAGTACTTGGCACATATTAGGTAATTAGTATACACTTGGTGATTGGGACCCCAGCACCTTGTATATATTAAGAAGCATTATCATTTTATTAAAATTAGCCTGAATGGGTCTGATGTGATTTACATTGTTTGGGAAACTTTATTCCTTCTCCCAGGTACCATGTCTTGAGATATTTTTATTGCCATTCTGGGCTTTTCAGTACCCTAGATTGTTTTACACCTGGGAATGCAGACATAGCTTCAGGCCAGTCCTTGGTCAGACTGCTATGAATGCTTGAAATCCTTTGGGTCTGAAACCTCCCAGGTAACTCAAAGGTCTCGGCAATGGTCTGGTTGGGAGACATCCCCATATTTCTCTTGCTTACCCAGTGCAGACGCTACCAAATGAGGAAAGATTATGTGCAGATCCGCTCTGGTCCCAGGCTTAGCCAGGGAAAGCATCCTTATGTTTAGTATAAATGTGTATCCTGATAGGACCAATCACAGGGGGAAAGGAGGCAGTTTGTCATTCAAGCAACCTGAAGAGACTGGGCTTGGAAGTCATGTGGCTGCAAATATTCTTCTTGGTTTCCAAAATCTGAGTCACCTTGAACTCATATATGTCTCTTCCCCTTGATGCTATTGCTATGACACAGGACAGGCCTTTGGGGACAAAGGAGAGGATCAGGGAGAGATGGATTTCAGGTTCCAAAAACCTCAGAGGTCTTCCAGCTCAATGCCTTCATTTTTCAAGTAAGGAAACTAAGGCCCAGACAGGCAAAATGATTTGGCCCAGGGATTCAAACTCAGGTTTCCTGACTCCAATATTCCAAATATCTTGTCCCCTCTGGAAGTTGAGCAGAAAGATTAAAAAGGAGCAGATTCAACTAATGCTAACAACAAGAGCAGTTTACCTTGAGGGTTGGCCAGCAGCCCACAGCATGTAAAGATGTTGTGGAAAGGCCACTCAAAAGACCACTGGATAAGAAGCCAGAAAACCTGGGTTCAAATTGCTATTTCCCAGGTCCAGAACTTTCATATTTTCTTCTTAAGAAATCTCTGCTTTCCCTGATTTAATTTTGCTTTGTCCCTTTCTCTCCACACACAAGCATTTAAGTGCCTACTATGTGCCAGGACTTTGTTGGTCATATTTAGTTAGATAAAAAGGTAACAATGATATGACCCTCGCTTATAATGATATGTCTTTCAATCCTGCTCCCTTTGCTTTTTATTTGACATCTGTAGTTCCTGTGCCAAGAGTTCACCCTTACCAGCATGAAAGAAAGATATTCCACTTTGTCTCCTGGGACACTGATGTCGCGGCAATCAGTCACTGGATGGATGTTAAAACATAGTGTGTAAGTAAGGCCCTTTGAAAGATGATGGATTTCAGAAGACTGTGTTGCCATAAACATTGAGAGGAGAGAACATTGCATCTGATCTCTCTACTCATTCTCATACATACTGTTCAAAACACAAAACTAGAATTATCGTGATTGCTGACACATAGCTAAAACAGTCCAGGCCTACTGAGCATGCCTCGCTTTGAAAGTTAATTTTAATTCTATGAAAAAAACAAACCAAAAAATCAATTAAGATATGGGAGAAAATAAAGGAAGATTTCCAAGAAGCAACTCAAATTTGAAAGAAAAGAAATGGAGGAGCGTAGGATTGTAGATTTAGTGATGAAAAGGACCTTAGAGATCAAGCAATACATTTCTAATTTTGTACAAGAGTAAAGATCCTTAAAATGATTTGCCCAGCGTCACATAGCTTGTAAGTAGCAGAGCTGACACTTGAATCTCAAGTCATCTGCTACAGGGATCTTCTGTCCCATCCAGCATGAGATTCTTCCAAAATAATCACCAACAAAAATGATGTAGATATAATATTGGTGAAGCATTTAGCACAGTGATTGGCACAGAGTAGTCACAGTATAAGTGTTAACCATAAATTCCAATTATAAGTGGTTTGTTTTTATTAGGATTTCAAGATAACATTTGAAAAAGGCTCTCTTGTTATTAGTGTGGGCAAAATGTAGATAATGTGGGCTAAAATATACTACAATTGCTTTCCTTTAGAACACATTAAATGGATAAATTCAGAGCAGTCATTGATGGTTCTATTCCAACTTAGAGGAGATCCCTACTGGAGTGTTATTGAGCTTTTTTGTTTAACATTTTTATGGGTAACTTATATGAAAGGATGACTGACATATTCATTAAAAATGCAAAAGTAATTAAACTTTGTTTATCCTTGGGAAAACCCAAACTGCCTTTTCTTAAAGACTTTACATTCTACCAGAGAATATAGTAATAAAATTATAGTTGTGTGTATATGTGTGTTGTATAGAAATATTCATGTATGGATATAGATATGTCTATACTCAGGTATTTAAATATGAAAGGGTTCATGAGTAGCCTGAATATAGATGATCTAATGCATGATCTGTGAGTAAAAAAGAAGGGCTGTTGTCTGCATTACCGGCAGTGGAGATGGGAAGAGTCAAATAGGAACCATAACTGGCAAAGCTGAGTGATGTCTTCGGTTTCCAAGAAGATTCTATCTGTCTGCCATCCAGTCAAATAGCTGTAATCCAGGAGAACAACATTTAGAAGTTCAGAAAGAAAGCTACTTCTCTGGTTTCTCTTAAGGGAGGAAGTCACTCTTAACTTATCTATACCAGAATAGTTCCTTCCAATCAAATGATGATCACATAAATCATCAAAGTAGCAATGATCAAGTAAATCCATTTATCCAAGTAACAGAGTCAATGGTGTGGTGTTTTTCTTCTTTAAAATTTATATAATGGTTCTCTCTGGGAGTGAGTTTCTTGGGGAGGTTTTCTGAGGCAGCCTTAGTTTCAGTTAAGAATAATAATCACCCAAAATGCAGCCAGCTGGTAAAAAATGCAAACGTTTATTTTCTCCTTCCATTTTAGCCCGGTTAGTTGAGGCCTATCTCTTTGCTTGGTTCTAAGAGCTCTTGCAGCTTTGTCCTTTGCTTCTACCTCTGCTTTCTTCAGCCTCCAGCCAGCACCAAGTTGAATCTGTCTTGCCTCAGAGAGAAGGCTCCTGGTTCTCAGTCTCCCAGAGTGCTCTGTGTCTGTTTCAGAGTGCTCCTCTCCAATCTAATTCAGCTGAACTGCCTTGACTAGGGTTATATATGATCTCTTCTGAGAGAATGGGATTATGGGTTTTCTCCCAGAGTGCTCTCTGGCCCTAAGAGCTTCAAGGGAGGTATGAATTCACAAAGTTACAAAGTTTACTTTGTGAATCTCCCATACTTGTGAACTCCAATGAGTATTTAAATATTTCTTGCTTATATGAGCTCTCTAAAGGTGTGAACACAAGCATTGTATGAATTAGTTCTACTTAGTACCTTGTTTCAGGTTCTGGCCAAAACATCTTTTTGTAAGATCAGATCAATGATACTGAACCATGCTAAATTAGATAATTATTATCTCTATCAACTCTAATGACTTGATAGTTTGTAAAGATTCCAACAAATGGGAATCAGAGAAGTTCCCTAGATTAGAATATACCAAAGAATATAAAAGATTAAGGAAGCACTTCAGTTGGGAATAATATATGATCTCAGCTAAAACCCAGAGAGAGAGAGTCTTTTCACCCAATGTCTTGTAACACCTAGTGTGTTACAAGTTTTGGAGCTCAAGGATCTTCATGGGATCTTCAAGTCTACTTTAGGATCTAATTCACCAATCGAAAATTTGTGCCAATCAAAAGACTCTCAACCACTTCCCTAGAAGGTAGCTTTCAAAGAACATCTCCAGCCAACTGAAATAAATTGTCTTTGACAGTTACACAATATTGAGCTCAGCATTAACTCAACAGGAATCAAACAGGAGTTCTTTCTCCCTCTGGGTAAGCAGCACTGAACAGTCTTTCAGGACATAACCAAAGGAGGTGTTGCATGGGAATATATACATTCTATTGAGGGATCCAATATGCTCACAGATCAGTAAGTACTGGGTAGATACAAAATAAATATATTTAGATTTAATTGGGGATACTGAAAAATCTGGGAGAATTGGAAAAGGTCTGTTGAAGGAGGTTGTTTTTAAGTTGGGCATAGTTTGGAGTTAGAATTCAATGTAGTGGGAACACAAGTAAATCAGTTTATCTAGAATGTAGAATAAGTGAAAGAGATGTGTAGAATCTGCCTGGAAACAGCCTGAAAGCAGGCTGTGAATAAAGCAGTTTAAATGCCAAACATAAGAGTTTGCATTTGATGGCAGAAGCACTTGAGAGCCATTGAATGTTCTAAAGTGTGGGTGGTTAGGGTGGTGGTGCTCTACACATGCTTTAAGAACATACATATGGTAAGAGTTTGGGGAATGAGTTTGGAGTGGGGAGCTACTAAATGTGGAGAGATTAAGTAGGATTCTGATGTATCATTAGATTGTAAACTCCTTGAAAGTAGTCGCTATTTTTTTAACTGAATTTGTATCTCTAGCATTGGCACAGGGCCTGGCACATAAGAGGAGTTTAATAAGTGTGCCATCCTCCATCCTGTAGCTTTGAGCCCCGTTTCCTTTGTTAAGCTCTCTGGTGTTGGAATCTTTACAAACTGCTAACTCATTAGAGTTGATAGATTATTGATCTGATCTTACAAGTAGATATTTTGGGCCAGAACCTGAAACAAGGTACTAAGTAGAACTAATTAATACAACCTTGTGTTTATACCTTTACTCATTGGAATTCACAAGTATGGGAGATTCACAAAGTAAACTTTGTAACTTTGTGAATTCACCTCCCTTGAAGCTCTTAGGGCCAGAGAGCACTATGGGAGAAACCTATAATCCCTCATCCCACAATTCCTCTCTCTCGAATAAATAGAGCTTCAAAGGGGCCAGTCAGATGTTTTCAAAGGAAGAAGCTATGACTCAAGAGTTCAGCTGAAGATTGAGAAAGCTCTCTCAGAAGCAAGACAGATTCAACTTGGTGCTGGCTCTGGAGGCTGAAGAAAGCAGAGGCAGAAGCAAAGGACAAAGCAGCAAGTTCTCTTGGAACCAAGCAGAGAGATAGACCTCTCAACTAACCAGGCTATATTGGAGACAATAAAAGATCTGAACTTTTATCACTTGGCTGCATTTTGGGTGATTATTTACTCTTAACTGAAACTAAATCTGCCTTCAGAAAAGCTCCCCGAGAAAACTGCATTTCTCCCAGAGAGATCCATCATGTATTTTATTATATTTTAAAGAAGAAAAAGAACACAACACAAAAATTCATGCTAATGACTTTTCCCCCACTTTATGGTATTTGATTGTTTCCAATTACATGTAAAGATAATATTCAAAATTCATTTTTGTAAGATTTTTGAATTTCAAATTTTTTGCCTTCTTCCTCCCTTCTCTCCCCTCTCCCTAAGACAACAAGTATTTTGATATATGTCCATATTACTCATTTTGTGAAAAAAAAATCAGAAAAGAAAACAAAAAACACAAGAAAGAAAGAAAAAGAAAAAGTGAAAATCCTACTCTTTAATCCACATTCAGTCTCCTTAGTTCTCTCTCTGAATGAAATTAGTATTCTCTATACCAAGTCTAATGGAATTGCCTTGCCTGTATTGCTGAGAAGAGCTAAGTCAATCATATTTAATCATCACATATTCTTGCTGTTACTATATACAATATTCTGATTCTGCTCACTTCACTCAGCATGAGTTCATGTAGGTATTTCCAGTCTTTGCTAAAATAATCCTGCTCATCATTTTTTACTGAACAATAATATTCCATTACATTCATATAGCGTAACTTATTCCACCACTCCCCAATTGATGGGCATCCACTCAATTCTCAGGTTTTTTTTTTTTTTTTTTTTGTCATAACACAAAGAACTACTACAAGCAGTTTGCACATATGGGTTCTTTCCCCCTTTTTTAATCACCTCTTTGGGATACAGACCCAGTAGTGAGATACTGGATCAAAAAGTATGTACAATTTTACAGCCCACTGGGCATATTTTCAATTTGCCCTTCAGAATGGCTGAATCATTTCACAACTCCATCAACAATGTAATAGTAGCCCGATTTCTCCTCATCCCCACCAACATTTATCTTTATCTTTTCCTGGCAGCGAAGCTAACCTGGAAGGTGTTAAGTGGTACCTCAGATATGTCTTAATTTGCATTTTGTTTAATCAATGGTTATTTCCAGCATTTTATCATATGACTAAAAATGGCTTTCATTTATTCTGAAAACTGTTCATATTTTTTGACTACTTATCAATTGAGAAATGACTTGTCTTATTACAAATTTGAGTCAGTTCTCTATAAATTTTAGAAATCAGCTTTTTATTAGAAACAGTGGCTGTAAACCCTCCCTTCTCCCCCCCCCCCCGACTTTGTTTCCCTTACAATCTTGGCTGCATTGACTTTATTTGTGCAAATTCTTTTTAAATTTAATATTATCAAAATTATCCATTTTTATTTCATATGTCCTGTAGTTCTTCATTGACTATTAACTCCTACCTTCACAGGTCTACTAATGACAAAGTCACAGATCTTTGCTCTACTAATCTTATTACAGTATTACCTTTATCTCTATATCATGAACCCATTTTGACCTTATATTGATTTAGGGTGTTAGATGTTGGTCAATGCTTAGTTTCTGCCAAAGTATTTTTCAATTTACCCAACATTTTTTTTTTGTCAAATAGTGACTTGTTATCCCAGAAGTTGAAGTCTTTAGGTATACAAATACTAATTACTATAATTATTTACTATTGTATTTTGTGTGTCTAACTGATCTTAGTGATTCACTAGTCTATTTCTTAGCCAGGACCAAGTGGTTTTGATGACCACTGCTTTATAATATTTTTTTTAGGTCTGGTACAGCTAGACCACCTTTCTTTGTACTTTCCCCCATTGATTCTTAACCATTTCTTCTCCCAGATAAATTATATTATTTCCTTCTAGTTCTATTATGTAATTTTTGGAAGTTTGATTGGTATGGCAACCTTTTTAATTTAATGTGATCAAAATTATCCATTTTTCATTTCATAATGTTCTCTATTTCTTGTTTGGTCACAAATTCCTCCTTTTTCCAAAGAACTGACAAATAAACTAAACCTCACCCTCCAAATCTGATTATGGTATTATCCTTTATTTCTAAACCATGTATCCATTACTACCTTATATTGGTATGTTAGTTTATTCGTAGTTTCTTCCATACTATTTCACAGTTTTCTCAGCAATGTTTGTCAAAGGAATTCTTGTCCCAGAAACTGGATTCATTTGTTTTATGAAATAGTAGATTACTATAGTTGTTGAGTATTGTATCATCTATACATAATATATTCCAGTGATTCAACACTCTATTTCAAAGCCAGTACCAAGTGGTTTTGATGATTGCTATTTTATAATATGGTTTTAGGGCTAGTATTTGTAGACTATCTTCCTTGCATTTCCCCCCATTAATTCCCTTGGTATTATTTATCTTTTCTTTTTCTAAATGAATGCTGTTATTATTTCTTCTATATCTCTCTATATTTTTTGAAGTTTGATTGGTATGACACAGAATAAGTGGTTAATTTGGGTAGATTCATCATTTTTATTTCATTGGCTCAGTTTATTTATAAGCAATTGATATTTTATCAATTATTTAGATCTGACTTTATTTGTATGAACAATATTTTCTAACTGACTTCATATAGTTCCTGGGCTTGCCTTGATAGGTATAATTCCAAATATTTTATATTATCTACAGTTATTTGAAATAGAATATCTTTTTTTACCTCTTGCTTCTGGGCTTTATTGGCAAAATATAGATTTATTTTTTGGTCACTGATTTATGTGGGTTTATTTTATACCTTGCAATGTTGTTAATGTTGATTGTTGAAAGTAGTGTTTTACTTGATTCTCTAGGATTATCTAAGTATATCATCATATCATCTGCAAAGAGTGATAGTTTTGTTTCTTCATTGTGCATTGATTTCTTCCATTTCTTTTTCTTCTCTTATTGCTAAAGATAACATTTCTAGTATAATATTAAATAATAGTAGTGATAATAGGAATCCTGGTTTCATATCTGATCTTATAGGGAATATGTCTAGCTTATTTCTATTACATATAATGCTTGCTAAAGGTTTTAAACAGTTGATGCTTATCATTTAAAGGAAAGCTCAATATATTTCTATGCTCTCCTGTGTTTTTAATGGCAATGGAGACTATATTTTGTCAACAGCTTCTTTATTGCATCTATTGAGATAATCATGTGATTTTCACTTTTGTTTTTGAGATGATCAATTATCCTGATATTTTTCCTAATATTGCTCCAGCCTACATTCTTGGTATAAATGCCACCTGTTCATAATATATTATACTGTTGATAAATAATTACTGTAATCTCTTTGTTAATATTTTGTTTACAATTTTTGCATCAATATTCATTAGGAAATTGGTCTATATTATTCCTTTTCTGTTTTGTCTCTTCCTCATTCAGGTATTATATTTGTGTCATAAAAAGTATTGGGCAGGACTCCTTCACTGGTATTGTTTGTTTGTTTGTTTTTTAATTGGTAGAATTCATTAGTAAATTCATCTGGTCCTGAAAATTATTTTCTTAGGGAGTTCATTGATGATTTGTTCAATTTCTTTTTTTTTTCCTGAAATGAGGTTATTTTAATATTTTATTCTATCTTTCATTACTTTGGGCAATTTGTGTTTTTGTAAATATTCATCCATTTCAATTAGGTTGTCAGATTTTGGGGCTACAGTGGGACAAAATAACTCCTAATAAGTGTTTTTTATTTCCTCTTCATTGGTTGTGAGTTTAAACTTTTTTTTTTTTATTTTCAATGTTGGCAATTTGGTTTCCTTCTTTCCTTTTTCTAATCAAGTTAACCAAATTTTTGTCTATTTGTCAGATTTTTTTTTATAAAACACACTCTTTGTTTTATTTATTAATTCACTGGTATTCTTATGTTCAATTTTATGAATTCCTCCTTAAATTTTTAGAATTTTAATTTGGCATTAATTTGGGGGGTTAATTTCTTCTTTTCAGTATTTTTAGTTGCATGCTCGATTCATTGATTGCCTTTTTCTCTGATTTATTCATGTAAATATTTAGAGATATAAAATTTCCCTAAGAATTGTTCTGGGTGAAAACAGTTTTGCAATGAAGTCTCATTATTGAATTCTTTTGGATGAAACTGTTGATTATTTCTATGATATTGTTTGATCTACTAATTCTTTAAGATTAGATTATTTTGTTTTCTATTCATTTCTGGTCTATTTTTCCATGGTTATTTATTACAAATAATTTTTATTTCATCATGATTTGAAAAGGATGCATTTAATATTTATGCCTTCTGTATCTAATGATGATGTTTTTATGTCCTAATATATGATTAATTTTTGTGTATATGCTATATACACCTGAGAAAATGTATATTTTTCTCTATGCCCATTCAATTTTCTCCAGAGGTCTATCATTTATATTTATTCTAAAGTTCTATTCAATTTCTTAACTTTATTCTCCTTCATGTTATGGTTAGATAACAATTCTATTGGGCTGCTCACATTGTTCAAATGCAAAATATATGCCTGCCAAAAAGATTATTTTATGATGTTCTCACACAGGGAAATGTTTATAAGTTGGTCAAAAGAATACACTACAAGAATATCCCCAAGCTTTCAAGAGCTATAGAACTGGTTCTATGGCATGGGCGGCACTATAACAGGACCACCAAGCATGGTGTGCTGTCATTAAAGAAGGTGCTATGCTGTATGAGCAAAGCAGAATTGAATTACTTCAGAAGAAACACAAGGGGCACAAAGTTAGAAAATCCACCACAAATGTTCATAGAGACTGTTTGTGTTCAACCTATGGCAGAACATTCTGATCAGTAACAGCTGGACACATTGTAACTTGACTCTAGGATAGTAATATCATTTTGATCCTCTTTGAGAACCAATCAACCAAGGTTAGATTCATCTAGTTCTGATAAGAGGAAAATTGAGATCACTTTAGTATTTCTTCCTGTAACTCACTTAACTTCTCCTCTAAAAATCTGGATGTTATCCCACTTCATCCACATATGTTTAATATCAATATTACTTCATTGTCTATAATATATTTTAGCAAGATGTAATTGCCTTCCTTATCCCTTTTAATTAGATCTATTTTTTTGCTTTTGTTTTGTTAAGCAAGAGTTACAAGTATCATTTTCCCATGTAGGGATATAAACAATTTAACCTTTAAATAACATTTTTTTTCTTTTCTATTTACCTTTGCATGCTTCTCTTGAGTCTTGTATTTGAAAATCTTATTTTTTGTTTCATTAGAAATGGAAATGATTGAAAGTCCCCTATTTCAATGAATATTCATCTTTTCCCCTGAATGATTATGTTCAGGTTTGCTGGGTAGTGATTCTCATTTGTAATTCAAGCTCCTTTGCTTTTTGGGATATCATATTCTAGGCCCTCGATTCTTTTAATTTGAAATCTGGTAAATCCTGAGCAATCCTGACTGTTCCTCTTCAGTATTTGAATTCCTTAAATTCCTGGTTGTCTGAACTATTTTTTTTTTCCCTTGGCCTGATAACTCTAGAATTTAGCAACAGTATTTCTTGAAGTTTTCATCTTCTGGTTTCTTTCAAGAGGTGAGTGTTGGAATATATCAATGACTATTTTTTTCTGATTTTAAGGAATTGAGACAGTTTTCTATACTGATTCTTTGAAAGATGTTGTTCAGGCTCTTTTTTTTTTGATCAAGCCTTTCAGTTAGTCCAATAATCTTTAAATTTCTCTTGAATATATTTTCTAGATTGTTTTTCTGATGAGAAATTTTATATTTTTTCTAATTAAAAAATGTTTTACTGCTTCATGATGTCTCATAGTCATTAGTTTCCACTTGTCCAATTCTAATTTTTAACAAGTTATTTTCTTTAGTTAGCATTTTAAGATTTTTTCCATTTGATTAATTTCAATTTGATCAATTTTACTTTTAAAGGTGGTGTTTACTT
The DNA here is from genome assembly GCF_016432865.1 of Antechinus flavipes. Taxonomy (NCBI): domain Eukaryota; kingdom Metazoa; phylum Chordata; class Mammalia; order Dasyuromorphia; family Dasyuridae; genus Antechinus; species Antechinus flavipes. The sequence continues at coordinate 458,085,670 of NC_067401.1, read as the reverse complement.
CAGTGGATTTTTTTTTCATTTTTTCCAAATCTATTGTATAAGAAGTTGTTTTCTTCAATGTATTTTCCCCTTTTCTCCAAATCTATTTTTAAGAAGTTATTTTTGTGCTTCCTTTCCAAGCTGTTGACTTTTTTTTAATATAAGTATCCTACATGACTAATTTCTTTCACCAATTTTTCTTCTACCTCTCTTACTTGATTTTTTAAAATCCTTTTTGAGGTCTTCCAAAAGAACCTTTTAAGTTTGAGACAATTCATATTCTCCTTTGAGATGTCACATTTAATAGTTGCTTTCTGTAGTCAGGATTATTCTTAACTTTTTGCTCATTTTTTAAAGTTGAGCTTTTGTCCTTGGGGCCAGGAGATACTGTTACCAGCTTCTCTTTCTGGAAGAGAGGGACCTTATCACTGGCTTTCTAGGCTTGCCCACTACATTGTGTAAGTTTGGCCATATCATGTCTATTGTGCCAAGAGTTCTGAGGCTCTTGATTTGTTGTGTTTCTGTTTCTGTTCTGGGGCTAGAGGCTTCACTCACAGCTGGCCTGCTGAGCCAGAATCAAGAGATCTCATCTGCTGATCTGTACTGTGGCTAAGACCCTTCCACTAGATTGCTTGCACAGTACATGTACTCCCCTTTTACTCAAGTGAGATAGACCTTTCCTGAAGTTCTTCTAAATTAGCTTATGCTGGAAAAGTGATTCACTCTTTCTTTTTATGGGTTCTGTCATTTCAAAATCCAATTAGATTTTGGTTTAGTAGTTGTTTTTGATGGAAAGAGCTCAGACAACTTCCCAACTTCTCTCTGTCATCTTGGCCAATGACTTTTCAAATGAGCAATCCACTTTGCCACCTCTATTTCCTTTATAATAATTCCTCTACCTGTCTTTCTACACTTTAATCTGGTTTAGTTTCATTTAATCTTCAAGGTTAAATGCATGTCAAGTCTTAACTGGCTCATCCAGTTGGTGGTTAAGTTCCCTAACTTTGTGGGCCTCAATTTTTGTCTTAGTATTTAAGAGCCAGATAGTGGAGATGACTCCTGAAGTCCCATCTTGAAGATACCAGCATCCCTTGTACATATTTTGCATATGCATATTGGGAAAAGGAGAGTAGTATAGTTTCAGCCCAAAAGCTACAAGATCTGGGTTCAAGTTACACATTTGATATTTACGTACTGGGTGACCTTGAGTGAGTCTTTGAAACCTTCAGTGCTTTAGACAACTTTTCCAAGATTCCAAATCACAGAGGAGCAACCCAATAAGGATAAAGAGAGAAAATCTCCTTATCTGGGAATTCTCTGGGCCAAAGATACCACAAGATCAGAGTTTAACCTTGACATGTTTACATAGAATTTCTCCTAACAGAAAAGAATTAACTTGAGAGCAAGAGCTGCTTTGTTTTGTCTTTGATTTCATCATACCTAGCACACAGTTGGCACTAAATGCTTTTTTATTGATTGGTTAAATGGTTGTTCCTATAATTTTTTTTCTCCTCTGACGCTTTAGGAAACTACATAAAAAGAATATCAATCATATTATAGATCTAGAAGCCAATGCATCCAATGTACTAATTTTATAGATCAGAAAACTGAGGAAATGGGAAGTTAAGCAATTTGCTTAGAGTTTCACAGCCTTTTAATATGCAAGAAATAATTTAGACACAGGTCTTTCTGACCCCAAATATAGTGATCTATGGCCATATGCCTATTATAAAGATGATGAAATTGATGATAACAACAACAATGATAATAACTGTCTTCATGATCACACACACACACACATACTTTAAAGTTTGTAAATTCAAACATTATCTTAGCGTATCTGTTCAGCAACAATGTTGGAGCAGGTCCAGACAGGCCATGCTCCCAGCATTCCTTCAGTTTCTGGGTTTCTGATTCTGTAGACTATACTACCATGGACCCAGATGGGTACCTTCCCCACTCTATCATTTTAACCTTCCCTTTTTTGTTGTTTTATCTTTAAAGGCAACTGTTGTTTTTATGTAGGTACCCCTAGCATTTAGCATACTACCTACACATAATAAGCACTTAATAAGTATTTGTTTTCTGGCACAGAGTCATTATTTTCTTTATTTCATAGGCGAGGAAACAAAATGACAAAGAGGTTAACTGAATTTCCCACTTTGACAATGGTCACTGAGCTTGTTATAATCTGAGTTATGATTCACACTCAGATTTTCTAGACGATATTTATTTGAATACTGTTCTTACTCCACATTAAAACAAACAGACAAACTATAAACTTCTTGAAGGCAAGAACTGTATCTTCTTCACCTTTTCATCACCCTGGTTCCAGTAAGTAATAGATATGTTTATTGAATTAAATCAAATGGTGTAGCATATAAGTGGGATCTATCTCAGAGGACAATTCTTCGGTTTTGTGTAGAAATGAAACACAGCTATGGATTTTGGAGTTGGTGGCCATCTAACCTGATGCAGCTCAAGCTTCATTTTCCTGATGAGCAGAGGGTGCAGTGAAAACAAAGCAGAGGAAATAAGAAAGCGAAGGAGAGTATTCTAATTTTAGGTTTTGCGTTCTGCTGCCTAGTTTTAATCACGCCTACCCAGATTCATTTTAAGCTCAGCAACATGCTTGTTTTTATGACTGCCCCTTTGCCCCTACCTCATTTCACAGCACATATTCAACCTTAATAAAATTCAAGTTGTCTGCTGAGACAGGAAAGGTCAGGAAGACTGCGTGGGTAGTGATGATGGCAAAGGGGATTACAGAATTGTGGAATTTCTGGGGTAGAAAGGACTTACCTCAGCAGCCATCTAGGGCAGCCCAGAGCTGAGGAAGAGTCTCCTCCCCCCTGCTCCCTTTCCATGTCTGACAAATCATCACCCAGACTCTACATAAAGACTCTGAATGATGGAGAGCCAAAGGTTCCCCAGAGCAGATCTTCCCACTTTTAGACAGCTCTAATGGGGAGGGCGTTTCAGCTGACCTCAAGCAACATGTGCCTTTTTGCAACCTCCTGAGTTCTTCCCTCTGAGTTCCACCCTTTGAAGTCAAGTAGAACAAGTCTAGCCCTTCTACCATGTGACATCTCTTCCAATAGTTCATGACAGCTGTCATTCTCATCCAGTTCCTCACTTCTTCTCTTCCTTAACCTAAAAAGAAACAGTTCTTTCCATTGATCTACCCATATCATGACCTTGGGTGGACCCCTTCACTGCTGAGATTGCCTCCTCTGGATACTACAATTTATCAAAGACCCTCTTAAAGTGGGGCATCAACAACTGAATAGATTTCCCCAGATAAGACTGGCTAGGTCAGGAGCCAGTGAGTTTATAACTCTTAATCCTACAATATGCTTCTTTTAATGACATTTCAACCCATTATAATTTTACAAATCATATGAACATAGAATTAAATAGAGAGCCACATAGTCCAAAAAGAAAGAGAAAAGAATGAAGGAAAAAAGAAAGATAAATATAAAATGAAAGAGGATAGTGATAATAATTATTTTGTATTAGGTACTGTGCTAAGTGCTATATGTAGAAATAAAAGCAAAAAGGGACAATCCCTGTCCTTGACTGTTTTAAAGCCTAATGTAGAAAGGCACTATAGAAAAGAGGAAAGAATGACTCCCATAAAGAGAAAAGGCTGCTGGGAAGAGACAGAAACTGCTAGAGTCCTAAGAAGGGCTAGAAGTTAGATGAGAATGGATAATCTGAGCATCTCACAAAATGGTATTTCAGGCTAGAAACTCAACAATCAGAGATAAGACATAGGGAATGATAGGGGTAGAGAGACATATGATAGGGATTTTAGAAATTTTCTAAATAAATACTAACCCTTTAATTTTACAGAAGAAGAAACTTTGGCCTCCTTTTAAGAGACTTGCTCATGATTGCAGAGCTAGAAAATACATGCAATAAGAAGCAGATTCAGATCTGATGTTAGGCCCAATGCTCTTTCCACTGAGCTGCCTAAAAATTCCAAAGTTGTAAGGAAGGTCAGAGACCACTTACTATATATGGTACCTAAAATGGGTTCAGTGGAAGAAGAACTCCATTTAGATTTAAAAAGGACCAGGTTTAAATTCTGACTTTGCTATTTCTGACCTTAGATATGCCATTGTTTGAGTTTCATAAAATGAATTTGATTATCAGTTCTCTTCTCTATGAGTTATTATTTAGTCTCTATTTGAAGACTTCCATTGAGAAGGGTAGTCTTTTACTGAGGCAGCCTGTTTCAATTCTGCACAATGCTAATTATTAGGAAAGCTTTAGTTGACCTAAACCATAAATTCTCTCTCTTTTTAAAAAATTTTCTCACAGCCTTCCTAGTTCTGCATATAGGAGCCGAACAAAATAAATGCAATCCCTCTCCTCAAAACACTTAAATAAAACTCTTATACTTCCCTATTTTTGCCACGCCATCTCAAATCTTCTCTTCTCTTCTTATGTCTAAATGTCCTTAGTTCTTCCAACTGATAATGATTTGTTATGGATTCAAATCAGAATTTAGAATTTAATTGTGGTGATAGGGCAAGCAGACATGAGAGATTAATGGAAAATCACATAATATTCTGATATGATCCAAAGTACCAAATGAATGACAAAGACAATAAGGATTTAGTCCTGATTAGTGTGAATGATGAATCTCCTAAAGTGGCCCATTTATCCAACTTCACACTCTCTGAAATTATAATTATGGAAAATCTGATAATTGCTTCTAGTCTAGTGGATATATGCAGTATGAATGCATATGATTCACAGCTGGGAGTGAACACTATGGATTGCAGTGATCCAGGCTGCCTATAGATTAAAGAAATTAAATTGTACCCAGAAGGGTGAGTGGAATGTCATAGAAAAAGAAGATGGGAGAACATTTCAAATGGAAATAACAGAGAATTTATGGATCAAGATCCTTAGTCAGATTGATGAGATTTAAAAGTTCTGTAGGGGAGATGAGAAGAGAGGGCATGTAAGAAAAGGTAATTAGGAAGTTGAATATGAAGATAATTATTGAATTTTAAAAGTTCCATTTGAAGGGATTTGGACATTATCATGTTACCTACATGGCTTCATTAAAGTTTTTTTTTTTTTTTTTAAGCAAGAGTACAACTTGATGAAATTGGGATTTTAGGAAAATTAATATTTAAGTGATCACAGGCAGTTCATCTATGAGTCAGGATGTTGGGTTCAAATTCTATCTCATGAGAATTGGGGGTGATAGCCAAGTGATTTGACCTTATGTGTAGTGCCTCTAGGGAATCCTCCAAGTCACTAAGGTGCAAAATGGTTTCTGGCAAGTATCTGTAATGGATTTCATCATATTGTAGTTTCTTATACCAATCAAATCATGGGTCTGAAAGAAAAATGGTAGAGTTTAGGTACAAGGGTAAATTCAGGCACAATATCAATGTATCAATGAGGATTTATTAGTCACTTGCCCTATACACACAACTCAAACTCTTTGTTAAGCCAAGTAATCAAGTGTACCTTGCCCTCAAGAAATTTATCTTCTCTTTGGAAAATATCTCTTGTGCATATGAATAAATACAAAAAGCTTTATATAAAATAAATAGAAAGTGATGGATATTTAAAGGAGATATTTGAGCTTTAAAGGAAGTTAAAGTTAAGTTGTAAAAAGACTACAAATGGGACATTCTAATGCAATTTAGAGTTGGGAGTGAAAATTCTGCTTGTGAATAGAGCATAGAATAGATAAGGAAAAATAATGTAGAAAATAAGCAAGTATTTATTAAAAAGCACTTACTTCTGATATGTTATTTATTGTTGATTTTGTTTGAAGAAGACTAATTATCTTACTTGACCTCTGTGAATTGGACTTAAGTGAGGTCTAGATGCACAAAGTCATCAAACTCACTCTTCTAAAGCCACAGAAGTCCAGTAATAAGACAAAATCTGGAAGAATGGTGATGGCCTGATTTGAAGTGGATGAGCTTAGCATTTTGATGTCTGACAGAGCTCTCAGCACTCTACTATAATCACTTCAACTACCTTCATGACCACTGGAACAAATTGCTTTTGTTTACCCATTCTTCTGGGAAAAGTCGTAATGTGCTTGGGGTAGACACTCCCTTGAGTCACTGATGAGTTTGAGACCTGTTACTCTCAATCTGGTTCAGTCCCATCTTTTAAAATAGTTTTACCAATGTGGCCATTGCTCCTGCTATAGCTGATGAGGTCCAGGGTAACTAGGTGGGGGTGACAGAGAAAGCCTAAAGTACTGATAAGATTATTCCCTGAGCCAAGCAGAGATGGGCACTGATGCATATTAGCTCAGCCTTACAGTCCCTCTCTGGTCAGGTATTGGGTAATCCCACTTTGCTTTATTCAATCACAAAGCCAAGTTGTGACATCAAACCCCTGAGGTCAAATTTCCTCTAAAAAGCTGTCCATGAAAAAAAAAAAAGAAAGAAAGAAAAAAAGAAAATAAAAAAGCTGTCCGTGGTCTATGCCATCTTTGCTGAGTTACTATTGGGTTAGCACCCTCAGTGATCTACCTTGTGGTGTCTTTCTTCTCACCCCTTCCCCATTCTTCACAGTGTCTCTCCTCTTATCCCCTTTTTTTGTGCCTCATACTATCTTTCTCCTTGTTATAATTAAGTAATTCTTTTAGGGTGATAAACTCCTCTGTGGATTTAGTCTGCCAATTAATAGCATACTCCCACCTCTTGGCATATTCCCTTTCTCCTGATTAATTATGAGTTCCACTGGGGAACTTGTCTTTTTCATTGTTAATTGTTAAAACACCTTTCCTTGCTAATTATGTGCTCTCTGAAATCTATTTCATATTTACCACTCCTGGTGTCTATTTTACTTCTTCATTTTGTCCTAAACCTATTCTTGTAAATAACTTTTTGGCAGTGTGAATGTGATTGTGAATTCTTCACATATGCCTTGTGCCTTGTATGCAAACTAGGAATTGCTACTCAACCTCATCATTTGGTATCTAACGTCATTATGGCTTCTTGGAAATTGGGAGTTGGGTGAAGATGGACATAAAGGGAGATAAGAGGCCCTGAAAAGCGCTCAGCCAGCCTTCGTGGCCGAGATGTTAGTCATCCCTGAACACCAAATACATCTCACTCACAATGTGCCAGCCAGTCTGAGTGTTAAGAGATGGAAATACACAGAAAAAAGTAAAAACAGTCCCTGCCCTCGAGACCTTTGAGATGAATACTTGTTGAAAGAATCTTGTATTTTAGTGGGGGAGATGTGTAATAGGTACAAGGCAGCAACCAAGTAGAAATGAGGTAATGTTTGAGGGGGAGTTACTAATCTTTAAGGGAAATTTTAAATGAAAAAAAAGCCTTATAGAATAGAAACTTAAATGAAATCCCAACGAAACAAAAAATTCTAAGAAGTGGATATGAAAAAATCCAGCCAGTAAAGAGGCACACAGACTGGAGGTGGGACAGCATAGGGGAGGATAGCAAGTGGGCTAGCATGGCTGGGCTACAGAACAGAGGGTAGTGATGGGTAAGCTTGGAAAACCAAGGCCAGTCAGGGTATGAGGAGTCTGAAATGTCAGACAAAGGATGTGGACATTATGTTTGATCCTATGGGTCCTAGGGAGCTGGGAGAGATAATAAAGAAAGAGTACCATAGTAAGAGCTGCAGTGGAGGAAAATTTCTGGAGGCCATGTAGGAGAGAGTTAGGAAGAAAAGAAAAGCTTGGTGGGGATGGTGAGAAATGCTTCTGCAGTACTCCAGGGAAGAAGAGGCAAGTTTCCAAGTTAGGGTGATGGTTTTGTAAAAAGAGAATTGATGTGAGGGATGTCTTGGAGATAAAAGCAACATATATTTGACAACTGATTAGATATAAGGAGTTGGTGAGAGACATATTGACAGAAAGGCAGTAGACAGAAACAGAGAGACTCATACAGAGAGACAGAGACAGACAAAAATAGAGACAGAAAGAAAGAGAGAAGAGAATTTATTTAAAGACAATGGAGTAAAGGAAATGGTCCAGAATGACATCAGGAGAAAAGAAGGAGCTTCTGGTGAGTGAGTGACCCTAATTGCTGTATGCGTATGTGGTGAAGTCCTCAGCTGGGACTGGGCAGTGTAGAGTGAGAAAAAGCTTGTGGGAGGCTTGAGGAGAAAATAAGCTACTATGTCCAAAGGGATAAAGAATCAACTAGTAAGGAATTATCTTGAGATTTGATGTTCTTTGCTCATGTCTAACTCTTCTTGACCCCATTTGGCTTTTTTGGCAAAGATACTGAAGCTCTTTGATATGTCCTTTTCCAACTCATTTTACAGCTTAGAAATGGAAGACTTGTTTTCAAATTTGCCTCATATTTATATATGTATCATTCTGGACAAGTAACTTAAGCTCTATTTGCCTCAGTTTCTCCAAATGTAATGTGGAAATGATAACTACCTCACAGAATTGTTAGGAACTTCAAATGAGACAATATTTGTAAAATGTGTAAAAATAATAGGTGCTATTTAAATGCTTATTCTCATTCACCCATTTAAATGCTTGGAAAGTTAGACAGGAACCAAACTTTAAGCTCCATGACTTAGCAAATCCTTTAACCTCAGTTTCTTCATAAATTGGGGATGATGATACTATCTAAAGTATCTGACTTTCAGTAAGTTTTGAATGAACTACTATATACAAAGCACTTTATAAGCCATGAAGAGTTAGGGATAGTTTAGTGACTTGTTATTTCATTAGCATGATTGATATAGAAAAGTCCCAGATGAAGAATCTATTTCTTAGTGAGATCAGCACTTTCTCTGGGCCTTAATCGTGGCCTAGAACAATTAGGGGTTAAGTGAGTTGGTCAGGGTCACATGTAATCATTATTGTGCCAGAAGTAGAATTTGAAGCCGGGTCCTCCTGGTTCTAAGGGCAGCTCTCTAGCCACTCTGTAACATTGACTCTGTAAACCCAGAAGTGTACCATGTGGTGGTTGCTTTTCTATTCATTGAGGAAGGCTGTCAGGAGGCTGATTTTGTCAGACCATGACCAGAAATGTCCTGAGATGACAGCTGGATATTCAAGGGAAAACCAAAGTGTCTGAATGTACTATGAATGCTTGGATTACAATTTTATCCTTTATGGAAACAGAGCCCCAGAAAACAAACCATCATCCACAACCTCAGTGTTCCAGGGCTGGGGATGGGCTGTTTCTTGGGACAGAAAGCCTAGACATGGTGGGAACTTAAGAAATGGAGAATTACAAAAAAAATTCCCTCCCACGGATGTCTAAAAATGATGTTGCTAACAGCTTTAGGTATCACGGTTGTGCAGACAGAAAAGTATTTGATTAAGCTTCCTGGCATCTCTTTGCAGTGTGGGTGTCTTGGGATCCACATGCATTCTCTTCCTGCTGCAGCAAGAGGCCCTGGCTGGGCTCTGCATGGTCGATGGCATGATCCACTTACCGCGAGCCGCTTTAACCCATGGCTCCCATGTCTTGGCTTTTGTTCTCTTCAACTGCATGTCCATCCACTTATCTGGGATTGTGAGTCATTGGACCTTTCTGGAACTTTGCGTCCAAAGAGTTGAAGGCTGACATGTGTGAAGGCTGTATGAATAGAGTTGGAGGATTTGGGATTATTTTAAAACCCAGGAGCATCTCTGTTTATGGTAGAGTCAATTGTTGCTTGTCCTGGGGCCTATCATATTGTTCCTATAACCTCCCCCACCCCAACTCTAGCCTCCCACCAACCTCAGTAAACTGTTTACCCTTTCTTAGTCTCAGTTTTCTCATTCGGTTCAAGCTGATTTTTTTTTTTTTTACATTCTTGGAAATGACTAAAAAAAAACTTTATATCGAAACTCACTAATTTTCAAGTAAAGAGGCAACTTGGCAGAGTGGATGGAATATTGCCTTTGGAGTCAGGAATACCTCATTTTGACTCTCGTTCCATCTGTGTAAGCCTCAATAAATCATTGTTTCCTCATCTATAAAATGGGGAAAATAACAGTACCTACTTTTTTTGTAAGGCAAGAAAGCTAACAGCATTTTGCTTAACCTTAATCACTTCAAAAAGGGAATTTGTAGGCCACAGATCTGAAGTAGGAGTTCTTGAAGTCGTTGCATATTTTATATATGTTTGTATATGTATATATGGGTATAGGTGAATATACATCTACACACATACATACATATGCACATACATGTATATATTTATATATGCAGATCTTAAGCAACTTTCAAAATAGTTGATTTGTAACCATGTATATTCAATTTTGTAAATGTAAAACATGATTCTGAGAAGGCTTCCACAGGCTTCAATAGACTGCAAGCAAAAGGGTTCAATGACACAAACAAGGTCATATACGAACCTCTGCAAATATCTTTATTTCATAAAGAAAAAACTGAGGCCCAGGGATGCAAAGTGATTGGTCCAATGTCATATAGCTAGGAAAAATCAAACCCACATTCCCTGATATTGTATTCAAGAGCTCATTCATAGGAATTCTAATTTTTGTCTTTTTACATTTTATTATAATAAAAATTATATTGATTTTTTTTTACACTATTAACATTTCCCAGTAATTCCTACTTTCCCAATAGAACTCAAATTTGTGACAAAGAGGTATAATCCAGGGGGAAAGACCAATATTTGACCATGATGTTATTGTATGTCTCATTACTCATCTGTATTCCACCACCTCCTTATCCAGAAGAGAAAGTTGTTTTCTTATAAATAATCCAGTATCAATATCTGACATCAAATTAATTGCCTCCCCATTTTATAGGTGAGGAAATAAGGTCAGAAAAGTTAAAGAATTGTCCACAGACACACAGCTAGAAATTGTTAAAGAGGAGAGAGAAATTCATGTCTCTTGTGGATCTAAGGAATGGATCCTTTTTAATCTACCAAACTACTTCATTTAGAGCAATTTCAAGGATAGTGGACAGCTTAGAGCAGCCATACATACAAGTGTGGTAACTTCAAACTCTGTGTGTATAGGTGAGATGTGTGTGTGTGTGTGTGTCCATGCCCTCATGCTATACCAGATCACTCTTTGCCCTTGCCTTTTTTGCCAAAGTTACCCTGCTTTCTTTTTTAGATAATGCCGATAATTAAAAAGAAGAATCAGTAATTTTCAAAGGGGAAAGCAGACAGATTATATTAGACAGATTGATTGTATTAGACCCTAGGTTCTGTTTCCATTTCTGTCATTACTCATGTAAATATTCTCAGAGAATAGGTGCCCTGGCATTCAGGTATCCCTGCCCCAGACAATGCACACCAAGTATTCTCCCTGTGATTCGGACCCATTAATCACTCCATTCATTTATCACAGATCAATAAGCTTCCTCACCCATGTTTCCTGGGATGGGATAGGTGGGATTCTTGTGAAAAAGTATTGTTAGCAGCAACCCTCACCACCTCAGATGACCCAGTGCCCTTTGAAATGTCATAGGTGGTCATTTTAGAAGCATAGATCTTAAGCAGGAAAGGAAGTCATCGATCTGTGTAATGGGCTGAGGCTCGAGTTGATGCACTGAGGTCCCAAGCATGTGAGGCTAAATTGTAATTAGACCATACGCTATTAATATATATGCTTGGAAAAAGAATGGCTCCCAACCATTCTTTGTATAAGTCCTGATGTGTTATATAGGAAATGACGATTTTGGTGGATGGAGGCAGAGGAGTGGAAAGGGAAGCGGAAAGAGAGACTGCTGGCTGGCATCTTGTCACAGCTGCTCGCACTGCTATCACGACCCCCCCCCATCCCCCTTTACCTCCGATTCCCTTTCACCTTCGATCCTTCTTCACCTTCACTAAGAATAAACATCACAATTTTCCCCTAACCTGAATTCCTGACTCCGGCTGATTTTAAAATATGTGGTCATCACAGATCTGACACTTTAATTTTACAGAAGAGGAAATTGAGTCAAACAGAGCAATGTGACTTGGTTAGGTCATGAGGGTAGTAAATAGTTGAGCCAATATTTAAACATTTGAACTGAAAGTTTCAAATTTCAAACTTGGTGCTTTTCCCCATCATGGTCTACTGTTTCCCTTAGTTTAAAGATGATCTGATCTCACTTCCACAGTTTGGCACAAATCAAACCCTTGACACTGGCTTCTGAGTTCTATACTTTCTCATGGTACTAGAACAGACGTGATTTGACCTTGAATGTCTTAGGATCCGCTCGTATAAAGTTTTTTTTTTTATTCTGCCATAGATTTATCTGATATTAGGCAAGACTTTTTGAAATCTTAGATACATTTTATGAAGCAAAACAAATCTAGCTTTCCAACTGTAAAAAGAGCATCCACTTAAAAAAAAAAAAATCAGTTAAAAGCCAAAGAACTGAATGGTCGCTAGTATCCAGCAAAGTCATGAAACAGCTTACTAATGGTTTGCCTTGACAACAAGACATTCAGGCATTCTTCTGCCTCATACTTTTCTGGATAACCTAGAATGCTATGACTTTTTTTTACAAGCCTTAGTAAAATAAATGTAGGGATTCGTCAAGTACACAATTTCAAGTGGTCCTGGGGTTTGCCCCACCAGTGTTCCCCAAAAAAAGACAAACCATAGAATACAAAGGCTTCCACATGAATATGCCAGGATAAGCCATTGTATCCAGAAAACTTATGCTGAAGCTGCCTTCCTGCAGTTTCCAATAATATCTAGGAGATAATAATGATAATGATAAAAACAACAATACCTAAAGAAATTTATTATATAGAGCTTCAAAATTTTCAAATATCCTAGAAAATTTAAATGGATAACTAGGGTTATAGTGCTAGTAAATATCTGAAACAACATTGGACCTAGGTTTTCCTGACCTATTTAGAGCTCAATGTTGTCTCCCCCAAAATGAGAAAAAAGTCATTCTTCTAAAGACAAATTGATAGGCTTGCCTCCTTTATTGAAAGGGAGACCCCCCCAAAAAAAGAAAGAAAGGGAGACCCTAAGAGATATTTCCCTTTTTTCCTCATTTATTTGTTTTTTTTTTTCTTTGTTAGTTTGTTTTTAATGCACATTGCTTTATGACTCATGATGGGAGAGAAAAATCAGAACAAAATGGAAAAACCATGGGAAAGGAAAAAAAAAAAAGAGTAAAGCAGTGAACATAGCTTGTGTTGATTTGAATTCAATCTCCATAGTTATTTTTTTGGATGGAGATGGCATTTTCTATCAAAAGTGTATTGCAATTGCTTTGGATCACCGAATCACAGAGAAGAAACAAGTCTTTCATAGTTGATCATTCCATATTTTTTTCTTTTTAAACATATGCAATTCTTCTATACACATTTCCACAATTAACATACCATATAAGAAAAATCAGATTAAAAAGGAAAAAAAATGAGAAAGAAAACAAAATGCAAGAGAACAACAATAAAAAATGAAAATACTATGTTGTGATCCCCACGCAATCCCCACAGCCCTTTCACTGAATGCAGATGTATCTCTCTATCACAAAACTGGCCTGAATCACCTCACTATTGAAAAGAGCCATATTCATTAGAGTTGATGATCATATAATTTTGTTGTTGTTGTGCAATTAGCACCAGTTCATGTAAATCTCTCCAGGCCTCTCTGAAATCATCTTGCTGATCATAAAGAAAAACAATATTCCATAACATTCATATACCATAACTTATTCAGCCATTTTCCAATTAATGAGCATCCATTCAGTTTTCAGTTTCTTGCCACTACACAAAGGGCTGCTACAAACATTTTTGTATATGTGGGTCCTTTTTCCTTTTTTAGCGCATCACATATTCTTGCTGTTATTGTGTATAATGCATTCCTGATTCTTTTTGTTTCACTCAGCATCACTTTGTGTAAATTTTTTCCAGGTCTTTCTTAAATCATCTTGTTCATCATATTTTTTATAAAACAATAATGTTCCATTGCCTTCAGATATCACAACTTGTTTAGTCATTCCCCAATTGATGGGTATCTACTTATTTTCCAATTCTTTACTACCACAAAAAGAACTGTTACAAATATTTTTGTGCATGTGGGTCCCTTCCCTCCTTTATGATTTCCCTTGGAGACAGATCCAGTAGTGGCACTTTTGGGTCAGTGGGTGTTCAATTTGATAACCTTTTGTGCATAGTTTCAAATTGCCCTCCCAAATGGTTGGATCATTTTACAACTCCACCAATGATTCATGTTTTCCCCATAATCCCTCCAGCATTTATCATTATATTTTCCTGGTGTGAGGTGGCTCAGAGTGGTGTTAATTTGCATTTCTCCAATTAGTAGTTGTTTAGAGTATTTTTTCATATGACTATAGATGGCTTTAATTTCATCTGAAAATTGTCTGTTCATATGTTTTAATGATTTATCAATTGGAGAATGAGTTATATTATTATAAATTTGACAATTTTTTTTATTTTTTTTTGAAATGAGACTTTTATCAGAAACACTAATTATAAAAATTCTCCCTCAATTTTGTTCTATTTCCTTTTTTTTTTAAATGTTGTATCTTTAACCCATAGTGAAGTGCCTAGCAGATAGCGAGTCTTTCTTAAATGCTTGCTGATTGACTTATTAACTATGTTACAACCATGCCAGGGCCACACACCTAAGACAAGAAAGTGGGTGAATGATTAGTTCCTATTCTCTTGATTCCATGTCCATGGCTGCAGTACTGCTTATTGATTGACACCACATATATAAAAAAAGATAGTAAATCTCCAGTCTTAGTGTCTTGCTCAAAAAGTGTCCATGGATAAGTTCTTTATTCACAGGACAGTATTTGACATGAGGTGAAGTTAAAATGAGTTTTTGCTGGTGTTTCCTGAGATAAATCCTCCTGGCAGATACCAGGGAGCAGATGACATATTAGATTCAAAGTTCAAATGGAGAGAGGTGTATTAAGGTTCCAATGTGTTAATAAGCTTTTGAAAAAGGACACTCCTGATGGAGAGGCAGAGTTCACATTAAACAACTTGGTGCAGAGGAGATGAGATTCTAGATCTGCTGCAAGTTGGTCTTACTAGTCTCTGAGGAGCCTTACAAAAGAGAGATTGTATGATTCTTTGAGTAAAAAGTGAAAACACATTATTTTTTAAATAAAATTTTATTTTTTGTGAACAGAAATCTATTTTCTCTCCTTCCCAACTGTACCTATTTGGGGAAAAGGAACATTAATTCCTTTTAATAAACATACATAGTTAAGCAAAACAAATCCTTTCACTGACTGCATTCAAATGTCTCATTCCACACCCCAAATCTTTCACTAGTTCTTAAAACTTGCAAATATTTTTGTCTATACATTGTTGCCATAGTGTTCTTCTAGTTTTGCACATTTCATTTTTCATCACTTTATAAAAAATCTTCTAGGAGGAAAGGATTCTTTTTTTCTTAACTGTACACTTACTAGAGTGTTTGGCACAAAGTAGATATTTAATAAATATATGTTGAGTTTAATTCATAATTGTTTGTTTTTATAATATTGATATTACAGTATAAATCATTTTCCTGGTTCCACTCACTTCCCTCTTCATCCATTTGTACAATCTATATCTCTGAAATAATCTATTTCCTTATTTTATACAGCATGATAAAATATAAGAAAATTTATTCAGTAATTCCAAAATTCTTAGGTATTTCCCTACTTTCAATTTTTTCACCTTCACAAAAAGGGCTACTATAAACATTTTAATAGGTATAGGAGGACATTTTACTTTTTGTAATCTCTTTTGAGTTTAGCTCACACATACTATTTAGTAATTTTTGCACACAATTCTGAATTCCCTTCCAGAATCAAGGCCATTAAATGCATCAGTGCACCTGTTGTTCCATACCTCCTCCAACATTTGTTGTTTTCATTTTTTTTGTCATCTTTGCCAACCTGATGGGTTTGAGATAATTATCTGGCAAACATCTCCAAGAAATGTTGGCTGGAGGTCAAAACATAGGATTGAGTGGCAATGGACATTGAGGTAATGAGGTGAGAATCAAAGTTGGGCAGCCTTTAGTTTCACACTGTGTGTCCTCATGGTGAACAATAGAAAGATGGTCAATCAGTCCAAAATGGTAAGGAAAAGATGATTTTCTCCCTGGGGAAGTACCTCCATCATGGAGGCAATGTGCTATAGCAGAAAGAGCCTTGGACTTGAAGTTGAAGATGTCATGTGTGAATCCTTTATCAATAGCTTGCTACTTGTTTGACCTTGGATATTTGGATAAATGACTTTTTCTTTATGGATTTTACTCTCTGGAAAATAAGGTGTTTGGACTAGGTGTCAGGTTCCTTCTATAATTGAGTCTATGGGAAAATAATTTGCAAAGTATCAGCTGAGGAATGTGAATGTGTGTATTTAGGGCTAAAATTGAACCTCTTAAATATCCAGCGCTTCCTTTTCCTCTTCATGCAACTAACAAACATTTATTAAACTCTCATGATTTTCCAAGCACTACATTAGGATCTCATAATGAAAAATAAGGGTGAGATTTTGAATTATATTATATATAAACTATCATCTTATTGTCACCAGACAGAATGAAAATTTCAATGGCACTGAAAAATCTTCCCATCCTGCCTCCAGTCTACCTTTTAAGACATTACTAATGTATCTTTCATTATTTGATCTAGCCAATCTCACATGGCTGCTGTCCTCTCACAGACCCATGCTTAGAGTGCCCTTTCTCCTCACCTTCCTCTCTTAGAATTCATGCCTTTCTTTAAAACTCATTCAACTTTTAATGCCTCTGCAATTACTTCATATATATTTTACATATACTTATATATGTTCATGGCTTCTTCCTCCCCTAGAATGTAACCTATATATATAATCTATAATAATGCCTTCAAGGCAGAGATTATTTCCTTCTCTTTATATCCCACTACCTAGAACAGTGATTGACATATAAATCTTTAATATATCATTATTAATTGATCAACATGTTGATTGATTTTGTTGATTGGTGATTGCAATCTCTAGGAAGTTCTCTGAGTTATGCCCATGGAGAAAACATGATGGTAGTCAAAAGAAATTACTTTGGGCAGAAAAGGACAGAATAAAAAGTGTCAACATAGAGGATAACTAAAGAAATGGTAAGAAAGCATCAAGCTATATTTGATGAATTCAAGTCCCTCTTGTAGAGATAGATTTTAAGCTTGGATCCTAACTTACAGATGTACTTTCTGAACCACTCAGTTAATTACTAAAAGACTGTGAAAACCACAAGCGGTATCAGAATAGTTGTGAAGAACAAAGGTATTATTATAAAAAAAAAACAGGAAGAAAATGCAGTTCATATACTCTAGGTCAATGAGTTTGATTTTCATACTTTGGAAAGGTCTCTGGGGGACCTCAGGATCAGCCCAAGTCCTTGGTCTTAGTGAAGAAGCGATGAAGGCAGGAGGGACCACAAGGCTAGTCAAAGATGGAGTGTGGAATCTGGAGTCTGGAACCTGAAGTCTTCTCTGTATATGTGGCTAAGGGATACTCTTTCTGTGTCTGAGAGTCCCTTAAATACTTCAGAATGATCACATCACTACAGCACACTGAGCATGCACCATTACATCACCATCACATTAAGTATATGTTTAGAGAACCATTATCTCACATTGAATAGGTGCTTAAGTACCCTGCTGTCCTTGATTCAAGTACACCTTTTCAGAGTTCCAGCCCTCTACATCACAGTATGCTTACTGAATCACAATGTGACCAAAATTGAAAGATTTGTTATGATAGGGCTAAGATCCAAAAATATTTCAATAGGGTAGAGCAATGAAAAGAATCTAATAAGATAGGAATAAAAGAGATGAGGGGTAAATCTAAAGTCTTTCATTTGAGTCAAAAAATCATCACCACAGAAACAAGGAGGGGATGGAATAATTCATTTTGGTGTATTTTACTGGACTATAACCTCAGTATGAGTCATGTTTAATGTTGCAGTTAAAAAAAATGAGGATTCTGAGGAAATGGAAGAGTAGGTCAGAGAATTATAAGTTCTCCATATTTTCCCCACAAACATAATCAATCAGCCAATTGATCAAATACAACAAAATTGTGCCTCACTGTTTGTTAGAGTTCAAATGTTGGAGTTTGTTCTTCTCAAAGCACAGCCGGTTTAGAGGCTTGGAGCCCTTCGGATGTCTCCAAATCCAAAGGTTCTGTCCTTCAGCCTCTGCCTCTGCTTTCTTCTGCCTCCAACCAAGACAGAGATGGAAGGTCTCTCTTATCTCCTTCTGGGGAGCCCAGCCACCAACTTGCCGCGGAGAGAGGGCTTCTGGCGTAGCTCCACTGAAATCCGTCAAAGTGTTCTCTGCACCAGAGTCGTTCCTCTTGAGTCCAGCGCGATCAGCCAGCCAAGAGGAAAAAATGTATTCTGCCATAGATCCCTCATCGCTGGCCTTTTATCTGCCTCTTCTGAGAGAATGGGATTATGGGTTTTCTCCCATAGTGCTCTCTGGCCCAATGAGCTTTAAGGGAGGTGTAGAAAGTGTACTTTGTGAAGCTAGCATACTTGTGGACTCCAGTGAGTAAAGGTGTGAACACAAGCCTTGTCTTAATTAGTTCTACTTAGTACCTTGTTTCAGGTTCTGGCCAAAACAACTTCTTGTAAGATTAGATCAACTCTAATTACTTAGCAGTTAGTAAGGATTCCAACAACTGTTAATTTAGACAGGTGAAAAATATATGAGTTTGAGTAGAACAGTGGTCTTCTTAGGACAACTAGAGATGATCAGAAGATGCCAGGAGCAAGGTTTCATCTGTATAAAGTGTAAACACTTTTAGGTTAACTCCCCTGAAATAGTCATTCAGAAACTCTGGGAAAAGTTTGATTTGGAGGCAGCCTCAGCCTGAACCACAGGAAGTATCACCCACAGTACAGTATGGGTAGTCAGAGTCTGAGTCTAGAAAGACTGAGGGAACCTCTACTGATTGGGAACATCAGGCCCAATTGTGCGGCTGAGATGTGTCCCTGGGTGAATGCAAAAGCAGTGGGGCAAGATAGCTCTTGCTGCGAGCACTTACAGTAGAGTGGAGTTTGTGGTTTTTGGTTTTAGCCAGAGAAAAGAATTGAAAGAAAACCTAAAGCCAAATATACCACCTCCTGCCTTCAACCCAGGAGTAGAATTCATTATATTAATAAACTCTTACTAAAAAGAAAAAGAGCAGGCAAAGTAGAAAGAACCCAACCCAGAAAGTTACTATGGGAATAGGGAAGACTTGAGTTGATCTTCAGAAGAGGGAACTAAAGCAGAAAAAAAAAAAAGCTTCTTCAATCCCCAAAAGTAATGTTAAATGGTTACCTGCCCAAAAAGAACTCAAACAAGACTTTAGAATCAAATGGGAGACTGAGGAAAAACTCAAAAACAAAGAAGAGTACAGAAAAAAAAAAAAAGATTATGAAAAGAAAGTCAACCAACTAAAAAAAAAAAAAAGGAGATCCAGAATTTTAAAGAAGAAAATGACTCTCTAAAAATTAGAATTGGGCAAGGGGAACCCAATGAAGCTCTGAGACCAAGAAATAACAAAACAAAATATAAAGAATTAAAAAAATAAAAGAGAATGCAAAACATTAGAAAAACAAAAGATCTGGAGAACAGAGCAAGAAGAGAAAACATAGAAATAATTGGACTACCTGAAAACTGTGACTAAAAAGAGAACCATGACATAATAATACAAGAAATAATCAAAGAGAAATTATCCTGAAATGCTAGAACAAGAAAGGAAAATTGAAATAGAAAAAATCCACCAATCATCACTTGAAAGATCCTATAAGGAAAACACATGGGAACATTTTTGCTAAACTTTGAAACCCTCAGATCAAAAAGAAATTTTACAAGCAACAACGACAAAACAATTCAAATAAGATGAAGCTACAATCAAAATTGAACAAGACATATCAGCAAGATTGCAGGTCTTAGAATACTATATACAACAATCAAAAAAACTAGAATTGTGGCCAAAAATATTATATGCAGCAAAATTAAGCATAATATTCAATGAAAAAATGGACATTCAATCAACTGTCATTTTCAGGATATTATCACAAACAAATATAAACTTAATAGAAAATTTAGCAGATAAGAGACAACATCAAAGACTAATTTCAAGGAATTCAAAAAGGACAAACTTTTTTATGTTTTATAAGTGGAAATGTAAACCATATGTGTAAGATTGTTATTAGTAAGTGGGTAGTCCAAAAAACAGATTGGAGCAGAGTTCAGTATGATGTTAGCAAAACCATATAGTAAAAGATAAAAATCATAATTATACTATATGAATGATATTGAAAACAAAAAAATGGAGACTGAGAATTTAGTAAAGGAAGAGAGCTGGTCATTCTGAAATCCTACGGTACACATTGGGAATAGATTAAAGAAAAAAATGCATATTTATCCAGAAGAATATAATGCCCTCCATAACCTATAAAGCAATATTAGGGGATAGAGTAAATCAGGGTATAGAAGGGTATGTGGATTAACGGGAGTAGGATAAATTGGGTACAGTTCATTATTAAAGAAAAAAGTAGGAATGGTAATCATTGATCTCAGACAAAGTCAAAGTTAAAAAAGATTTAATCAAGAGAGAATTTTACATCATATGTTAGCCATATTAATATTGTTTTAGATATACATGTATCTATGCCTGTATATGTATATACATAGCATATGTATACATATATATCCATATGCATATATGGTGTGTGTGTATATATAAATTTATCTGTATTTAACTGTAGCCTTGGAAGAGGTGAGGAGGGAGGAAAGGGGAAAAAGAATAAAGTAAAAAGTAGACATCAGAGAACAAAAGAAAATCATACAAGAAAGCAAAGATGGACAATTTTGAATTTCTTCTTCTATACTTCTGAATACAGTGTCTTCTATTATTATATATTCTTTCTTAAAATGGAAATTAATTGTTACATATTTTGAATGCCCCCTTATGTTTTTCTCTGCACAAAAAAAAATGCTGTTTTCTGTCTTTTTATTTTTTTTTCTATTTTGTCCTATTTTGTATTTAAGTTTAAACTAAATGACACATAAAAAAGAATACTGAACCTTGGGTTATGTCAAGGGCAAGAAAGATTCCAGGAACAGGAGGTGATAATTCAGATGTACTCTACCTTATCAGATCTCATTGGGAGCATCCTGCTTAGTACTTGATCCAAAGAAAGACTTTGAGTCTATGTCACATCAAGATTAGTTTGGAAAACTGGGCATATTTGTAGAGAGAAGGAAAATTGATATGGAGATGGAGAAATAGACTTCTTCAAGTATCTAAATAATTTTTACATGGAAGAGAAATTGGAGACACTTTGAGTGTCCTCTAAAATACCGAGGCAGTAGAGACTAAAGAAAAAAAGGAGGTGAGAAGAGGTGGGATGATAACTGACTCCAGTTCTTTGAACAATTGTTCAGTCAAGCTCTTTGATTTATAGAGCTGTTGGCATGTTGTTTCCTCTATCAGAATTCTTAAGGGCAAGGACTGTTTCCATCTTTATTTTCATCTTCAGTACTTAGGTTAGAGCCTGCTCCGTAGTTAGCACTAAATTAAAAGAGAGACAATGCTTATCTTTTTGATCTCAGAGTGTAGAACAAGGACTAGTGAGAGAAGTGGAAAAAGGAAATTACAAAGATGCAAATTAAGTCAACATCAGAGCAAAAGTTTGGAAAAGGAAACAAATTATCATTTAAGTCCCAAAGAAGAATGGGCTGTTTCAAGAGATAATTTTGTTTGGAGGGTGGAGAGTTGAAGCCAAGATGGCAAAGAGTAGACAGGTCTTTATCTGAGCTTTCCCTAGCATCCCTAAGATCAATACCAGATCAAGTCTCTGAACTGGTTTTAGTGTGAAAAGATCCACAAATATTTGGAGAGTAACAAATTTCTAGCAGAAAATATTTTGGAAGAACTTTAGAAAAGGTCTTTTTCAATCAGGTGCGAGGGGGGTGGGAAGAGAGGAGAGGTGGCCAACTAGAGCAGAGCCCTGGACAATATGACATCCATGGGCCAAGGAATTTACTGGGAGGCTCTTAGCCAAAATAAAGCAATGTTGGATACTCTGTTCTGATTGCAAGCCAGTGGATCATTAGATTAGCTGTGAGACTTACAATGCAAATACAAAAAGTAAATAATGAGCCTTTGAACTGCAGAATCACACAGAACCAAGGCATGCCCACCCAGCACTGGAAAGAACTATACCACCAGCTCAGGGAAGTTGCTGTCACCTGTAGAGAAACTTTGGGACATACTTCCCTTTGCCCTAAGAGAAGACTTCAACCTTTAAAAATGGAAAAAAAAAAAAAAAAGGAAAAATAAGTCTGACCATGGATATATATATATATATATATATATATATATATATATATATATATTTTAATGGAAAAAGAGAACAGACCTCAAACCTGAAGTTTGTAAGTCATCTTCAGAGGAAGCCACAAAGTGTGATATAAACTGATCCCCATCTCACAAAGCTCTCTTGGAAGAATTCAGAAAAAAATCTTAAAATGAAGTTAAAAGTTGAGAAGTTAAAGAAAAATGGGGAAAAGAAATGAGAACTTTACAGAAAAGTTTGGAAAAGGAAACAAATTATCTGAAGAAAACCCTTTAAAATACATTTAGTGAAATGGAAAAAAGAAGTTATTTAACATCTTACAAAATATATTTGACAAAATGATAAAAGCAAATAACTCCTTGCAAAATGGATGTGATGAAACTTAAAAAGCATATAACTCCTTCAAAATAGATTTTGAAAAAGAAACCGATTTTTTTTTGAAAAACAGCATTTGTAAAATGGAAAAAAAAAAATCCAATGCACGAAACACCTAATTTAAAAGTTCAATTGGCCAAAGGCAAAATGAGATAAAAAGCTAACCAAATGAAATAATTCATTAAAATTAGTATTGAACAAACAGAAACAAATGACTTAATGACATTTCAAGAATTAGTCAAACAAAATCCAAAAAAATGAAAAAAAAAAAAAGAAGAAAATATAAAATACCTCATTGGAAAAACACCTGACCTGGAAAATAAATCTAGGAGAGACAATTTAAAAATTATTGACTTCCTGAAAACTATGATGGAAAAAAGAGTTTAGAAAACATCTTTCAGGAAAACCACAAGGAAAACTGCTCTGATGTCCTAGAATCAGAGGGTAAAATAGCCATTGAAATAATTCACTGATCACTTCCTGAGACCCCAAAATGAAACCGCCAACAAACATCATAGCTAAATTTCAGAATTATTAAATCAGGCAAAAATATTGCAAGCAGTCAGAAAGAAACAATTCAAATATTGAGGAGCCACAATGAGAATTACCCAGGACCTATCAACTTCCATTTTAACAGATCAAAGAGCCTGGAATCTGATATTCTGAAAGACAAAGGAACTTGGATTGCAGGGTAGCATCAACTACCCAGCAAAATTAAACATTATCTTTCAGGGGAAAACATGAACAGTCAATGAAGCAGGTGAAATTCATTCATTTCTATGAAAAGACCAGAGCTGAACAGAACATCTGATATTCAAATGCAAAACTTAAGAGAAGCATAAAAAGGTAAAAAAGAAAAGAAAAAAAATAACTTTGTTTTAAAAGGTAAAAAGTTTATATCCCTATATGGAAAGATGATATGTTTAACTTTTGAGATCTGTGTTTCTATTATGGGTATATTTAGACAGTGCAAGTGTAACTTGATTTTATTGTGATGATATAAAAAAAGAAACTGGAGGAGGATAGGGAATTCTACTGGAAGAAGAGGAAAATGGAGTTAAAATGGGGATGAATTACATCTCACAGAAAGGTAAAATGGCCTATTACAATTGAAGGAAAGAAAGGAGGGGGTTGGGCATTGTGTAAATCTTACACTCATTAGATTGGGCTGAAAGAGAGAATATAAAATATTTAGTTTCACAGAGAAACTTGTCTCATCCTATGGGGAAATAGGAAGGGAAAAGGGAAAGGAAATGGTGAAACTCATAGAAGGGAGAACAGAAGTAAAAAGGAAAAGGTATAAAAAAAGAGGAAAGAGCTGTAAAAGGTCAGTGCTGTTTCAGGGAGCTAGTATCAGAAACAAATTACAGGGAGGAGGGAAAAGAAAAGTATAACTTAATGAGTATGTAATTTTAACTATGAATGGGAAAGGGATAAATTCTCCCATAAAAAAGAAGTAAATAACAGCCTGGATTAAAAATCAGAATCCTACAATATGTTGTGTTCAAGAAACACATTTAAAGCAGTGTGATACATATAGAGTAAATGTAAAAGGTTGGAGCAAAATCTATTATGCTTCAGGTGAAGTTAAAAAAAAAAGGGAGGGGGGAGTGATCCTGATCTCAGATCAAGCAGAAGCAAAAATAGATCTAATTAAAAGAGATAAGGAAAGTAACATCATCTTGTTAAAGGATACAATAGATAATTAAGTAATATCAATACAAAACAAAAATGCACCAAGTGGTATAGCATCCAAATTCCTAACGGAGAGATTAAGAGAGCTGCAAGAAGAAATAGACAGGGAAACTATATTAATGAAGGATCTCACCCTGATTTCTCAAAACTAGATAAGTCAAACCATAAAATATATAAAAAAGAAGTTAAGAAGGTACGTAGCATTCTAGAAAAGTTAGGTATGATAAACCTTTGGAGAAAATTGAAAGAACATAGAAAAGAATATACTTTTTTTTCTCTGCAGTACATGGAATCTATACAAAAACTCGCCAATAATTAGGGCATTAAATCTTTAAATCAAATGTAGAGAAGCAGAAATAGCAAATGCATTTTTTTCAGATCATGATGAAATAAAAATTACATGCAATAAAAGGCCAGAGGAAAATGACCAAAAATTAATTGGAAACTAAATAATCTATTTCTAAAGAATGAATAGGCAAAACAACAAATCATACAGGCAATCAATAATTTCATCCAAGAAAAATTTCATCCAATAATGAGACAACATATCACAATTTATGGGATGCAGCCAAAGTAGTTATTAGGGGGATTTTTATATCTCTAGATGCTTACTTGCATAAAATAGAGAAATAAGTTATGGAACTAAAAAAGCTAGAAAACAACAAATCAAATCTCCCCTCCCCCCAATTAAATACCAAATTTGAATTTCTGAAAATAAAAGGGGAGATTAATAAAATTGAAAGTAAGAAAAATATTAAATTGATAGAGAAAATAAGAGTTGGCTTTGTGAAAAAGAAAAAAACCAAACAAACAAACAAAATAAATAAACCTCTAGTTAATTTGATTAGGAAAAGGAAAGACTAAAATCAAAATTTTAGTATCAAAAATGAAAAGGGAAAACTTTCCACCAATGAAGAGGAAGTTAAAGCAATAATTAGAAGTTATTTTACCCAACTAAATATCAATAAATTTGATAATCTAAGTGAAATGGAGAAATATTTTCAAAAATATAGATTCCTCAGATTAACAGAAGAGGAAATAAATTACTGAAATAGCCCCATTTTAGAAAAGAAAATTGAACAAGCTATTTATCAATTTCCTACGAAAAACTATCTGCAGGGCAAGATAAATTTACATGAGAATTCTACCAAATATTTAAAGAACAACTGTTTCCAATAATATGCAAAGCATTTGGGAAAATAGCGAAAGATGGTATCTTATCAATTTTTTTTTTATGACTAAAGGTCAGATATGGTGCTGATACCTAAATCTAATGAATATTGAAGCAAAAATCTTTTTATCTTATTCAACCTTTTTTACCCCAAAACATGCATGGATGATTTTTCAGCATTGACCCTTGTAAAACGTTGTCTTCCAAATTTTCACCTTCTCCTAACTATCTCCTACTCTAGATCGCAAGTAATCCAATATATGTTAAATATGTTAAAATATATATTATCTATATATAATATATATATATAATATATATATTAACATATTTATTTTTATTTTTTTACATATCTATATAAATATATATACATATTTATACAATTATCTTGCTGCACAAGAAAAAATCAGTTCAAAAAGGAAAAAAAAATGAGAAAGAAAACAAAAAGTAAAAACAACAACAAAAAATGAAAAAAAAAAAAACAATAAAAAGAATGAAAATTATATGTTGTGATCCACAATCAGTTTCCACAATCCTTTCTCTGGGCGTAGATGACTCTCTTCATCACAAGATCATCAAAACTGCCCTCAATCATGTCATTGTTGGAAAGAGCCATGTCCATCAGAATTGATTACCATATGTTTTTGTGATGTAAAAATCTTAAATAAAATATTAGCAAAGAGATTAAAGCAAATTATCTCCAAGATAATACACCATTATCAAGTAGCATTTATACCAAGAATTCAGGGCTGATTCAATATTAGGAAAACTATCAGCATAATTGACTAAATCAATGACCAAAATAACAAAAATCATATGATTATCTTAATATGCTGAAAAAGCATTTGATAAGATCGAATACCCATTCCTTTTTTTTTTTTTTTTTTTTTTTTTTTTAATTTACAAATTTTATTATATATTCACAAAAAATCACATCCTGGCAATATGTGGTGAAAAAAGAGAATTCATCTAGGCTTTGCTGTCAGGACTTTTTCAGACCTCCAAAGTAAAGACCAGCAGATCAAATAGTGCTGATAATTTTGAGATGATATGGACATGTTAACTTTAAAGTTTTATTGACAACTTTGAAGTGACTTGGCTCTCCTGATAAACTTACAGCAAGGTTACCAGATAATAATTACTCTGTTCTCCTTTACTCTCATATAAATGAGACCTTAAAATCCTATGCCTATTCTCTTTTTTTTTTTTTTTTTTTTTTTTTTTTTTTTTTTTAAATTTTTTATTTAATAATTACATTATATTGACACTCATTTCTGTTCCGATTTTTTTTCCCCTCCCTCCCTCCACCCCCTCCCCTAGATGGCAAGCAGTCCTTTATATGTTGGATATGTTGCAGTATATCCTAGATACAATATATGTTTGCAGAACCGAACAGTTCTCTTGTTGCGTAGGGAGAATTGGATTCAGAAGGTATAAATAATCCAGGAAGAAAAACAAAAATGCAGATAGTTCACATTCGTTTCCCAGTGTTCTTTCTTTGGGTGTAGCTGCTTTTGTCCATCATTTATCAATTGAAACTCAGGTCTCTTTGTCAAAGAAATCCACTTCCATCAAAATATGTCCTCATACAATATCGTTGTCGAAGTGTATAATGATCTCCTGGTTCTGCTCATTTCACTTAGCATCAGTTCATGTAGGTCTCTCCAAGCCTCTCTGTATTCATCCTGCTGGTCATTTCTTACAGAACAATAATATTCCATAACATTCATATACCACAATTTACCCAGCCATTCTCCAATTGATGGGCATCCATTCATTTTCCAGTTTCTAGCCACTACAAACAGGGCTGCTACAAACATTTTGGCACATACAGGTCCCTTTCCCTTCTTTAGTATTTCTTTGGGATATAAGCCCAATAGAAACACTGCTGGATCAAAGGATATGCACATTTTGATAATTTTTTGGGCATAATTCCAGATTGCTCTCCAGAATGGTTGGATTCGTTCACAACTCCACCAACAATGCATTAGTGTCCCAGTTTTCCCGCATCCCCTCCAACATTCATCATTATTTTTTCCTGTCATCTTAGCCAATCTGACAGGTGTGTAGTGATATCTCAGAGTTGTCTTAATTTGCATTTCTCTGATCAATAATGATTTGGAACACTCTTTCATATGAGTGGTAATAGTTTCAATCTCATCCTCTGAAAATTGTCTGTTCATATCCTTTGACCATTTATCAATTGGAGAATGGCTTGATTTCTTATAAATTTGAGTCAGTTCTCTATATATTTTGGAAATGAGGCCTTTATCAGAACCTTTAACTGTGAAAATGTTTTCCCAGTTTGTTGCTTCCCTTCTAATCTTGTTTGCATTAGTTTTATTTGTACAAAGGCTTTTTAATTTGATGTAATCGAAATTTTCTATTCTGTGATCAGTAATGGTCTCTAGTTCATCTTTGGTCACAAATTTCTTTCTCCTCCACAAGTCTGAGAGATAAACTATTCTATGTTCCTCTAATTTATTTATAGTCTCGTTCTTTATGCCTAGGTCATAGACCCATTTTGATCTTATCTTGGTATATGGTGTTAAGTGTGGGTCCATGCCTAATTTCTGCCAGACTAATTTCCAATTATCCCAGCAGTTTTTATCAAATAATGAATTCTTTTCCCAGAAGTTAGGGGCTTTGGGTTTGTCAAACACTAGATTGCTATAATTGACTATTCTGTCTTGTGAGCCTAGCCTTTTCCACTGATCCACTAATCTATTTCTTAGCCAATACCAAATGGTTTTGGTGACTGCTGCTTTATAATATAATTTTAGATCAGGTACAGCTAGGCCACCTTCATTTGATTTTTTTTTCATTAGTTCCCTTGAGATTCTCGACTTTTTATTGTTCCATATGAATTTTGTTGTTATTTTTTCTAGATCAATAAAATATTTTCTTGGAAGTCTGATTGGTATAGCACTAAATAAATAGATTAGTTTAGGGAGTATTGTCATCTTTATTATGTTCGCTCGGCCAATCCAAGAGCACTTAATATTTTTCCA
This sequence comes from Antechinus flavipes, assembly GCF_016432865.1. Lineage (NCBI taxonomy): Eukaryota > Metazoa > Chordata > Mammalia > Dasyuromorphia > Dasyuridae > Antechinus > Antechinus flavipes. The sequence goes on along the minus strand of NC_067401.1, from coordinate 458,057,181 downwards.
ATTATTTAAGTCTGACTTTATTTGTGTGGAGACTTTTTTATAATTTTGCTCATATAATTCCTGACTTTCCTTTGGTAGATAGATTCCCAAATATTTTATGGTATCAACAGTTATTCTGAATGGAATTTCTCTTTGTATCTCTTGCTGTTGGGTTTTGTTGGTGATGTATAAAAATGCTGAGGATTTATGGGGATTTATTTTGTAGCCAGCTACTTTGCTAAAATTATGAATTATTTCCAATAGCTTTTTGGTAGAATCTCTGGGGTTCTCTAGGTATACCATCATATCATCTGCAAAGAGTGATAGTTTGGTTTCCTCATTGCCTACTCTAATTCCTTTTATATCTTTCTCGACTCTTATTGCCGAGGCTAGTGTTTCTAATACGATATTAAATAATAATGGTGATAGTGGGCAACCTTGCTTCACTCCAGATCTTACTGGGAAAGGTTCCAGTTTTTCCCCATTGCATATGATGCTTACTGATGGTTTTAAATATATGCTCCTGACTATTTTAAGGAAAAGTCCATTTATTCCTATGCTCTCAAGTGTTTTTATTAGGAATGGATGTTGGATTTTATCAAATGCTTTTTCTGCATCTATTGAGATGATCATGTGGTTTTTGTTTGTTTGGTTATTGATATAGTCAATTATGCTAATAGTTTTCCTAATATTGAACCAGCCCTGCATTCCTGGTATAAATCCTACTTGGTCATAGTGTATTATCCTGGTGACAATTTTCTGTAATCTTTTTGCTAATATTTTATTTAAGATTTTAGCATCAATATTCATTAGGGAGATTGGTCTATAATTTTCTTTCTCTGTTTTCAGCCTACCTGGTTTAAGTATCAGTACCATGTCTGTGTCATAAAGGGAGTTTGGTAGGACTCCTTCAATCCCTATTTTTTCAAATAGTTTATATAACATTGGAGTTAATTGTTCTTTAAATGTTTGGTAGAATTCACATGTAAATCCATCTGGTCCTGGGGATTTTTTCTTAGGGAGTTGATTGATAGTTTGTTCTATTTCTTTTTCTGAGATGGGACTGTTTAGGATATTTACTTCTTCCTCTGTTAGTTTGGGCAAGCTGTATTTTTGGAGGTATTTTTCTATTTCATTTAAGTTGTCGAATTTATTGGCATAAAGTTGGGCAAAGTAACTCCTAATTATTGCTCTAATTTCCTCTTCGTTAGTGGTGAGTTCTCCCTTTTCATTTTTAAGACTAACAATTTGATTTTCCTCTTTCCTTTTTTTAATCAGATTTACTAAGGGTTTGTCTATTTTGTTGGTTTTTTCATAGAACCAACTCTTAGTTTTATTAATCAATTCAATAGTTTTTTTACTTTCAATTTTATTGATCTCACCTTTTACTTTTAGAATTTCAAGTTTAGTGTTTGACTGGGGGTTTTTAATTTGTTCCTTTTCTAGCCTTTTTAATTGCAAACCCAATTCATTGACCTTCTCTTTCTCTATTTTATACAAATAGGCCTCTAGAGATATGAAATTTCCCCTTATTACCGCTTTGGCTGCATCCCATACATTTTGGTATGATGTCTCATTATTATCGTTTTCTTGGGTGAAGTTATTAATTATGTCTATGATTTGCTGTTTTACCCAATCATTCTTTAGTATGAGATTATTTAGTTTCCAATTATTTTTTGGTCTACTTCCCCCTGCTTTTTTGTTGAATGTAATTTTCATTGCATCGTGGTCTGAAAAGGATGCATTTACTATTTCTGCCTTGCTACATTTGAGTTTGAGGTTTTTATGTCCTAATATATGGTCAATTTTTGTATAGGTTCCATGAACTGCTGAAAAGAAAGTGTATTCCTTTCTGTCTCCATTACATTTTCTCCAGAGATCTATCATATCTAGCTTTTCTAGTATTCTGTTTACCTCTTTGACTTCTTTCTTATTTATTTTCTGGTTTGATTTATCTAATTCTGAGAGTGCAAGGTTAAGATCTCCCACTATTATAGTTTTACTGTCTATTTCTTCTTGCAGCTCTCTTAGTTTCTCTTTTAAGAATTTAGATGCTACCCCACTTGGTGCATATATGTTTAATATAGATAGTGCTTCATTATCCATGCTACCCTTTAGCAAGATATAGTGTCCTTCCTTATCTTTTTTAATTAGGTCAATTTTTGCTTTAGCTTGATCTGAGATCAGGATGGCTACCCCTGCTTTTTTGACTTCACCTGAAGCATAGTAAATTTTGCTCCAACCTTTTACCTTTAACCTGCATGTATCTCCCCGCTTCAGGTGTGTTTCCTGTAAACAACATATTGTAGGATTCTGGCTTTTAATCCATTCTGCTAACCGCTTCCTCTTTATGGGGGAGTTTACCCCGTTCACATTTATGGTTAGAATGACCAATTCTGTATTACTTGCCATCTTGTTAACCCCGATTTATGCTTTCCTCCCTTCTTTCCCCTTTCCCCCCTTCCAAGTATTAAGCTTGTGAGCACCCCTTGCTTCTCACAGCCCTCCCTTTTTACTGTCCCTCCCCCCGCCTTAGAGTTCCTCCCCTATCTTACCCCTTTCCCTCCCAGTTCCCGTATTCCCTTCCGCTTAGCTTATTCCTTCCCTTTCCACTTTTCCCTTCTCACTTTTCAATGAGATGGGAGAAGTTTCACCATAGATTGAATATGTCTTAAGATTTTTCACTTAAAGCCAATTCTGAAGGCAGTAAGATACCCACTATATTCATCCCCCTCCATTCTTTCTCTCAGATATAATAGGTTTCCTATGCCTCTTCATGTGATGTACTACCCCCACTTTACCCTTTTTCTGGTACAGTGTCCTTTCCACATCAATTTCTAGAACAAGGTATACATGTATTCTTTATACATCTATATAGTCAAAATATAGTTCCCAAGATTAATCTTTACCTTTTTAGATTTCTCTTGAGTTCTATATTTGTAGATCAAACTTTTTGTTAAGTTCTGGTTTTTTCATCAGAAATAGATGAAATTCGCTTACTTCGTTGAATGTCCATCTTCTTCCCTGGAAAAAGATGCTCATTCTCGCTGGGTAAGTTATTTTTGGTTGCATACCAAGTTCCTTAGCCTTTCGGAATATCATATTCCAGGCCCTTCGATCTTTTAATGTGGATGCTGCCAGATCCTGGGTGATCCTTATCGTGGCTCCTTGATACTTGAATTGGGTTTTTCTAGCCGCTTGCAATATTTTTTCTTTCATCTGAGGGTTCTGGCATTTGGCCACTATATTCCTTGGTGTTTTGATTTTAGGATCCCTTTCAGTGGGTGATCGATGAATCCTTTCAATGTTTATTTTTTCCTCTGTTCCTATGACTTCTGGGCAGTTCTCTTTGATAATTTCCTGGAAGACAATGTCCAGGCTCTTTTTTTCATCATGTTTTTCTGGGAGTCCAATGATTCTCAGATTGTCTCTCCTGGATCTGTTTTCCAGGTCTGTTGTCTTCCCCAGAAGGTATTTCACATTTTTCTCCATTGTTTGATTTTTTTGGATTTGCTTGACTGATTCTTCTTGTCTCCTCGAGTCATTCAATTCCACTTGTTCAATTCTGATTTTCAGTGAAGTATTCTCTTCACTCACTTTTTTAAAATCTTTCTCTAATTGTCCAATTGAGTTCTTTTGTTCTGTGGAATTTTTTTCCATTTCGCCAATTTTGTTTTTTAGAGAGCTGTTTTCTGTTTCCAGTTCACTAATCCTATTTTTCAAGGATTTTACTTCTTTATCCACTCTCTCTTTAACTGACTTCTCCAGGCTCTTTTCCCACTTTTCTTCTAGCTCCCTTGTGAGAGCCTTTTTAATCACTTCTATGAGGTTCATCTGTGCTGAGGAACAGACGCTCTCCTCCTTTGGGGAATCACCTGGGGACTGCCTGTTTTTAGTCTCCTCAGGATTTGAGTCTGCTCTCTGTCTGCGAATACCCATTCCTATTAAAAACACTAAAGAGTATAGGAATAGCTGAAGTTTTCCTTAAAATAAACAGTAGCATCTATTTAAAATCACTACAAGCCTCACATGTAATGGGGACAAGCTAGATCCATTTCCAATAAGATCAGGGATTAAAAAAAAAAAAGTTGCCTACTGTCAGTATTGCATTAGAAATGTTAGCTTTGACAATAAGAAAAGAAGAGATTAAAGGAACTAGAGTAGGTAATGAGAAAACTAAATTATCACTCTTTGCAGATGACATGACATATTTAGAGAATCCTAAAGAATTAAGCAAAACCCTGCTAGAAGCAATAACTTTAGCAAAGCTGCAGGATACAAAATAAATCCACATAAATCATCAGTATTTTTTTTTTTTTACTATTGCCAACAAAGTTCAGGAGCAAGAGATACAAAGAGAAATTGCATTTAAAATAACTATCAACAATATACAATATTTGGGAGTCTACCTACCAATGCAAAGTCATGAACTCTATGAATACAACTACAAAACACTTTTCACAAAAATAAAGTCACATCTAATCAACTGGAAAACATCAGCACAAAATAGTCAAAGACTATCATAATCTAGTGTTTGACAAACCCAAAGACCCCAGCTGTTGGGATAAGAACTCGCTTTTAACAAACTTCTGGGAAAACTGGAATTAGTATGGCAAAAACTAGACATTGATCCATACTTAACACCCTACACCAAGATAAGATTTAAATGGGTTCATGATTTAGACATAAAAACATGATATAAGCAAATCAGAAGAACATAGGATAATTTATCTTTCAGATCTATAAAGAAGGAAGGAATCTGTATCAAATAAGAACTAGAGATCATTATTTATCACAAAACAGATAATTTTAATTATATTAAGTTAAAAAGTTTTTGTACAAATAAAACTAATGCAGATAAAATTAGAAGGGAAGCAATAAATTGGGAAAACATTTTTACATTCAAAGGTTCTGATAAAGGCCTCATTCCTAAAATATATAAATAATTGACTCACATTTATCAGAATGAATTTATTTTGTATCCTGCAGCTTTGCTAAAGTTATTGTTTCTAGTAGGGTTTTGCTTAATTCTTTAGGATTCCTTAAGTATGTTATATCATCTGCAAAGAATGATAATTTAGTTTTCTCATTACCTACTCTAGTTCCTTTAATCTCTTCTTTTCTTATTGTCAAAGATAACATTTCTAATGCAATATTATCATCTCCAGTTGATAAATGGTCAAAAAATATGGACAGACAGTGTTTAAGAAGAAGAAATTGAAACTATTTCTAGTCATATGAAAAGGTGCTCCAAATCACTATTGATCAAGAAAATATAAATTAAGACAACTCTGAGGTACCATGCACATCTTTCAGATTGTCTAAAATGACAGGAAAAAAGATCATGACAAATGTTGGAGGGGATGTGGGAAAACTGGGATAATAATGCATTATTGCTGGAGCTCTGAACTGATTAAACCATTCTGGAGAGCAATTTAGAACTATGCCCAAAGGGTTATCAAATTCTGTATACTCTTTGATCCAGCAGTGTTTCTATTGGGCCTGTGTCTCAAAGAGATCTTAAAGGAGGGAAAGGGACCACAAAAAAAAGTTTGTGGCAGCCCTCTTTATAGTGGCAAGAAACTGGAAACAGAATGAATGCCCATCAATTGGAGAATGGCTGAATAAATTATGGTATATGAATGTTATGGAATATTCTTGTTCAATAAAAATTGATTATCAGGATGATTTCAGAGAGACCTGGAGAAATTTCCATAAATTAATGATGAGTAAAGTGTGCAGAACCAGATCAGCAACAACAGCAAGATTAAGCAATGATCAATTCCAATGTACATGCCTTTTTTTCAGCAGTTGTAATGGGCTGAGGCTTGAGTTGATGCACTGAGGTCCCAAGCACATGAGGCTAAATAGTAATTGGATCATACTCTATTGATATTTAAGCTTGGAGCCTACTCTTTGTGCAAGTCCTGATGTGTTGTATAGGAAATGACGATTCTGGTGGGTGGAGGCAGGGGAGTGAAAAAGGAAGGGGAGGAGATCTCAGCCCTCACTTGCTCTGTTAGCTGATTTCCTGTCGCAGCTGCCCATATTGCTATCGCAATCTTTCTTGCCATTATTTGCTATCGCATTCTTTATTCACCACTTCACTTGAGTAAAGACTGAAGATTTTTTCCTTTAACCTGAGTTCCTGACTCCGGCTGATTTAAAATACGCAATCATTACAAGCAGTGAGATGATTTAGACCAGTTCCAATATTCTTGTGATGGAGAGAATCATCTGCAGCCAGAAAGAGGGCTGTGGGAACTGAGTGTGAATCACAGCATAGTATCTTTACTCTTTTTGTTGTTGTTTGCTTGCATTTTGTTTTGTCTCTCACTTTTTTTTTCTTTTTCATCTGATTTTTCTTGTGCAGCATTGTATTTGTGGAAATATGTATAGAAGAATTGCACATGTTCAACATATACTGTATTACTTGCCATGTAATGAAGAAGGTGGGGGAAAGGGAGTGAAAAAAATTGGAACATAAGTTTTTGCAAGGGTGAATATTGAAAATTATCCATGCATACGTTTTGAAAATAAAAAAGATTTAGTTAAAAAAGGTGCTATCCCCATGCCTCACCCCACCCCCAAAAAAGAGATAACAATTATCCTCTCCTTAGAGGACCTTTAAGTGCAGTTTGAATAATAATTTGTGCATTATGTTATAATGGGCATTCCTTTCAAGCATAAGTTGAAATAGATGGTCACCAAGGTCCTTTTCAAATCTCATATTGTGTGATTCTATGATTGAACCCCTCTAAATGGTTTTCAAGAGAAAAAGAATAAAGTACTGTACTATTTTAGTCTTTCTCCTTACTCTTCTTTGTCCAGCTCTTCATTCCACATGCCTCTTGTTTCATACTACATTAGACATTTATTTTTAAAAATATACATATTTTTAATATTTTTCAGTTTACAAAATTTTATTTTACCTCACTTCAACCTTTGTGCAGACAGAACTAAACTCTGACAAATAAGCATAGTTAATCAAAATAAATTACTCTATTGGCTGTTTCAAAACATATGTCTCACTTAATATCTTGCCTTCATCCTTTCTGTGTTAGTTGTTAGCATGCTGCACCATTGATCCTTTCAGAATTTGACTGATGATTTCAAGAATCAAACTTCTCAAGTTTTTCAGTTCTTTATCTTTATAATATTGTGGTTATTATAGAAATTATTCATTTGCTTCTGTGAAATTACTTTGATCATTTTATAATGATTTTGCCAATATTTCTCTGCAACCCAATTGTGCTTTTCTTATAGCATAACAAATTCCACTACATTTATAAGCATTTTCTCTAAATTTTCCAGTTCTTTGCCACTACAAAATGAACTATGATGAATTATATTCCACATATGTTAGTCACTTAATGGGACCCATAGTCCTTAGCCTACAGAGTGCTCATGACTTCAACCCAAGGGAGAGAAAAACAATAAATTGGCTCATTTATATGGTGGAGTCAGGACTCTTATTTGGAGAAAAATGATGAAACAACTTTCCAAAGTATAGATGTTTCAAGTAGACAACCAATGGGAAAAAACAAACTTAAATGCTAGATTAATCCTCCAGTAAGCAAATTGATAGAACATCAAGGATTGTTTTGGTGCTCTAGTGAGAAAAGAAGAATTTGTAGGAATCACATAATTTCACTGAGGCAGTATCTGTTCTGGTCTAATTCCAGCTTAAACAATCACTTCCTCCTTAAAGAAATGTTGAGATTCTCTTTAAGACTAAAAAATTGGTCAGGGGGAGGGGGAGTCATGGGACAGAGAACAGATATGCTTTACATGTTTTACAGTTTTCTTGGATTCTTCCTCTTCCTTTGCAAGAAGCATTCAGCCTCTACTCCCAACAAACATATGCATTCATGGGGTGGGAAAATTAAAGTTATTTCTAACTTCTTGGTAGCAAGGACAAAATACACAAATAGAAGCCAAATGGGTAGGTACAAGAGGTCACTGTTAATCTATTTAATGACATTCCCAGACAACAGAATCGAGTCTACATCTTGAGAAGAGTATTATTCTCTGTATAAGATCTTCAATTCTCTGCTATCTATCCTCTTTTTTTAATTCAGTGATATTTCCTCTGAACTTTCTGATTTATCAATTTCTGTGGAAATTTCTGACAGAGTCACCCAGTAGGGAAAAGTTCTTTTCAGGCAATCAATTTGAAGTCTAAGATGCTTTCTTTGGCCTCTCAGAAGAATATCATTATGGCTTTAGGTACCTTCTATCTGGGGTCCTGGTCTTTGGCTATTGTTTTTGGATTCATCTATACTGGAGGAAATGAGTCACATTTGATTAGGAGGTTGATACCACCTACTCTCCCATCCATGTGTGCAGCTGAGGGTAAGAAGAGAGAAACATCATGGGATGCTTCAAATTCATTCCTTTGCCTGAATTTCACCCACTAATTTTTATAGAGCCTGACTTCTATCATCTCTATTCATAGGCCAATGCATGCAAAGCCATGTGTACATGTTTTGAGCTTTTACGTATGCACTATTATATGTAGTGTCTACTGTATTCTGCTTTGTTAATGTCTTTTAGAAAAGTGCAATCTGTTAAATTTGTGTAATAGTCTCAGCCTCACAAAGGGAAGGTTTAACATGATAAAGCAGCCCACTTCCCAAACTGGATAACCATTATATCTAGTTTTTGAATTGCACTGAAAGAAACAATCTTCCTCTAAAAATCACCTTGAGAAACATTGGGGTAATCAGCCTGGGCCTTGTCTCTGCCTTATCTTTAAAATATGAGGACAATTTTTGAAATTCACATCCAGTTATTTTGTGCATTGCTGCTATAATAGACATGATTTGAAAAATTCTTTTCAGAATTGTCTTTTTGTCTTTATACATTTACTATGGAGCCCCATTCTCATGATTGGTGATTGGCTTACCAAGCTCTCTATTTCAACTATGACACCCTGTTTCCTGGGTTTCTTTTTGATATGTTTAAAAGTAGCCTCGCCACTACATACCCTTCCACCCACCTCCAAATCTGAAAACTATGATGTACTCAACTTTGCCACTATTCCTGGAAGGTATATGTTACTGGGCAATATTCTCTCTCACCATTCCTATGAATATCCGGGCTTTAGTGTACCTTCAGCCATCAATCCTCTCCTCTATATTTTTTCCTTCATTAGATTATAAGCAACTTGAGGTCAGAAAGTAAGTTGTGTACAAGGCTTCCTCTTAGCTATATAATTTTTCTGTACAGAAAGTAGCATTACAATTTTCATAGCCAATGACTCTCCATCCTCTTTTGGAAAAAGTTTCTTCTTATGGAGTTAGTACTACATTATAGTTCTATAACTAATATAATATAATATAATATAACATATTACACAATATATACTACATTATGTATTATGTGATATATATTATACATTGAATATTGTAATATATATTGTAAGGTCTATATTATAGTTATATATCAAATATAGAAGTGTTTAACTTCTCATAGGTCAGAGTTTTCCCCAGCAAGGGGAGAGATTGAAAAAAAAAAAGTATCTACTCTACAAATACAAGTCAAATTGGGAAGAAGAATTTATTTAAACATTGAAAAGGGAATCCTGCAATAAAGATCCATTAAAGGAACAAAACATAATTTATTCACTTTTTACTAATATTACAATGATTTGGGGAGTTAAGATTTAAGCCTCACAAAATAAGATATTTGTAGAGCTGCTAATTAATCAGCTGGTTTACTTTGAACCTCTGCATTGGCTGACATTATCCTGTTAAACAGCTATGTAACTTCCACCTTTTTGATGGCCTATTTCTCTAATTCTGATTTTCTTTGATGCAAATCTAATTTTGTGATCGCTGTCATACTTCGGAACAATCAGGTAGATGCTTTTCTTATTGTCAGCAGGCTCGGGGATCTATGATATTTATAAATTCAACATTAAAGAAAATAATTTCTTTAAAAAAAAGGCAGCTTCCAGTCTAAGCTTGGTAAATTCAACCCATATTCCACATAAGAAAGGACTCTTTCTTTCTCCACACATCAATTGGAGTCACGTCTTATCTTCTTGAGAGTCCGAAGCAAGTTGCCTGAATTCATTGCAATTGGAGTCCATCCATTACCTGGATGGACCACACCTTTCACATAAGGATAGGATTATTTTAAATAGCCAAAATCCTAAACACTATCAGGGAATAATGGGAAAGTAGTTTTTCTCTGTGTTTCTATCTTCTGTGACTCCACCTTGATTCTGGACCCGGGGTATGAGTCCAAGTTGAGATATTCTCTTAAACTCCCATCCCATCCTCTATTCCATTGGAGGAAAATGAAGTAGATTATCAGGTTAGTTGATGCTGCTCATGTACCTTTTTGATGTACCACCAAAAGTGGGTTTTGATGTTTATGTTAGACCTAAAGTATAAGCTATTCTAACATCTTGCTGATTCTAGAAGAAAATAAACAGTTTTTAATTGTTTGGAGGAGGAAGTTAATCAGACCAGACTAGGACTCACAAAAGAAAATTATTCCTCAGAACACATGAAATTATAAGGCAAACATATTTTCCAATAGGGTCTTCAACAATTCTTGTTACACCAATTTTTACATACTCATTCATAGCATCCTGACAATATAGAAATCCAGCAGCTTATATTGTGGAATATAGCACATATTCCTTCAAGAAAGCTCCTAATATTCACTGAATTCGATTTAATGAAAACTCCAAATTTGGTGGAAAACTTCTGAGGAATTTATGGGCTTATGTAATGATAGGTCCTTTTCCTATGGTTGACTGAGTTTTAACAACAGAAATGAATATAGACTTGAAATTCATCAAAGTGTCATGATCCCAGACAGCAAGAAACCGTGAAAACATGCATAGTACTTTTTTTTTTCCAAACTGTCCTTTTGCCAAAAAAATGATACAGAGAATCCATACAGTTATGCAATCAGAGAATGTGACCCATTGAATATTGGTCAATATGGCCATATTAATTACCTGCTAACCTGGAAGACATAAAACCATGTGTTTTTTTTTACAAAAAATCAAACTAGTCAGACACAAAAAACAGAAGCAAGCAATAGAAGGTGTGGAAATAGGTGCCCGCTGCACTAGGAAAAAAAAAACTAAATTTTATCTTTATTCTCCTTATTAGGTAAGTGCAGTAGATGGAGGATTGGACCTGGGGTGAGAAATATCTGAGTTAAAGTCTATACTCAGACAATATCAAATTAATCCTTGTAGATATATGTGTATTAGTTGCTTTATCTATAAAATTGAAGATGATAAAAGCATTATAGATTTGGGTAGCTCAATTAATGTGAAGTGGAGAAAAGGTACAATAGAAAATATCACTAATATGACATTGGTACCATTAACACCTAGATTTCACCAAAATTTAAGTTTAATGTTGTAATATTCTGAAATGATTATATTTTTAACAGCTTTGAAACTGATGACTTTTAATGTCAAGCTCAAATATTTAATCACAATAATTTTACAAATACAAAGATACTCCAAATGAACACACCCCCATTCTTCATTCTACCAGAATGGCCTAAGAAGACGGGTTCCCAAAAATTTATCATTTCAGTATTGAAATCATGCTCTCAACTTATCTCCTTAAACTAATAGAAATCCCAAGATATACCAATGGATGAAAACTTCATTGAATACTTGGATCAACTTCTCAGAACCCTGACTTTAACCAAGACAGAGCCAAAAGATCTGCTCTTAGAAAAAAATGTTTTCTGAGTTATGTATTTTTCTTGTATACCCTACATACCAATTAAATTACTTTCTATTTACACCTGTCTTCTCTCTACATAAAATGTGTGTGCACATACATACACATATACATATACATATATGTACATGATAACTACATAGCTATATCTGCCTACATAGGTCTAGGCATGTGTTTATATATACATGTCCATATATGTCTATCTTTTTTTATTTATCTATCTATCTATCATCAATCTATCTATCTATCTATCTCTAGTGAGTGGTAAGCTTGTTAAAGGTAAAGGACCAGAACTATTTTGACCTTGTATTGCTCCCTACTGATATTGCACTTGGTGCACAATTAATGCCAGTTGAATTGAATTGTATACAGTCAGAGAAACTAGTGATTTCTACTAGTCAGGGAAAAAATGAACTCTGTCCTTAATTCCCTTCAAAAATAGAGAACTTCTTCCTCTGGGCTGGAGGGCCTATCTTCTGTCTAAATCAAATTGAACTTAATTCATGGAGTTTAGAGGGTTGGTTTTGTTGTTGTTGTTGTTGGTTTTTTTAGAGACAAATTTAATCATAGGCTAGGGGAATCAGTTAAATAATGAGCAACTGCTAAATATCTATATGACCAATATTGTACCAGGTGCTAAAGAGCAAAAAACAACAACAACAACAAAAAAAAGGCAACCATCAAGGATTATGTAGGAGACACTAAAATATATATGAAATCAATATAAGTAGAATAAATATAGATTAATTGTGCAAGGTAGAAATGGGATGGAAACAGGTTAAGTGCCTGACAAAGTCCCATTTAATCTGGTAGAGCATCTGAGAACTAAACACAGTATGGAAGGGGTATGCTTCAAAGACTCTTTCTCCTAATCAATTTATTAGTTAGGTCATAAGTCCCCCAATTTCACAAACACATGTGCATTTCTTTTTTTTTTTTCTTTTCATTGTGATCTGAAGAAACACTAAATCCCCAAATAACTAATATTAATCATTCCCATATTAGAAGTAGCCAAAGGCATGGGAACCCCCTACTTAGTTGAGGGTCATTAATCCTACCATTAGCTTTTATTATTCACAGTTGATTACGACTCTTAGTTCCTTAAGGCCTGAGTCACAGCAAATGGCAAACACCAAGAGGTTAGGAATACAAATATCTAGAGAAGATAATTGGTTAAAATCTCAAAGTATACTGAGCTGGTTTTAATCTCTGGACTCTTATAATAGGATCAAATGGGATAATGGGTGTGAGTGGCTGGTTTATTAGCCTAATGGATAAGGTACTGGCGTTTCTGAGCTAGGGATAGGTGTGAAAATATTTCCTTTTAATATTCAATTTGCTATCTTCTTTATACAGGTCCCTATTGATATGGTCACTTTGAGCTTATTTTTCTATAGTACTTTTTCTCAGGTTATTTAAAAAGCCAGTGTGGCTAATAGGATGAATGAATGAAAAAAAAAATGATGATCAGATGAATAGATGACTGAATAAAGAGAAAGAAAGAGGAAGAGAAAAAAAATGAGAGAAAGAAAGAGCATTATATTAAATAATTCCTGTATTCCAGGTCTGTGCTAAGCACTGAGGACATAGACATAAAAGATAGGAAATTTATTATTCTCAAGTCCAATTTCTCTAATTGGGGTAGACAAACCATAAAAGCAAGTTTAGCTTGTGGCTGGAAGTCCTAAGGATTTAGTAAGTATTGTTTAGTCATTTTTTAAGTTGTTTCTGACTCTTTATGACCCCATTTGGAGTTGTCATGGCAAAAATATTGGAGTGGTTTGCCATTTAATTCTCCAGTTATTTTTTACAGATGAGGAAACTGAAATAAAAGGGTAAAGTGACTTATCTAAAGTGATATAGCCAAAGAGTCCTAGGCCAGAATTTAACTCAGGTCTTCCTGACTCCAGACCTACCAGTGACTGGTAAAATGTTAAAGCTTAAATGCCTGTAGCCTACACAAAAAGGTCTCATAAAAGTCCTTGGACCTTTACTCTGGGCTCCAAGGAAGTGCAGATGGCAAGGCAAGACAAGTGTTCCTTTATCTCATTACATACCAAATCAAGCAGCTCACAATTCAGATCCCATATCTAACACTTCCTCTTTTCATCATCCTGGACAAGGCACCTAGTCGTAGTCTCCCTTGATATGTGAAATGATGTTAATATATATACTCCCTTTTTTAAGGGTTGTTATGAGAAAAAAAAATTAACTTCAATGTGTTCTGATACTGGGACTTAAACTTGGAGCTGGTATGATATTAAAGAAACACTAGAATTGGAGAGAGATGGCCCAATTTCCTCCATTTATGACTATATGTCAATAAGAGATTTACTTGACTACTCTGAGCCCCAGTTTTATGATTTGGAAAATAAGACAATAATGTGGCAGGGTACATATAAAGCCAGGCATGGAGTCTGGAAGACTCATTTTCCTGAGTTCAAATCTGTGAACTGTGAGACTCTGGGCAATAAAACACAGCTTCTCCACCAGTCAGCACCATGCTAGCCATGTGTGGAAACATCAGTTAAAACAAATATTTAAATTTCGAATACCGTGGCTAAGTTCACTTATTTTGGCAGTATACTTTCTAGGGATGTACATGTAGATGCTATGGTTTACACATGCATTGCCAGAGCTAGCTCAGTGTTTTGGAGACTCCAAAGGAAAGTGTGGGAGAAGTGTAGTGTTTAAACTGACTACCAAACTAAATGTCTACAAAGCCATTGTGCTGATCTCATTCTTGTATGCCTGTGAAATCTGGAGAGTATACCAGAACCCTGCCAGAAAACTGAATCACTTCCTTTTAAGTTATCTTAGGAAGATTTTGAAGATTATATAGAAAGGTAAGGTAGCAGACATTGAGGTCCTTTCTTAAGCTAAACTGCCAACTATTCAAATTCTATCAGAGAGCACAATTCCAATGGGTTGGCCATGTTGTTCAAATGTCAAACATGGGTTTGCCTAAATGGCGATTTTATGGAGAATTCATACAAGGCAAGTTCTCACTTGGAGATCACAAGAACAATATAAGGAAATTTTCAAGGTCCCTCTGAAGAACTTTGGAATTGATTATAAAGTATGGAAGATATTGGTGCAGAATTGCCCAACATGGGCTAACAACATTAAAGAAAGTACAACTGAAGTAACACCAAAGAATTGTGAGATATGCAAATTTGGAGACAGCCCCCTCCGCCCCCCGTATAATGTTCATACAAGGACATTTCTGCTCAATGTGTAGTAAAGCCTTCCAAGTTCACATCTGTCTGATCAACCATTTCAACACACTGTACCTGAACCTCAACATAATGATGCTATTTTGACCCTCTTTGAGCATAAAGGACAATAACCAACCAACCAAGCAACCAAACCTGGGAAAATCAATTAATCCTGTCTGCCACAGGTTCCTCATCTATAAAATGAGTTAAAGAAGGAAATGATAAACCATTTCTCTATTACCACTGCTAAGGAAAATCCAAATGGCATCATGAAGACTCAGACATGCCTGATCAACAAAAATATGTGTATATCCCACTCATAAATTCTTTGTAAGGAAAGTGGGAGAAGGAATTAGCTAAATAACATGTATAAATATCTATGTCCTTGGCACTGTGCTAACTCCTAGAGATATAAATACAAAGAGCAAAACAATGACAAACCTCAAGGATTAAGCAACAACCATAGATATATGCCAAAAAAGATAAATAAAAAACATAAATCATTTATTAAGATAGAAAAGGGATGGAAACAGAACAGTTACTCAAAATTCCCCTAAAAGCATCCCTGTTTAATCTTATGGGGCACTATATACTATATGAAAGGTGTTTGCTTCAATAAATCTCTATTAATTAACCTATTACTCATCCCAAAGATTTATTTGAGCTATAATCAAATGCATTATTGTTTATTAAGCACTTCTATCTAACTGGACATCAGTTTCTCCATCTATAAAATGAAAGAGTTATCCTAGAAAATCATGAAGGTTCCTTCCCTGAGGCTGTAGGCTGCCATAGGCTAATAGGCTAATAGGATAATTCTTGCTCAGAATTAGAGCTGAATTGGACCTCAGAAATCCATGAATTGACCAATTAGCATCTGTTAATGACCTAGAGTGTGCCAGGTACCGTGGGTTTTTTTTTTTTTTCTTTAAAATAATAGTTCTCTCTGGGACAAAGCAGGTTTCTTGGGGAGGTTTTCTGGAGGCAGCCTTAGTTTCAGTTAAAAGTAATAATCACCCAAATACAGCCAGGTGCTGAAAGTTCAAATCTTTTATTGTGTCCTTCCAAAATAGCCCGGTTAGCTTAGAGGCCTATCTCTCTGCTTGGTTCCAAGAGCTCCCTCCAAATGTCTCCAAATCCAAAGGTTTGTCCTTCAGCCCAGCCAGCACAAAGGTGAATCTGTCTTGCCTCTGAGAGAGGGCTTCTGGCTCTCAATCTCCCAGAGTGCTCCTCTCCGACCCCAGTCAATGTTCTGAAGTAAAACTCCTCACTCAGAGAAGGCTTCTGGCTGAACTCACTTGACGCTCCCCTCTCAATCTAAATTCAGCTCCACAACCCTAACTGGGTCCGCTTCTTGTATATCATCTCCCAAAGGTTGACTCTTCCTTCTGGAGGCTCACCTAAGGGAGGTGTGAATTCATAAAATTACAAAGTTTGCTTTGTGAATCTCCCATACTGTGAACTCCAATGAGTACTGGTGTGAACACAAGCATTGTATCAATTAATTCTACTTAGTACCTTGTTTCAGGTTCTGGCCCAAAACATCTCCTTGTAAGATGAGATCAATAATCTATCAACTCTGATGAGTTAGCAGTTTGTAAAGATTCCAGCAAGGTACTATGGCAGATAATAGAGATATAAATACAAAGAATAAAATAAATCCTCCTTTCAAAGAGCTGACTTTCTTCTATTCTGGCTCGGCACTTTAATTCTACTATTGAGGAAACTGAGATCCAGAGAGGTAAACCTACTCAAGGACAAACAGACATGGAATTTTAGCCCTGGATGTGGACTTAGTTCACAGGAATTCAAGTATGGAATTCTTTCTACTGCACATTTCCACATTAACTTATCAAATTAATAAAAAACACCACCACACCTTATTATATATAATTTCAAATTGGAAGTGCTTTGAGTTTAAGTTGAATTGAAAGGATAATATTTCTCTTGGGATAATATAAGAAAAGGGAAAGTCTTTGGCCAACTTAATGCCCTAATTTTTAAAAATCAATTGATATTTATTATTTTTATATTCAGTTTCAAATTCTCTTTCTCTATCAACTTCTCCTGAACCCGTTAAGAAGGCCAGAAATATGATACCTACTATGTACATGAAGTTATTCAAAATGTGTTTCTACATTAGCCATGTTCTGGAGAAGTAAAAGATAAAGGAAATATTTCAATATTTGATGTGAATCTGTCACTTCATCTAGAGCCTTTTTAGATCATGAATTCTTTAGAGTTGTGGTGGATCATTGTATTACTTAGAATCACTAAGTCTTTTTCACAATTGATAATCTTTACAATCTTGCTTTTATATATACATTGTTCTATTAGTTTGCATTTTATTTTATATTGATTTGTATGTCTTCCTGTATTTTTTTCTGAAACCATGTAGCTTGTTATTTCTTATAACACCATAGTATTTCATCACATTCATATCCCATAACTTGCACAGTCACTCCACAATCATTGGGCATCTCCAGTTTCTGATTACTTACCACTCCAAAAGGAGCTGCTATAAATATTTTTTTTTTACACGTAAGTACGTTTTCTTGTCCTTTTTCTTTTACCTTTTGTGATATAAACCTAGTGATTGTATTGCTGGTCAAAGAATAGAATAGATTTATAACTCTTTAGTCATAGTCCCAAGATCTTCTACAGAATGATTGGATTATTTCATAATTCTATTAACAGTGAATTAGAAACAAGATTCAACATTATTGAATCAAGTCCCACATCATCTTCTGTATTTGTTAGCTTCATTTTCTGTTTTTTTAGCCAATCTAATAGGTATTAGGTGGTAGCATTTCATTTATTTAAATGATATACATAATTCTAGTGAAACTGTCAATCTATGACAAAGGGTTGGAAGGTACCCCAAATAATTGTTGGATGGAGAAAGTTTAATGGGTATATATTATTAGACATGAGAATAATTGGTTAGTCTACAAGCATTTCAAAGCAGTGCCCACCCTTTGTCTTTGGTCATTAAAGCACTCTCCTGCTGCTTCTGCTGCTTTGATGTTGTCTGTATGTATTCATGCTTGGTTGTTAGATTTGATCATGTAGACTAGAAGCCAGAAATCTAACTACCTCTAACACAATATTTGACACATACTAAGTGCTTAATAAATATTCTCTTCTCTCTGTCTCTTTCTCTTTCTTTTTCTCTCTCTCTCTTTTCCTTTCTCTCTCTCTTTCTCTTCTTCTCTCTCTCTTTCTTTCCCCCCCTCCCTTTTCCTTCTTCTTTGCCCCTTTCTTTATCTTTCTTTATCTGTCTCTGTTTCTCTGTCTTTGTCTATGTCTGTCTTTTTTTCTGTTTCTGTCTCTCTTTGTCTTTGTGTTTATTTATTTAACAACTTATACACCTTGCAGGTTAATATGTCTTCCATCTTGAAAAAAATATATATTGAGCCTTAATTAAGTAAAAGTCATGAAAAAAAAACTGAATTGTGGAAGAAACTTCATAGACTATTTGACCATTACACACTTGAAGAATCTCTCTTTAGCATATATCCTGAACAGGTAGTCATATAGGGTTTGCTCAGCATCCTCCAGCAATAGAGAACACAATACCTTCTGAGACAACCTGTTCCACCCTTATCTAGTTCTGATTTTTAGAATAAAAATTACCTTATAGTGAGTCACAATCTTTCTCTAGACTATCTATACATTGTTACTAGCCCTGCATTGTGGACCAAACAAAACAAGTTTATTCCTTCTTCCAAGCCAGAATTTTTCAAATACTATAAGACAGCTACCATGCTCTATTCTCATTTTCTTATCTTTTTTAAACTCCCTCTCAACTAAATGTCCCAATTTCTTTTTTTCTTTTTATTTTAAATTAGAACTTTATATTTTTCAAAACATATGTATGGACAATTCTTTAACATTAGCCCTTGCAAAACCTTGTGCTCCAATTTTCCCTTCTTTCCCCGACACCCTTCCCTAGATTGCAAGTAGTCCAATATATGTTAAAGATAGTAAAAATATATGTTAAATCCAATATATGCATACATATTTATACAATTATTGTGCTGCACAGGAAAAATCAAATTAAACTAGTAAAAAAAGAAGCAGAATAAAATGCAAGCAAACAATAATGAAAAGCGTGAAAATGCTATGTTGTGAACCATATTCAGTTCCCACAGTACTCTTGCTGGGTGTAGATAGCTCTCTTCATCACTGAAAAATTGGAATTGATTTGAATCATCTCATTGTTGAAGAGAGCCATGTCCATCAGAATTGATCATCATATAATCTTATTGTTGCCGTGTACAATGATTTCCAGGTTCTGCTCCCTTCACTCAGCATCAGTTCATGTAAATCCCTCCAGATCTCTCTGAAATCATTCTTCTAATTGTTTCTTACAGAACAATAATATTCCATAATATTCATATATCTTAATTTATTCAGTCATTTTCCAAATGATGGGTATCTACTAGTTTCCAGTTTCTTGCCACCACGAAAAGGACTGTCACAAACATTTTTGCACATGTGGGTCCCTTTCCCTTCTTTAAGATTTCTTTGGGATATAAGCCCAGTAGTAATACTGCTGGATCAAAAGATCTGCACAGTTTGATAACTTTTTGAGCATAGTTCCAAATTGCTCTCCAGAATGGTTGGATATATTCACAGCTCCACTAACAATGTATCAATGTCCCAGTTTTCCCACATTCCCTCCAACATTCATCATTATCTTTTCTTGTCATCTTAACCAATCTGAGAGGTGTGTAGTGGTATCTCAGTGTTGTCTTAATTTGCATTTCTCTGATCAATAATGATTTGGAGCACCTTTTCATATGACTAGAAATAGTTTCAATTTCCTCATCTGAATATTGTCTGTCCATATTTTTTGACCATTTATCAACTGGAGAATGGCTTGAATTCTGAAAAATGTGAGTCAATTATTTATATATTTTAGAAATGAAGCCTTTATCAGAACCTTTGAATGTAAAGTTTTTTCCCAGTTTTTGCTTTTATGTGCATTAGTTTTATTTGTACAAAAACTTTTTAACTTAATATAATCAAAATTATCTGTTTTGTGATCAATAATGATCTCTAATTCTTCTTTGGTCACAAATTCCTTTCTCCTCCATAGATCTGAGAAGTAAACTATCCTATTCTTTATGTTTCTAGATCATGAACACATTTCAATTTTATTTTGGCATGTGGGGTCAATATCTAATTTCTGCTATACTAGTTTCTAATTTTCCCAGCACTTTCTGTCAAATAGTTAATTCTTATCCCAAAAGATGGAGTCTTTGCGTATGTCTTCCAGATGAATTTTGCTATTTTTTCTAGATCAGTAACATAGTTTCTTGAGGATTTGGTTATTATAGAACCAAATAAGTAGATTATTTAGGTAGTATTGTCATCATTATTATATTTACTTTACCTATCCAAGAGCATTTGGTATTTTCCCAATTGGTTAGATCTAACTTTATTTGTGTGGAAAGTATTTTGTAATTTTGCTCATACAGTTCCTGACTTTCCCTTGGCAGATAGATTCCCAGTTATTTTATACTTTGGACAGTTATTTTAAATGGAATTTCTCTTTGTATCTCTTGCTATTGGACTTTGTTAGTGATAGATAAAAATGCTAATGATTTATGTGGAATTATTTTGTATCCTGCAACTATGTTAAAATTGTAGATTATTTCTAATAATTTTTTAGTTGATTCTCTAGGGTTCTGTAAGTGTACCATCATATCATCTGCAAAGAGTGATAATTTGATTTTCTCATCTACTCTAATTCCTTTAATCTCTTTTTCTTCTCTTATTGCCAAAGCTAGCATTTCTTTTATTATTGTTATTATTATAGCTTTTTATTTACAAGATATATGCATGGGTGATTTTTCAGCATTGACAATCACTAAACCTTTTGTTCCAACTTTTCCCCTCCTTCCCCCCACCTCTTCCCCAGATGGCAAGTTGATACATGTTAAATATGTTAAAGTATAAATTAAATACAATATATGTATACATGTCCAAACAGTTATTTTGCTGTACAAAAAGAACCGGACTTTGAAACATGCACAATTAGCCTGTGAAGGAAATCAAAAATGCAGGTGGACAAAAATAGAGGGATTGTGAATTCTATGTAGTGGTTCATAGTCATCTCCCAGAATTCTTTCCCTGGGTGTAGCTAGTGCAGTTCATTACTGCTCTATGGGAACTGATTTGGTTCATATCTTTGTTGAAGAAGGCCACGTCCATCAGAATAATCATCATATGGTATTGTTGAAGTATATAATGATCTCCTGGTCCTGCTCATTTCACTCAGCATCAGTTCATGTAAATCTCTCCAGGCCTTTCTGAAATCATCCTGCTGATCATTTCTTATAGAACAATAATATTCCATATTATTCATATACCATAATTTGTTCAGCCATTCTCCAATTGATGGGCAGCCACTCAGTTTCCAGTTTCTGGCCACTACAAAGAGGGTTGCAACAAACATTCTTGTACACACAGGTCCTTTTCCTTTCTTTAAAATCTCTTTGGGATATAAGTCCAGTAGTAACAATGTTGGATCAAAGGGTATGCACAGTTTGATGACTTTTTGAGCATAGTTCCAAATTGCTCTCCAGAATGGCTGGATGTATTCACAATTCCACCAACAATGTATCAGTGTCCCTGTTTTCCCACATCCCCTCCAACATTCAGCATTATCTTTCCCTGTATTCTAACCAATCTGACAGGTGTGTAGTGGGATCTCAGAGTTGTCTTAATTTAAAGCTAGCATTTCTAATATAATATTGAGTAGTAATGGAGATAGTGGGCAAACTTGTTAAACACTTGAACTTATTGGGAATGATTCCAGTTTATCTCCATTACATATGATGCTTGCTGATGGTTTTAAATAAATGCTGCTGACTATCTTAAGGAAAAGCCCATTTATTCCTATACTTTCTGGTGTTTTTATTAGGAATGAATGTTGGATTTTAATCAAGTGCTTTTTTGGCCTCTATTGAGATAATCATATGATTTTTGTTAATTTGATTATTGATAAAGTCAATTATGCTAATAGTTTTCCTAATATTGAACCAGCCCTGCATTTCTGCAATAAATCCTATTTGGTCATGGTGTATTATTCTGGGATAATTTTCTGTAATCTCTTTGCTAATATTTTATTTAAAAATTTTGCACTAATATTCATTAGGGAGATTGGTCTATAATTTTCTGATTAGAGTAAGAATCAACACAATGTTCATCATCCTCCCTTCTTTCCCTCAATTATAATACATTTTCTTTGCCACTTCCTGAGATGTAATTTTATTCATTTTACCTCCATTTCCTCCTTTTTCCAGTTCAATCCCCTTTCCACCTCTAGTTTCTTTTGTATATTGTAACAGTAAAAATCAAATTATACATGTACTCTCTATATAGACCCATAAGAGAAATGCAGTTCTCAAGAGTTCTTTTCTTTTTACTTTTTTATGCTTTTCTTGAGTTCTATATTTGGAGGTCAATTTTTTTTTGTTTAGTGGGATAATTTATTTTTGGCTGCATTCCAAATTCCTTTATCTTTCAAAATATTAGATTCCAGGCCCTTCAATCCTTTACGGTGAAAACTGCTAGATTCTGTGTAATCCTTATTGTGGCTTCTTGGTATTTAAATTATTTCTTTCTGGCTGCTTGCAATATTTTTTCCCTTGGTCTGATAGTTCTGAAATTTATCCATGATATTCCTTGGAGTTTTAATTTTGGGGTCTCTTTCAGGAGGTATTTGGTTCTTTCACCATTTTTTTAACTTCTGATTCTATGACATCAAGCAATTCTCTTTGATGATTTCCTGAAAAATAGTGTCTAGGCTTTTTTTTTTCCATCATGGTTTTCCAGAAGTCCAGTGATCCTTAGATTTTCTTTCCTAGGATGTATTTTCCAGGTCAGTTGTTTTCCCGTTTATTTTTTTTTTCAATTTTTTTTTTTTTTTGGTTTTGCTTGACTAATTCTTGATGTCTCATTGAGTCATTCATTTCCATTTGTTCAATTCTAATTTTTAATGAATTAGTTTATTTATTTATTTATTCTTTACTTCTTTTTTGTATTTGTCCAATTGAATTTTTAAATGATTTGTTTTGTTCTGTGGATTTTTTTTCCACTTCACAAATTCTGTTTTTCTGGGAGTTATTTTCCTTTTTTTTTTTTTTTTTTCATTTTTTCAACTATGTTTTAAGAAGTTCTTTGCTGCCATTTCACTGTCTATTTTGTAGTGGATTTTCTTTGGATAATTTCTGTGCTTTCTTTTTCAAACCCTCTTGTAAAGTTCTTATTACTTTTCACCATTTTTCTTCCAGATCTCTTTTCAGATCTTTTATAATTTCTTCTAGAAGAGCCTTGTGTGATGGGGACCAATTTATATCAGCCTTTGGGGTTTCATCTAGAGACAAACTGCTTTTAGTCTCCTCAGGGATTGAAATCTGTTCCTCTCTTTCATTATAAAAAAACTATCTATGGTTAGAGCATGTTTTGCTTTTTTACTCATTAGAAAAAAAAAAAGCCAAGATCTGCTTTTAGGGCAGGGGAGGTTTTCCAAGCTTTCTCTATATGTGGCCATGGCTATATTGGGTCTGTACTAACTCACTCCTGGTGCTGGGTGGGCATGGCTAGGTCCCATGAGATTTTGGTGTTTGGGGGCTCACTATTTACATTTTGTATTTGTGTCAGATGTTTTATAACTTCTTTGCTGATCTACTGACTTGTACCAGGGCAGTGTAGACAATACTGCTGCTATAGATTTCTCCCTGTATATTCTCCAGCAGGCATTACTCTGAGTCTGCACTGCTTGCATTCCCCAGAATCTATGCTTGGCTTGCTTGCACTTGGCTTGCCTCCCTCCACACTGGGTTGAAAAAGACCTTTTCTGAGGATCTATGAAATTATCTTCTCATAATTTGTTACACTACCAATATTTGTGAGTTCTGTCAGTCCAGAACTAATTCAGAGGTTGGGTTTGGTAATTAGTTTGAAAGTCATAAGAGAAGGTCAAAAAAGAAAGGTATGTTCTCTCTGCCATATTGTCTCGTCCCTGTCTCCACTTCTTTGAAGTCATTGTCATAATATGTGGCCTTTATATTCCTCATTCTGGTCACCATACTGTGGCTGACTCCAAGTCCTTTCTAAAACATGACATCTGTACTTGAACACAGCTCTGCAAATGGTATCTGACCAGGGGGAGAGAATGAATGAAAGAAAACATCTTGGTATTTAATCAGAGAAGAAATGACTGATGTTTTTATTTTATAAAACTGACATAGATTTGATATATTATAGTCTTGAGAAAAGATTTAAAAGAATGGCCAAAAAATATTTATTTTTAGTCATGTTTTCTTTCAGAGGAATACGTGGAAAAGAATTATATTACTGTGTAAAGGTGTTGGACAGAGTACAGTCAGCTGAGAAAAGACAAATTACTTAAATCTTCTCTTTATCAAAGAAAACACTATTTGTCCAGAGAAAAGAACAATAGTAGTTAACAGGTAACTGAAATGTGACATGGTGAGAGAAGACCTAGTACTAAAAAATTTCAAGTCACCAGAATAGGGCACATCACCTTTCACAGTACTATAAAAAACAAATAGATCAAGAAACAGCATTACTGAATCAAGTCAATAAGCATTCATTAAGCAACTACTGTGTTCTGGGCACAGTGCTAAGTTTTGAAGACACAAAGAGGCAGCCAAAACAGAATCTCTGTTCTCCAAGAGGTCACTGTTTTTGAACCATCATAGAGACTGGGAGAACAACTACAGGACTGAAGAAATGCAAATGGATCAAGAACTTCCAGGGAAAACTCTTAAAATGCTAGAATTGAGTGGGACATAAATTGTTAAAGAGATACTTTGTGTGCTTGTACAAAAAAAAGCAGTGATCAATAATAGCCCACATATTTTTATCAAAAACAATCAATTGCCCAACTAACCTTGTTTCTTTTTGTGACTTAGTTACCAAAATTAGCAGACTGAAAGATGGCTAGAATACTGTTAGCTTATATTTTTGATTAATGGATCAATTTAAATCCAAAGTAACATGGCTAGAGGCAAAGCCTAGAAATCTGTATTTGGTCCTGTGGTGTTTACTTATTTTTATCAATTACTTGGGTTAAAAAATAGGTGCTACCATATGAAAAGATGCTCCAAGTAATTATTAATCAGATAAATGCAAATTAAGACAACTCTGAGATACCACTACACACCTGTCAGATTGGCTAGGATGACAGGAAAAGATAATGCTGAATGTAGGAGGGAATGTGGGAAAACTGGGACATTGATACATTGTTGGTAGAATTGTGAATACATCCAGCCATTCTGGAGAGCAATTTGGAACTATGCTCAAAAAGTTATCAAACTGTGCAGATCTTTTGATCCAGCAGTATTACTACTGGGCTTATATCCCAAAGAAATATTAAAGAAGGGACAGGGACCTGTATGTGCAAAAATATTTGTGGCAGCCCTTTTTGTAGTGGCTAGAAACTAGAGATTGAATGAATGCCCATTATTTGGAGAATGGCTGAATAAATTGTGGTATGTAAATGTTATGGAATATTATTATTCTGTAAGAAATGACCAGCAGAAAGATTTCAGAAAGACCTGGAGAGACTTACAGGAACTGATGCTGAATGAAATAAGCAGGACCAAAAGATCATTATATACTACAACAACAATACCATATGATGATCAATTCTGATGAAGGTGGCTTTCTTCAACAATGAGATGAACCAAATCAGTTCTATTTGTTCCATAAGGAATAAAACCTTCTATACCCAGTGAAAGAACTCTGGGAAATGAGTGTAAACCTACATAGCATTTCCAGTCCCTCTATTTTTATCCACTTTCATTTTTGATTTCCTTCTCAGGTTAATTTTATCTTATTCAAAGTCTGATTCTTCTTGTGCAGCAAAATAACTATATGGATATGTATGCATATATTGTATTTAACATATTTAACATGTATTGGTCTACCTGCCATCTGAGGGAGGGAGTGGGGGGAAGAAGGGGAAAAGTTGGAACAGAAGGTTTTGCAAGGGTCAGTGCTGAAAAATTACCCATGCATATATCTTGTAAATAAAAAGCTATAATAATAATAATTTTAAAAAGAAATAGGTGCTACATTTATCAAATTTTGAAGTAACAAAACACTAGAAGAAATAACCATATCTCACATAAGGAAAATCTTTCCCCAAAAGCCCCAGTAGGCTATAAGAATGTATTGAATTTTGTTAGATTATATGCATTAGGTAAATGTTTAAGTCCTCTTCTACTACAATTGAGTTTACGAATTACCTACATGGCTATAGTGTTAGCGAAGTGTGTTTGGAAAATAAGTAACTGGGAGTTTTAGGGGAATTATAAAAACAATGAGGCAACAGTGATATATGAATGTCTAAATGAATGTTAAAGAAACATGAATGAATTAATAATGAATAATTAATAAAACATAGAAGTGCATTAAGAGAATTATAAAGTGCAGATTTAGGGATTTGAGAGCCTTGCCTTAATTGTATTGGTTGGATCATTTACAAAGTATTGTTCAACTGTAGAAACCACTACTTAGGAAGGGCTTTGAAAAACTGCAGAACTTCTAGAATAAAGAAATCATTTTTAGAAGACACTGGAAAATGAACAAAACAGTACCAAGCGAGAGACTTGACAGTGGTTAGACATTTAAGGAAAAAGATATATGGGTATATAGTGTATTTTTTTTTGTTTGGGGGGAGGGTTTGGGCAATTGGGGTTAAGTGACTTGTCTAGAATCAAACAGCTAGGAAGTGTTAAATGTCTGATGCCAAATTTGAGTTTGTCCTCCTGACTTTAGGGCCAGTGTTCTATCTACTGTGCCATCTAGCAACCCTAAAGAGATTAACAAGTGGAAATGAGATGAGATTTATTTTGCTCAGCTTTATACAGATCCAAGAGGAATATGTATATGTCATAAAGAAAACCTTTACCTCAATATAGAGGGAAAAATAAAAATATAACAAAATATTATCAATTAGAGCTTCCCTGAAATAAAATGGACTCCCTCAAAAATGTTGAGTTTCTTCTCACTAGAAGTCTTCAAGTGAAAACTGGATGACTACATGTGGGAAGTTTTATAAAAGCAATTTCTGTTCATATATAGAATAAGTCAAGTGGAAAAAGAGATATGAAACTTAACTGATAAAAATACCTCCCTAAAAACAGAATTGGCCGAATGGTAAAAGAGATACAAAAATTTGCTGAAGGAAAAATTTCATAATAATTAGAACTTGGCAGATGAAAATTAATGATTGTGAGATACTAAAAAACAATAAAACAAAATGAAAAGAATGAAAATATAGAAGAAAATTCAAAATATCTCATAGCAAAAACAACAACACCAACAAATTACCTGGGAAATATATTGAGAAGAGATAAATTAAGAGTTTTAGATAAAGCTCAAAATTATAGACAAAGAAAAATCCTAGACTGCCCATTTCCAAAAATTGTCAGGGAAAAATACTTAAATATCAACAAATATGAGGGTAAAATAGAAATAGAAAGAATACATCTATCACCACCTGAAAAAGATTCAAAAATTAAAATTCCCAAAAATATCATAGTGAAATTTCAAACCTCCTAATTCAGAAAGAAAAGACTTCCAGCAGCCAAAATGGGAAAAAGTAGAACTACAGTCAGGACCCCACACAACTTAATAGTTATCTCAGTAAAAGATCAAAGGATTTGGAATATGTTCAGAAAGGCAAAAGAGCTGGGATTATTATCATGAATAACCTATCCAAGCAATCTAAGTATAATACTTCAAGGGAAAATAAATATTTAATAAAATAGAGGATTTTTGAGCATTAATGAGAAGAGAGCTGAATAGAACATCAGATTTTTAATAAAAGACACAATAAAAGCATAAAAAGATAAATGGGGAAGAAATTAAAAGGGACTCAGTAAAGTTAAACTGTTTATCTCCCTATATATGAAGATATATCTTCTAAAAATGTTACCATTTTAGGACAGTTAGAAAGATTTTACATATGAAGAGAATGCAAGATTGACTTAATTATGTGGACTAAAAAAAATGAATAGATGAGAAAGAGCATACCTTTGGAGAAAAGGAGAGATAAAGGAAGAATGGGGAAAATTTTCTCTCATAAAAAAAATGCACAAAGAATAGCTTTCTTTTGTAGTGGAAGAGAAAGAGTGGGAGGAGGGAAAATTGAACCTTACATCTAAATTAATTAAAAGATTTAAACTATATCTAACACCTATCTATCTACTATCTATCTATCTATCTATATATCTACTTATCTATCTATCTATTCTCAATTGGTAATAGAAATCTACCTTACTCAACAGGGAAGTATGAGGGGTAGGACATGAGAAAAAAAGGGATGAATAGTAAAAGGGAAAGCAGATAAAAGAAGGCAGTGTTTAAAAACAAAATAGACTGTGGTAGAGTATCAGGAAGAAGGGAAACATCTTGATCATCCAATGGATAGAGTACCAGGCCTGTAGTCAGGATGATCTGAGCTCAAATCTGGTCTCAGACACTAGCTGTGTGTTCATGGGCAAGTGATTTTTATCATGTTTACCTTAGTTCCTCATCTGTAAAATGGGTTGGTGAAGGAAATAGCAAAGCAAACATATAGCTTTAAAAAAAAAAAACTGTCCTGGGAGAAGATGAAAGGTGAGGTAAAATAGAATAAATTATGCCACATGAAGGAGCACAATAGATATGTTACATGTGAGGGGAAGACGTGAGTAAGATGTGAATTATTTGAAACTTAATCTCATTGGATTTGACTCAAAGAAGCAATAAGATTTATATTTAGTTTGGTATAGAAATTTGTCTCACCCTACAGGGATAAAAAAGGGGAAAGATGAAAGAAAAGGGAGAGGCTAATACAAGGGAGAATAGAAGTTAAAGGAAAAAGGGAGAAGGAAGGGGAGGGTTGAAAAAGGAAAGGCAAAATGAGGAGGATGATGGTCAGAAATTGTGAGAAGAGAGAGAGAGGATGAAATGAGAGAAAAAAGTATAGCTTGGAAAAATACTATCATGGGAAATATAGAATGAGGAATTTTAGCTGTGAATGTGAATGGAGTGAACTCTCATATAAAACAGAAGTGGAGAGTAAAGTGAATTAAAAACCAGATTCCTACAATGTTTACAAGAAACAAACTTGAAGTAGAGATATACATACAGAATAAAGGTAAAAGGGTACAGCAGAATATATTATTCTTCAACTGAAATAAAAATAAGAGCAAGGATAATGATCCTGATCTCTGATCAAGTAAAAGCAAAAATAGATCTAATTAAAACAAATAAGGAAGGAAATTGCATCTTGCTAAAGGGTACCATAGATGTGAAGTTATAGAAATATTAAATATATATGACTAAGTGGTATAGTATCAAAATTTTTAAAGAAAAAGTTAGGAGTTTCAAGAAGCAATAGAAAGCGAAACTATACTAGTGGGAAATCTCAACCTCCCTCAATCAGAGCTAGATAAATCTAACCACAAAATAAATAATAAAGCAGCTAAAGAAGTAAACAGAATTTTATTAAAGTTATGTATAATAGACTTTTGGAGAAAGTTGAAAGGGGATAAAAAGGAATATACCTTTTTCTCAACAGTACATAGCACCTACACAAAAGTGACCTTGTATTAAGGCATAAAAACCTCACAATCAAAAGCAGAAAGCCAGAAATAGTAAATTTATCTCTTTCAGATCATGATGCAAGAAAAATTACATTTGATAAAGTCAGAGAAAGGTAGACTACACAATTTCTTGGAAATTAAATGACCTAATTCTTAAAGAGTGAGTACATGAAATAATAAATCATAGAAACAATAATTTCATCCAAGAGAACTACAACAATGGGACAACATACCAGAACTTATGGGATGTAGCCAAAGCAGTTCTTAAGGGAAATTTTATATCTCTAGATATTTTCATGAACAAAATAGAGAAAGAGAGCAATGGATGAATTGCATGCAATTAAAGCAAGCTAGAAAAAAAAATTTAAAATCCCAATTAAATACCAAATAAGAAATTCTGAAAAGTAAAGGAGAGATTAATAAAACTGAAACTAAGAAAATCATTTAACTAATAAATAAAACAGAGTTGTTTTTATTTAAAAAATAGACCTTTGTTTAATTTGATTAGAAAAAAAAGAAATAAAACCAAATTACTAGTTTCAAAAATGAAAAGGGTGAATTAGCCACTAATTAAGAGGAAATTGAGGAAATAATTAAAAGGTAGTTTGCCCAATTGTATCCAAATAAATCTGTTTATCTAAGTGAAATATTTGAATACTTACAAAAATATAGATTGCCCAGATTGAGGAGGAAATAAATTACTTAGTCCTATTAAAAAAAAAAGAAATTAAATCAGCCTTAATAAACTCTCTAAGAAAACATCTCCAGCACCAGATGAATTTACAAGTGAATTTTACCAAACACTTAAAGAACAACTAATTTCAATACCATATAAAATATTTGGAAAAAATAGGGGAAGAAGGAGTCCTATCAACTTCTTTTTATGGCACAAATATAGTGCTGATACCTAAACCAGGTAGTATCAAAACAGAGGAAGAAAATTATAGAACAATTTCTCTAATGAATTTTGATGGAAAAATCTTAAATAAAATATCAGCAAATAGGTTTTAGCAACTTATCTCCAAAACAATATACTATGACCAAGCTGAGTTTATATCATAAATGCAGGGCTCATTCAATATAAGGAAAACTATCACCAAAATTAACTATCAATAACCAAAATCAAAGAAATCTTATAATTATCTCAATAGATGCAGAAAAGCATTTGACAAAGTACAACCTCCATTACTATTAAAAACAATAGACAGCATAGAAATAAATGGAGTTTTTCTTAAAATGATAGGTAACACCTAAAACCATCAGCAAGCATTTTATGTAATGGGAACAAGCTAGAAGCATTCCCAATAAGATCAGCAGTGAAACAAAGTTGCCTGTTTTTACCACCACTATTCAATATTGTACTAGAAATGTTAGTCTTAACAGTAAGAGGAGAAAAAGAAATTGAAGAAATTGGAGTAGGCAGAAATGCAAAAAAAAATATCATTCTTTGCAGATGGTATACTTAGTGAATCTTAGAAATTAAAATTAAAAAAAAAAAAAACTACCAGGTACAATTAACAACTTCAGCGAAGTTTCAGGATATAAACTAAATCCATTTAAATCATCACCATTTATATTATAATACCAAGAAAGTCCAGAAGAAAGAGATAGAAGGAGAAACCCCATTTAAAATAACTATAGTTATTATAAAATATTTGGGTGTCTACTTGCCAAGACAAAATCAGGAATTATAGGAACACAATTACAAAACTTTTCATAGAAATTAAGTTAAATCAAATCAATTGGAAGAATATCAAGTGCTCATCAGCTAGTATAATAATAATTGCAATTACATTAATTTACTTATTAATTAAATTAATTAACTTATTCACACTATAACAATCAAACTGTCAAGAAATTACTTTATAGAGCTAGGAAAAAAATCATCTGAAAGAATAATCAAGAATTTCAAGGAAATGAATGAAAAAAATGCAAAAGAAGATGACTTAGCTATATCAGGCTTAAAGTAAGCTATAAAACTGTGATCATCAAAACCATTTGGTACTAGCTAAAAATAGAGTAGTAGATCAGTGAAATAGTTTAGGTTCACAAGACAAACTACTCAATGACTAAAGATCTAGTGATTGATAAACCCAAAGACCCCAGCTTCTGGGATATGAATTCACTATTTGAGAAAAATTGCTGGAAAAAGCAGAAAATGGTATGGTAGAAACTAGGCATCTATCAATATCTAACACTCTCTACCAAGATAAGGCTTCATGATTTAGATTGATTTAGGGTGATAACGTAAACAAACTTGGTGAACAAGGGATAGTCTACCTCTCAGATTTGTAGAGAAAAGAGAAATTTATGGTCAAAGAAGAAATAGAGAACATTATGAAATGGAAAATTGATCATTTAGATTATATTAAATTAGTTAACTTCTTGTACACACAAAGCCAATGCATTGAAGATTAGAAGAAAAGCAGAAAATGGGGGAAAATTCACAACCAATTTTTCTAACAAAAACTTCATTTAAAAAATATATATATAGTTGATTCAAATTCATAAGAATACAAGCCATTCTCCAATTAATATTGGCAAAAGACATGAACAGACAATTTTCAGATGAAGAAATTCAAGCCATTTTTATTCACATACACATACTCTCAATCACTATTGATTAGAGAAATGCAAATTAAGACAAGTCTGAGATCATCATACACAGCCACAAAAAGATTATAAGATGTTCAACTGTGATGGAAGTGGTTCTTATTCACAATGAGGTGATTTGAGGCAATTCCAATAGGAATTCTAATTGAAACACAAGGTTTTGCAAAAGTGAATATTGAAAACTATGTTTGCATGTATTTGGAAATAAATAAATATATATATATATTATATATATATATATATATATATATATATATTATATATATATATATATATATATATATATATAATCCTATGAGAAAAAAAAAATCATGAACAAGTGTAAATGAGTTCCCTAGGGAAAATATCCTCAGGACCAGATGTATTTAAAAGTGAATTTTACCAGATTAATGCAAATACTATATAAAGTATTTGAAAAAATAGATAAAGAAGTCCTACCAAAGATCTTTTATGACATGGATATGCTTCAATATCTAAAACTATGGAGACTAAAAACAGAGAAATACAATTGTAGGGAAATTTCCTTAGCTAATATTCATGAAAACATTGTAAGTAAAATACTAGCAAGAAAATTAAAACAATATGTCATAGATGTCATATACTATGACCAGGTGGGATTTAATGCAATATTGGCTCAGTATTAGGAAAATTACCTGCATAATTGACATATCAACAACTAAAACAACAGAAATCATATGATTATATCAAAAAATTCAGAAAATTAATAAAATACAGTGCCCATTCTTATTTTAAACCCCAGAATTGTGAATAGATAGAGTCTTAAAATAATAAGTGGAATCTACTTAAAACCAAGAATGGGAATAAACTAGAAAATTTCTCAATAAGATTAGGAGTGAAATAAGGATGCTTATTATATCACTATTTTTCACTATTATACTAAAAATTGGTAGTTATAGCAATAAGGCAAGAAAAAGAAACTGATGCAATAAGAATAGGCAATGAGGAAACAAAACGATCACTTTGCAGTTAATATAATAATATACGTAGAAAACTCTAGAAAATAAACTTAAAACTAGTTGAAACAATTAACAACATTAGTAAAGTTGTAGAATATAAAATAAACCCAAATAAGTTAACAATATTTCTACATATTACTACAAAATCTAGTAGTAAGAGATGGAAAGGAAAATTCCTTTTGAAATAATGACAAATAGTATAAAACACTTGCAAAGCTACTTGCTAAGATAAACATCAATAACAATATGAACACAATTATAAAACACTTCACACAAAGATAGATTAAAAATGGAGAAACATCTATTTTCCATATATCAGCAGAGCCAATATAATGAAAAAAGACATTTATGCCTAAATTAATTTACTTATTCAGTACCAAGCCAATAAAGCTACTAAATGAGTATTTTATAAAGGTAAAAATGATAAAATCCATCTAAAAGAACAAAAGGTCAAGAAGGAAAAAGTATGTGAAAGAAAGTGAGCTAGGAGTACTAGATTTCAAGCTACATTACAAAGTAATAATCACCACAACAAGCTGATATTAAGAAATAAAATAGCAGATCAGTGGAATCGATTAAAACTATCATCCACAAGGTATGATGATCCATGTGCTTTCAGGCATCCTAGAGGGAAAGATAAAACAAATAAGTGAGACTTTTTTTTTATGTTTTTAAGTCAATACCAAGCTATAGTCGTCATGTTGAAGTCAGGTATTCTCTTCCTACTTATGGTTTGTTTTCTCAGAATTTAAAACAGTAAATACTTAATACATTTCTATTGACCAAAGGGCTATTAGCATTGCATATAAGAAAATTCTCAATACTGAAGGTCATTGTGCTGTGCAGTGATTCATTGTGGGGAATGTATATGGTTTTATCAATTAGAATGACATTTAAGATGATAGAATAACATTGACTTTGTGTCTTCAACCTATATACCATTATGACTTTCTATTTGACTTATAGCTGAACCCTTCTTTAGGTGTGATCTCAATTTGTTCAAATGTAAGCCCCTTGAGAGTAGGAATTGTTGTGGTTGTTGTGTGTCTGTATGCCCAGCACTTACCCCACACTAAGTACTTAATAAAAGTATTTCCAGTGTCATTCATAGAATAATAGTGTTAGATTATCAACCAGTTTTAGACCTGATCTGTTTCAAATCCCACACTTTATAGATGAAGAAAATGAGGCAGGAGAGTAGTTTTCTCAGGGCTACTCTTTCAATAAAGGGAATGCTGGGATTTAAAGAGAGAGAGAGAGAGAGAGAAAGAGAGAGAGAGAGAGAGAGAGAGAATGAGAATCGTGGACAAGAGGATCACCTGGAGAGGGCTTAGATTCCCCTTGAACAAAAATTTTGTAGGGCCATTCCATTCCATATTTAAGCAGAATTCCCAGGCCATGATTTTATTCAGCAGCCAAAGACAGACCTCATTGATTTGCCAAGACAGAAAAGGAACTGTCTTTGTGGCTTCCACATTACTTTCATCTAAATATCAAGACCATGCATAAAACATTTGCTTTCACATTGGGGAAAGTTCTGTAAACTATAGATGAAGATGAAATTATTTTCCAGGCAGATGGGATCTGGAATTATTGAAGTGAGAAAAGAAAAACTTTATTTTTTGAATCAGAGGGATTTTTGCTTTGTCTTTTATCTATCCCCCTTTTTTCCTAATTTATGAATACAGATACACACATTTATGTATGTGCATATATATGTATATATGTGCATGTATATATACATATAACTAAGGATATGGGTCAAGTTGGAACTTTTTGGATGATGTAGTTTATTTGGGGGAGGAAAATGAATCTACAATGTAACTGTGGGGTGCAAGTCAAAGAAATGCATTTTCCAAATTCTGTTCTTTTTCCTTTCTTGTCTCATAAAGGATTAATTTAGGACCAACATTTGTTTTACATCACTAAAATAAATGGAAATTTCTGATGGAAAAAAGGGGGATACCAGGTGGGAAAAATTTTCTTAAAATTTCAATTAAGCTGATGTTATGATGGTATACTTAGAGAACCCCAGAGATTCTACTAAAAAAGCTATTAGAAATAATTCACATCTTCAGCAAAGTTGCAGGATACAAAATAAACCCACATAAGTCATCAGGATTCTTATATATCACTAACAAAATCCAACATTTAGAGTTACAAAGGGAAATTCCATTTAAAGTAACTACCAATAGTATAAAATATTTAGGAATCTATCTTCCAAGGGAAAATCAGGAATTATATGAGCAAAACTACAAAACACTATTGAATTAATTATAGATTGGGAATCAGTGTCAGTAGACACAAGCCCAAATATTCTGACTTCTTTTATGCTTTTCTATGCTACCTCTAGAATTGGGGGAAAAAATTCAAGCTGATATCCATATCAGTTTTACAGTTTACAACGTGCTTTATATTTATCTTCTTATTTAATCCTAACAAATTATGGGAGATGTAGAAAGGACTGATATTATCATTTCATAACTATTTCCCAGACACATTAACCTCACCAAAGAGCTTGATTGATTTGCCCAACAACAAATAGCTGCTAAATGGAAGAGTTCATTGCCTTGAAGTAAAATCATAATAAAAGAGCAGGATATTAAGAAGGGATCCTCCCACTGCACTCTGCCTTGGCCAGACCACTTCCAGATTATTGCATTTCATTCTGGGAACTATAGTTCCAAAGGGATGTTAAATGGTTACTGAGTTACTAGAAAAAGCAAAATAGTTAAGGGCCTTAGGGTGATGTCATATATTTGCTTGAAAGAAGGTGGGGGTATTGTATTTAAGCCTGATGAGAAGAAACTATCAGCACTAAGAGCATTGTTCAAATAATATGTTTGAAGAATTTTTGTCTACATTTGTAGCAGTTGAATCAGACTTGTCTTATTTGGCCCTAGAATAAAAAATTACAGGTGAAAGTTGCAGAAAGAAACATTTGGGCTTGATTCCAGAAAAACAAACAAACAAAACTTAACTCCAAACTAAAATTGTTCCAGGTGAAAGACACTGGCATGAGAGGTCATGGTTTTCCTTTTGTTGAGATCTTTACACAAAGACTGTAAGAACTGATTCTTGTTTGATAGATTGTAATAGGCATTCTTTTGTGGGAGCATATTGTTTTAATAGATGGCCCTTGAGATCTTTTATATCTCTCAAATTCTTGAATTCTATGATTTTTAACTAGAAGAGACCTGAAGAAATCTTCAGCCATCCAGTAATTGATTCAATCAGGTGATAACTCCAACTCTAAGGTCAAGGTCTTAAGATATGCCCACTCCATTGTGCAGCACTTAATATAGTTGTACTTTTAAACTATATTGTTATTTCAAATTCCTGTCTAAATTATTTTGGATGTGAATTCTGTTATTTCTTAAAGGAGTTTGGGTGGTCAATGAAGAGCTCCTTGACTGAAAAAACAAAACAACAACAACAACAACAACAACAAAAAAAAAAACAAATTTCCTTTTTCTAGGATTCAGAACAATCATATGGCCCATTGATCTAAACTCTGGACTTGAATGTGCCTTAAATTACTCTAAGCCTGATTCTCTAATCTTGCATGGGTTGCCTTGGGTATATTTCCTTCAAGAAATACATCTTGTATTTTCAGTCCTGAAGATCCCACGTCTTTTAATTGAATTATATATGAATTGAATTATAATTGAATTGAATATATATGAATGAAATATAAATATATTATATATTTGTTTAGTGTTTACAGCATACAGCATGTTATACTACATGCTTGCTGATACAAAGATGGGGGGGGAAATAATTCATGTCCTTGGATGGCTTACCTTCTGCTAGATGGAATAGGCAAGGATTATCCTTTTGCAATTTAATCAAGGATTTATAAATGATTAGTCTTTACCTCAAAGAATTTATGTTCCATTTTACATCATATTATGTTTTTTCTCAATTAAAAAAAATAAACATATACTTCTTTTTCATTCATAAAACACTCCTCACCCGTTACCTCATTGGATTCAATTTTTAAGAGCTCTTTTGTAAATTATTTGATTTATTTAGGGTGGTAAAGGCCATCCTTGGAATTTTTTTTAAAGTTTGATTTTATTCATTCATTCATTCATATTTTGGTAGAGTATTTAAAAAATATTTGCTGGCTACCATTTTGATTCAATTCAACAAGCATTTTAAGGATCTACAATGTGCCCTGGCAGTATAAAAGGCACTGGTGATACAAATACCAAAATGATAGTCTCTGTGCCCACCGAATGGAAATTAAGGAGATATCCATAACTGAAGAGAAGCTTAATAAATTATGGTACATAAATGTAAAGAATTATAATTGTTTTATGACAGATAATAAAAGAAGCAATTTCTAGGGAAACTGGAGAGTTTTAAATCTACTGATGCAAAAGAAAGTTTTTTTTTTTTTTTTAAAGAGAAAATATATTCTATAATAATCCTGTATAAAAGAAACATCTTGGAAAGATGGAAGAATCTTGATCAATTCAATGACCTACTATAATTCTAAATGAGTGATGTTGAAGAATATTACTTATCTTCTGACAGAGAGGTGATGGGCTCAATATGGAGAAGGAAACACACTTTTTGAGGAATGACTATTGTGAGAAATTGTTTTGCTTGACTATGGAATATGCTTTGTAAGTGTTTATTTTTTTTTTCCTTTTTCTCCCTAGGGAAACCATCTCAATCTCAAGGAGCTAAGATTTTATTGTAAGAGAGAACAACATGCAATAAGGCAATAAAATTTTAATATTTAGTGACTACCAAGACAGAGGCAGCATGGCAGAATGACCTTGGAAAGTAGGAGATCGGGCTTAATGTCCCACCTGTAAAATTGTGTCAGTACCTAGAATGTCACAAATGCTTAAGAATTGCTTTTTGACTGTCTTGACTATATGATGCTGAGCCAGACACAATCAGCACTGTCATTTACTAAACAGGTGCCAGATAGCTTAAAGAGGAGTTTCTTTACTGGGAGTTGGCTTAACCTTTGCAATCATAGATTCAAACAAACAAAAATGTGCCAGGTCTGGTGTTAGTCTCTGGTGACAGAAAGATGAAAATAGAATAGTTTCTGCCCTCAAAGAACTTAGAATCTACTCAGAGGAATTATTTTCAGAAAGCCCATCTGCAAATATCAACATGGTTTAGTGAAAAAAGCACCAAACTTGGAGGTTTTGAGGTCAATGAGTTCAAATTTTACCCTATGTACCTATTACTTGAGTGACTAAGCTCTTCTCTTCTCCTCACTTTTCTTACTTTATTATAAAATACAGAAACTTGATGGACTCAAGATCCTTTTCAGCTTTAAATGTATGTTCTGTCTCTCCTCCTATATAACCATAACACGTTAGGGATGGGATTTTATTTTTCAAATTCTGTTCTCCCCATAGAGAACTATATAGAAGGAGCAGAAGGAGGAAAAGGAGAAGGAGGAAAAGAAAGAAGAGAAAGAGGAGGAGGAGAAGGAAGAGGAGGAGAAGGAAAAATAGGAGGAGAGGGAGAAATGGGAGGGAGGAGGAGGGGAAAAATAGGAGGTGGGGGAAAATGGGGAAAGAAAGGATGGGTAATAATAAGAACAATAGCTTTCATAATATACTTTAAATTTTATAAAGCTCTTTATCTATTTTGTTATTTTATTTGATGCTCCGAACCTGTGAAGTTGGTGATATTATTGTTCTCATTTTACAAAGGAGGAAACTGAGTCACAGAAAGTTAAAATGACTTTCCCAGTATCACATAGTAAGAACCTGAGATAGGATTTGAATCCAGGTGTTCTTGATTCCAAGACAATTTTGGGAATGTTGATTAATTTATATTCCATTCTTAAAAAAAAAAAAAACCAAAAAACAAAAACAAACAACAACAATAATCAAAAAAAAAAAAACAAAAAAACCTTTGGATTTGAGTTCTTTAAGGTTCTTCCTTCCCCCACAAAATAAAATCCACTGGTTTTGCTTCTATTAGTACCTCAGGTTGAGGCAGATTAAATGGTCATCTCCTGAAATGGTAAAATGTGAGGGACATGGGAAGTTGGGCTTTTGGTTCCTTGGATCCCCATTTCTCTCTTCTCATCAATAAAACACACTTAACACTTTGTTCTCATGGTCTGATTGTTGTATGTACATGCCCCAATTCTCCTATTAAATCCAAATTGTATTTGTATTTAAATGTAAATTGTATTTAGCATATCCTTTGTGCTCGGCTGGTGGAATGCTTAGGCTTTTAAATTGATCCCAGGGATAACTCCCAGGAGGTAGAATCCTGTATTTCTCTGATGACAGGAAAAGACCAAGATGAGCAGGAGTCAAAAATGTGGCCTGAGGACACCTAGAGAGCAGCACAACTTGGATGGGATTTCCCTAGTGCAAATGTCCCACATCAGTTCCTCCACTTAAGCATCCAATTTACAGTAATGACTTTCATTGCTGGAGTTTAAGTGTTTTTGTGAAGTTCTGCCTACAAAAGAAGCGATTATTATATTTTTATGCAGTTTTTATGGATTGTGTTTTCAATGGGAATTTAGCCCTTATGAAAATCTTGTAGCATGCTTAGCTAATTCAATCCCCATGTGTACTTGGGTGAATGTACAGGGTAGTCTATTTGCCACAAACCCACATGAATGAGGCAAGAGAGCTCAATTGTGGAAGGACATGATGATATGTAATGCAAGTTCCCTGTTCCCCAATTTGG
This sequence comes from Antechinus flavipes, assembly GCF_016432865.1. Taxonomy (NCBI): domain Eukaryota; kingdom Metazoa; phylum Chordata; class Mammalia; order Dasyuromorphia; family Dasyuridae; genus Antechinus; species Antechinus flavipes. The sequence continues at coordinate 458,017,339 of NC_067401.1, read as the reverse complement.
AACATGCACAGACATCCTGTAACTGGCCCTAATCTGCTAAGTGGTGAAGTAATGCATTGTTCACTGGCTTTTGAGCTAAAAAATGTGCACATACTTTTTTTTTTTTTTAATTTTTTTTCTGGTTATCCAAGTACATTCACTTTTTAAAAAGCAATATTTCTTTATGAATCATATCAGGAGAGAAACATCAGAACAACGGAAAAAAACCATGAGAGGAAAAAAAAAAAAACAGAAGAAAAAGTAAAAAAAAAAAATGAACATACCACGTGTTGATTTACATTCCATCTCCATATTTTTCTCTCTGGATACAGATGGTATTCCAAAGTTTGGATAGATTCCTTGGATCATTGAATGACTAAGAAGAATCAAATCTTATATTAAAGCACAATCTTGCTATTACTGTGTACAATGTATTCCTGGTTCTGCTTGTTTTGTTCAACATCAATTTGTGTAAATTTTTCTAGTTTTTTTAAAATCAACTTTTTCATCCTTTTTTAGAGAAAAATAATATTCCATTACTTTCATATAACATAACTTATTTAGCCATTCTCCAATGGACGGTAATCTACTAATTTTCCAATTCTTTGCCACCACAAAACAAAAGCTATTACATAATAAGAGAAGAAAAAAATTAAGGGAATTGGAATAGGTAATGAAGAAGCCAAATTATTACTCTTTGCAGATGATATGATGGTGTACTTAGAGACCCATAGAGAAATCGACTAAAAGACTTCTAGAAACTATTCACAATTTAGGAAAGTTGCAGGATGAATAATAAATCCACAAAAATCATCAAGATTGCTATATGTTGACTCAATCATTCTGGATAGCAATTTGGAATTATGCCCAAAGGGCTATCAAAATGTGCATACCCTTTGAACCATGGGTGTTCCTACTGGACTTATATCCCCAAGAGATCATAAAACTGGGAAAGGAACCCACATGTGCAGAAATGCTTGTGGCAGCCCTTTTCATAGTGGCAAGAAACTAGAAATTGAGTGTATGGCCATGAGTTGGACAATGGCTGAATAAGTGATGACATATGAATGTTATGGAATATTATTTTTCTGTAAGAAATGATCAATAGGATGATTTCAGAGAGATTTTGAGAGATTTACATGAACTGATGCTAAGTAAAATGAGCAGAACTAGGAGATCATTGTACATGGCAACAACAAGATTATTTGATGATCAATTCTGATGGATAGGGCTCATTTCAGCAATAAGATGATTGAAGCCAATTCTAATGATCTTGTAATGCAGAGAGCCTTCTACATCCACAGAAAGAATGATAGGAAGTGAGTGTGGGTTACACATAGCATTTTTGTGTTTTTAGTTGTTTGCTCGCATTTTATTTTCTTTCTCTTTTTTTTTTCCCTTTCTGATCTGATTTTCTTGTGCAGCAAGATAATTATATAAACATATTTGCATATATTGGATTTAACATATATTTCTCCCACGTTTAATATGTATTGGATTACCTGACATTTAAGGGAGGGGATGGAAAGAAGGAAGGGAAATTTGGAACAAAAGGTTTTGCAAGGGTCAATGTTGAAAATTTATCCATGCATATGTTTTGAAAATAAAAAGCTTTAATTAAAAAAAAAAAGGATTTTCAGATTTCCATGTTACCAACAAAGTCCAGCAGCAAGGGATACAAAGAGAAATTCCATTTAAAATAACTATAGATAATATAAAATAGTCAGGAGTCTCTCTGACAATACAATTGTAAAACACTTTCCACACAAATAAAGTCAGATCTAATCAATTAGAAAATATTGTGTTCATGGGTAGGCTGAATTAATATAATAAAAATGACAATTCTACATAAGTTAATCTACTTATTCGATGCCATACCAATCAAATTCCCAAGAAATTATTTTACAAAGCTAGGAAAAAATATAATAATAGAGTTCATCTGGAAGAAAAAAAAGGTTAAGAATTTCAAGGGAATTAATGAAAAATTACAAATGAAGGTGATCTAGCTATATCAGATCTAATTATATATGACAAAGCATCATTCATCAAAACCATTTAATATTACTTAAGAAATAAAATAATCAATCGGTGGAAGTGATTCAATTCATAAGACACAATAGTCAACGATCATTCTAATCTTATGCTTGATAAACACAAAGACCTCAGCTTCTGGGATCAGAGTTCACTATTTGACAAAATTTTCTTGGAAAATTGGAAATTAGTATGGCAGATACTAAGACATTGACCTATACCCAACACCCTATGCCAAGATAAAGTTTAAATGGGTAAATGATTTAAACATAAAGAGTGATATTATAAGCAAATTAGAAGAGCAAAGGATAATCTACTTCTCATATCTATGGAGAAAGAAGGAATGTGTAACTAAAGAAGAACTAGATGGAATGCAAAATGGATAATTTTGATCATATTAAATTAAAAAAAGATTTTGTACAAATACAACCAATGCAGACAAGATTAGAAGGGAACAGTAAACTGCAATAAGTATTTACATGTAACAGTTCTAATAAAGACCTCATTTCTAAAACATGTAGGGAATTGACTCAAATTTATAAGAATACAAGCCATTATTCAATTGATAAGTGATCTAAGGTCATGAACAAACAATTTTCAGAGGAAAAAATTAAAAACATTTCAACTCACATAAAAAATGCTTTAAGTCACTATTGATCAGAAAAATGCAAATTGAGACAACTACTAGATACCACTACATACCTCTCAGGTTGACTAAGATGTCAGGAAAATATAATGATAAATGTTAGAGGGGATGTGGGAAAACAGGGACATTAATGCATTATTGATAAAGTTGTGAACTTATCCAGCTTCTATGGAGAGTAATAATGGAGCAATGTCCAAAAAGCTATCAATGTATGCATACTCTTTGATCCAGCAGTATCTCTACTGGGCCTGTATCCCAAAGTGATCATAAAAGGGTGAAAAGGATCCACATGTCCAAAACTGTTTGCAAAGCTTTTTGTGATAGCAAAAAACTGGAACCTGAATGGATGTCCATCACTTGGGAATGTTTGAACAAGTAATGATATATGAATGTTATGGAATATTATTGTTCCATAAGAAATGATCAGCAGGATGATTTCAGAGAGGCTTGGAGAGACTTATATGAACTGATGCTAAGTGAAATGAATAGAACCAAAATAACATTATACACATCAACAAAATTATACGATGGTCAGTTCTGATGGTTGTGGCTCTTCAACAGTGAGGTGACTCAGGCCTGGTGAATCCATCATCAGGACTGGTGATAGAGAAATCATTTACAATCAGAAAAGGTCTGGGGAGGACTGAGTGTGGCTTACAACATAGTGTTTTTACTTTTTTGTTATTATTTGCTTACTTTTTGATTTCTTTCTCATTTGTTTTTACTTTTTGATCTGATTTTTGTTGTATAGCATGATAATTGTTGAAATTTGTATTGAAGAATTGCCCATATTTAACATATTTTATATTACTTCCTGTCTAGGGGAGGGGATGAGAGGACGAGAGGAAGGAAAAAAAAATAGACTACAGAATTGTGCAGGGGTGAATGTTGAAAACTATATTTGTATATATTCTGAAGATAAAAAGCTTAAAAAAATAAATAAAAGTGTTGCTACAAGCAAATTGTGCATATACAAATGGGGTTAACTGGCCAAAGTCTATTATTCCTTCATTCACGCTTGACTATCATTTGGATGAGAGAGATATGTTATAAACTCCTAAGGAGGGGGAAATCTTAGGGATTCAGGGCTCACTTAGGATCACGGGTCATGGTTATTTGCCTCTTTGTATATGACCTTTTTTTTTTTTTTTTTTTTTTTTTTTGCTTTTGCTTTTTAGTGAACTATTACTGGGGAAGGCTATTACCTTATGATTTTTAAAAGATCATAATAGTGAGAATCAGAAAGTTGGGAGTTCAATTCCAATATAGAATTTTCTGGGAGCCAGATGAGGAGGAGTACAATCTCAAGCAACTAAACTGATCCAACCTAAATCACAGCCAGTCCATAATTCTCAATCAGATGGACTGAATTCAGAAATGAACTTCATCATTCTATGGATAAACTTGTTTAAGTCTCAACCCATGTTCTCAGGGATGAAGACAGTATGGACAAGAATAAGCCTGTAGTTGTTGGTGGGAAGTGTTTATATTCATATTTTGCTATCTTCTCAGTAAATATTCCTCTCTAAAAAGTCAATTAAAGTAAATTCATTAAATCACATTAAATCACTCATCAGTAATGCTTATTTTTGGAGAGAATATATTGGGATAAGGGCTGGTAGCACTGGAGAAAATAATTGTCAAACTGTTCAGGATGTTGACTTATGTAGAAATTGGGATGGAGATATCCAAAGTATATAAGACTTCATAAAAGAAAATAACAATCTTAATTTGGAGTATGGTTCTCTCTCTTAAAGTCAGAGGATTGAACTGTTAAAGTTGGTCAAAAGAGGAATGGACTGCCCCCCAGACATGCCAAAAGAGTGATTCTTCACATCAAGTTACTTAATAAAAAAAAAAATTGTCTTCAACTTCATTCAGTTCAAGGAGAGAAAATATTCAAAATGTATTTGAAACCATGCATTGCATACCATGTCAGCTATTATTATTCATAGGGAAATGGGCCAGTGTATTTTTTTTTTTTTACTAAACCTGAAGATGGAAACTATATGTTTCTTTTTCCCTTGCTCTTTGGCATGATTTTCTAGTGTTTCCCTATAAAACAGGAATTTCCTGGCTTGTTTTTTCTCTCTTTTGAGCATTCAGAACAACTATTAATGTTTCTTAATTAGAATAATATTTATTATTCTCTAAAGATTTTCTCAGGTAAGTTTCTGAAGCCTCTTATTAACATGTACCACACATTCTTCAGATTGTTGTAAAATGCTTTGTCTTTAAAATACACCATGGTTTTGTTATAATTTCTGGCTGTAATTAGGATGGAAGATATGAAAAATGTCAACAAGAATAGCACCTGGATCATTGACAGAGAACACATGCTGTAGTCACTTAGAATTAGGGACAAGGAAGGTTATATCAAGAAGCTTAGTTAAATAAAGGTCAGCCTTCCTGAACAGACAAGTCAATAAAGGTACACCAGTTTCTTACAGCATTTTAGTCAAATCATTTGTATATCTTTATAGTATAAAGGTAATGTAATTTTTTCTTATTGTCTAACTTCACTTTAAGCCAAATAAGAAGAGAAGTCAAATGATAGATCTAAATTCAAACCATACCAAACATCCTCCAGAAAAAAAAATAAAACTACTTACTGAAGGAAACAATCAAGTTCTGACAATTGGGTCAATAAAAATTTTAAAAATTAGTCAACTAAAAAAGGATCAAGAAAAATATGATCTTATAATTATCTTTTTTTCTCTTTTTGCTCATGAAATGGAAATCATTCAAGTTCAGATTTTGGTGAAAATTGTAAAGCACTATTTAAAATAGGATTTGGTTAGATTCAATGCAACATGAATTTATTAAGTGCCTGTTACATTCTAGACAACACACTATAGGAGTTCAAAAATAAAACAAACAAATGGTATTTCCCCTCAAGGAACTTAGATTCATTTACAGGGAGGATAGAAAGAAAACACAATGAACATAACCCTGATCTTTCAGGGACTTTTGTTCAAATTGGATTGAGAAAGACTTTTCTATAGGTTTGAATGCATTTGGTTATGTTTACTGAGAATGGAGAGAGCTCCAATCACTTCACTCCCACTGTCCATTCATATAAATCGATAAAACCATCCTTTCAAATCAAAAACTGACATGTCACTTCCATTTGTTAATTCTCTGTTACTTCTAGGATAACATGTAAGCTCATTTGCTGATCATTTAGTACCCTCATCAATATAGTGCCAAGGTACCTTTCATATTTTACATCAATCTTCTATCTATCTGCTCTTGTGTCAACATTTATACATTAATCACTAGACATGTACCAAAAAGTGAGTGAAGTCATATGGATACAAAGAAAAGCAATACTATAATTGAAGTCTTCAAGGAGCTTATTATAAAATAGAAACAAAATGAAAATAATTATGTACATATAAGATCTATACAGAGAAAAAATACAGACAATCTCAGAAAAAAGGCACTAAGACCAAGAGTGATTGAAAACGTCCTCTTGACAAATGAATGATCTGAGTTGAGCTGAAGAAAGCCTGGGGAACTAAGACTTTAGATAGGAAGAGAACATTCCAAGCATGGGAGATAGGCATCAAAAAGTCATTGAGTCAGGAGATGGAATGTTCCATAAAAATCCAGGAAGCAAGCCAGTGTCACTGGGTCAAAGAATGTTTGGAAAGGACTGAAATATAAGATGAATATAAAAATGCAAACTATATGTAAAGGGTCGATAAAGCTAGAGGATTTTATGTTTAATCTTTGAATTGATAGGAAGCCACTGGAGTTCACTGAATGTACTTCACTCAGGTGACATTCTAATCTTCACTCCTGCTTCCAAGCTGCTGAGAGAGACCATTATCCCAATTCCCAATCAAATTTGCAGGTCAGGTCCTCCCAAAGTACATGTTGATTATTTCTTTCTTCAGAGTTCTGGGGGGAAAACTTGAAGGGTTATTTGTGGCTTTCTAGTAGTAGTAGCAGCAGCACTCATGAGTCCCCCACCAGTATAATTCCTGTTGATAACTATAGAACTTCATCAACTGTTTTCTTACAAAGATCATTTATTAAGAAAAAGGAAAATAACATCTTTGTCCTAAAAGGTTTATAGCATGTCTCTGCGGTGGCAAAGAACTGGACATTTTGTAGATGTCCAACAATTGGGGAATGACTGAATAAATTATTGCATATGAAAATAATGGAATATTATTGTTCTATAAAAGATGGTGAGCTCAGAATCTTAGAAAAAACATGGAAAGACTTGAACAAAATCATGAAAAATAAAATGAGTGGAACCAGGTAAACATCGTATATAGCGATCACAATATTGTTTTAAGAACAACTTTGAGCAAATCAGTCATTTTGACTATTATAAATATCCAAATCAATTATAAAGAACATATGAAGAAAGACTAGATGCATTTAGAGAATTGATGAACAGAAGTATATGTAGAATAATTTTGTGTCACACAGGACAAGTATTCAGAAGGTAGCCAGAAAAAGTGAGACAATGACACTCTCAAGATATCGCTTAATAACTTTAGAATCAATTGTATGACATAGGAGACACTGGCAAAGGACCACCAAGCATGGTGTGCCCTTATAATAGAAGGTTCTGTGCTCGATGAGTAAAGCAGAATCGAATTAGCCCAGAAAAAAATTTGACATGTGCAAATTGGAGAATTCACCCTAAATGTTCATATGACAAAGTATTCTGAGCTACTGTTGGTCTGATCAGCCACAGTTAGACACACTGGAACTCAACTCTAACAATAGTGATATCATGTTGGTCCCATGACAATGAACCAACATACAGCCAACCAACATATATAAACCTATTTGTGTCTACTGATAGCCATTTCTAGGGTGGGAGGAAGAAAAAAAAGGAAAAAAAAAAGAAAAAAAAAAGAAATGTACATAATAATTTTATTTTAGATTTTTAAAAAATAGCATCATACCTAATGGATTTTCAATTTCATGTGATTTTTTTATTATGCTATATTAGAGAAGTACTTGTTTTATTCCATAAATTAAAAAAAAATATTACAGTAAGAATAGTAGCTATAAAAATGTTTTCCCCTGAGTTGGAGCATGATCTTCCTTTGCAATTTAAGGTTTTTAGAGAGAGTGAGCTATTTTCAAATGCAATAGTAATAAGGAGTATGTATGGAGAATACATGGAACAAAAAAAAAATGAAATCACAATTCCTGTTTGCCAAAAAATCATTTCACACTTCATAGAATTCTCACAATATTTGTCCACTGGTAAAATGTTTGTAGTAGCCCTTTTTGCAGTGGCAAGAAACTGGGAACTGAGTGAATGCCCATCAATTGGAGAATGGCTGAATAAGTTATGGTGTATGAATGTTACCGAGTATTATTGTCTATAAAAAATGACCAGCAGGATGATTTCAGAGAGTGCTGGAGAGACTTAAGGAACTGATGCTAAGTGAAGTGAATAGAAGCAACAGATAATTGTACACAGGAAGATCAATTCTGATGGATGGGGCTCTTTTCAACAATGAGATGACTAAGGCCAATTCCAATTATCTTGTCATGAAGGGAGCCATCTACACTCAGAGAGAGGACCGTGAAAATTGAGTGTGGACCACAATATAACATTCTCACTCTTCTATTTTATCTGAGGGTCAGTGATACCCACTTTTAATGGATGAATCAGTTTGGAATCAGAGGGAGTCTGCTCTATGAAAAATGAATGTTGACCTCCTCAAGCTAAGCATTACTACCCATTGGATCTTACCTACTGCTAAGGTAACAAACAAATGAAAGAATGGTGAATCAATATTCCCTCATTCCACAGAGCTGAAAGGCAATTGGACTTCTGTAGATAATAATGATGCTGCCAAAGATGACTGAAAAGGTTGGTTCATTGTACCATATTTATCTGTGTTCATTTATTCCCTTCCCCAAGAAAATAATAGCCTCTTGATGGCAGCATAATTGTCAATTTAAAATCTTCACCTTTTTTATATCACTAGCTTTCAGTATCTATTTAATAAATATCTGATGAATATTTGTTTGCTGAATGTAAATGAATCTCTAATCTCAGCCAGCTTCTTCCTAGGTATTTAGCAAGGATAAAGAAGACAGGGCAATATAATCTTTAGATCAACCAATAAACATTTATGAAGCACCTGCTATGTGACAGATACTATGCTAAGCATAGAAATGGAAGCCCATCTGAAGGCATTCATAATAGAACTCTTTTTAGAGCCCAGATACGACCACATCAGGGTCATGTTCAGAAAGCTTGAATGATTTCCTATTTCTTAAGATAAAAGACATGCTATTCTGTTAGGTATTTAAAACCTCTCCTGATCTTTTGCAGCAAAAAAAAAAGATTATTTCATTCATTTTAAGATTATGCCATTTTACTATTTCAAATTGATTCTTGCTTTTGTAGCCTATACAGAACATTTGATCTCCTATTCCCATGCCTTTGCACAGATAGTCTGTATTCTAACCCTGAAATCCATCCCCTCTTTATCTTGACCTATAAGAATCCCTATCTTCTTTAGCCATACAAGCTCCTTTCCATACAAGATACTTAGATTTGTCCTGACTCCCTCGTTATTATTGTTTCACCCTCAAGCTTCCACTAAGCTTCTTTGTATTTCACATATATATTCTGTACACATATACATGTGTTTTTCTTCAGTGAAATTCAGAGCTATTGAGGATAAAGACTATTTCATTGTTTTTTTTTCTTTATATTTCTATTGTCATAAAGTTAATTTTTGTGATGCTACTAGGGACAGATGCTTGAAGACATGAAGAACCACGTTTGAGTCTTATGTCACATGACTAGAGGTAAATCTTACCACCTCTTTGAACCTTTGTTTCCTTAACTATAAAATGAAAGAGTTGGAGTCAATGCTCTCTGAAATAGGTTTCTTTCAGCTCCAAATCTGTGATTATATCTGTTTTTTTGGGAGGGTTGCTTTTTCATGAAGAAAGGCATTCATTTAGAATCCTCTCCCTGAAATATCATGGAAAATAGGTTAGGTTCACAAAACACAATAGTCAAAGAATATAATTTTCTATTGTTTGGTAAACCCATAGATTCTGGCTTCTGGGATAAGAACTCACTATTTAGTAAAAAAATGTTGAGAAAATTGGAAAAAACTACTACAAAAACTAGACACAGACCAACATTTCACACCCTATATCAAGATAAGCTCAAAATGGGTTCATGATTTAGATATAAAGGGTGATTCTATAAGCAATTTAGGAAAGCAAGGAATAGTTGATTTGTCAGATTTGGGGGGAGAGGAGGAATTTATCCCCAAACAAGAAATAGAGATCAACATAAAATGTAAAGTGGATAAATTTAATTGCATTAAAAACCTTGAATGCAGAATAAATGAAGCCAAGATTAAAAGGGAAATAGAAAGCTAGGAAATAACTTTATAGTCAGTGTTTCTGATAAAAGTATTATTTCTAAAATATATAGAGAACTAAATCAAATGTATAAGAATGCGTGTCATTCCTCAATGGATAAATGATCAAAGCAAATGAAGAGACAATTTTCAGATGGAGAAATTGAGGTCATCTACAATTACTTGGGAAAAATGCTCTAAACCATTGTTGAGTATAGAAATACAAATTAAACCCACTCTGAGTTAATAATCCACATCTTTCAGATAGACTAAGAGAAAAGGAAAGATAATAATAAATGTTGGAGAGGAAAACTGGAACATCAATGCATTACTGGTGGAGTTGTTAACTGATCCAGCCATTCTGAATAATAATTTGAAACAATAATCAAAAGCCTCTAGAACTTTGCATACTCTTTGATATAATACTTGATACAAATTATTGGATTTGTATTCCAAAGATATCATAAAAGAGTGAAAAGGACTTACATGTGTACAAACATTTTTGTAGCTCTTTTTGTGGTGGCAAGGAATTGAACATTGAGAGAATGCCCATCAATTAAAGAACGGCTGATAAAGCTGTGACATGTGAATGTAATGGAATACTAATGTTCTATAAGATATGATGAGCAAGCTAATTTCAGAAAAGCCTATAAAGACTTATATGAATTATTGCTGAGTGAAGTGAGCAGAACCAGGAGAATCCTGAATACCATAATAGCAAGATTGTAGGATCAACTATGATAGACATCTCTTCTCAGCAACACAGTGAGGCAAGATAGTTCCAATACACTTTGGATGGAAAATGCTATCCATGTCCAGAGAAAGCTGTGAAGACTTACTGTGGATTGAAACATATTATTTTTCTTTCTCACCCCTTTCTCATGATTTCTCTCTTTTGTTCTGATTGTTCTTTCACAACATAACTAATAAGGAAATATGTTTAAAATGATTATACATGTATAATCTATATCAGATTGCTTGCTGTTTGGGGGAGCAGGAAAGCAAAGGAGGGAAAGAGAAAATAATTTTAAGCTCAAAATTTTACAAAAATGAATGTTGAAAACAATCTTTGCATGTAATTGGAAACTATACTATTCAATTTTTATAAGAAATATTATGGACAATGATCTTTCAATGCTTTCCAGATTTTGTTATTTCAAGAACATCTTTCCTCAATGTATGGTTGACTTGATCAATTTACTCTTTTTTTCTTTCATAATCTTACATAAAATCACTTTTTCTATACCATATAGCATTTCAGGGACTCAAGCACAAGGGTCCAAATACATTTTCAAATATAATTTAAATGTTATTACATGAGCATTGATAAGTGATTTCCACAACATGTCTCTTGTTGGATTCATTACCTCATTGCTTTGAAAACCAAGGGGTTCAGTTGCATCTTACAAAATCACAGAAATGCTGTCAAGTCTACTATTTCATTTTTACTTTCACTGTTTTTACCTTTTTAATGAGGTCGCACTCCTCTTCATCTCTCATTAACTTCTCCTGCAGTGTTTTACAATTAAATTTATATCTAAGCCGATGTTGCCCTTTGCTGGCATATTTTTCTCTACTTGGCAAAGAGATTAAGTGATTGCCGACCATGACAGTTTCTGGGTTTTTGAAAATATCTTCTCATTGGGACAACTATGTACTACTAGTTGAACTATTTCAGGTAAGGATGGTCATAAAAGTTTACTTTTTGACATTTCCTGTAGAGATCCGGAACTCTGAAAGTGTCCTCAAATTTAGGTCAGCATGGTGCTTATATAGTCCTTGTGAGATAATGGTTTTCTATGGTGATGTAATGGTTGTGCTTACTCAGTGGGGTGTAGTGATGTAATCGTACTGAAGTATATAAGGGTTGGGACAACTGGGAACACTCTCTCAGTCACAAACACAAGAGAAGACAACAGATTCCAGACTCCAGCCTTTAACCAGCCACATGGCCCTCCTTCCTCCTTTACTCCTCCACTAAGACCAAGGACTCGGATTGATCCCGAGGTCCTCCAAAGAGCTAGTCCGGACATTACATTTCCCAATTTGGATATTGATAATTCATTTGAATGTGTCTATTTGAAGCTTTAATATGTATCCTCAGTCTCTTCTCATCATTATCTTTTCTTATGATTTTGATATTGGTTTTAGTCTTTGATTTAATTAGCAGACAAATAGTTCTGATGTCCCCTAACTCAGAACCCCAAGATGATCTATTTGGATCTGGAAGGAACATTGGAGGTCATTGAGTCCAACCACCATATTATACAAATGAGTAAATGAGGCCCAGCTAGATCAAATTACCAAATTTTATAAATGCTTAGGGTCATTTATTTATGTAGGATTTGAACTAAGATTTTTTGACTCCAACCCCAGTGCTTTATTCACCAGATCACAAAGATTCTGCATATCAGAGACACATTAATTCTCTTCTGTGAAGATATATTTCTTTTTTTTGTAACTTGATTTTAAACCATCACATGTCTATCATTTCTGACCATTTTCTGAAGGAAATTATTCATCATAAACAACCATGGCGTTTCTGTGTGAGTTATTACTTTTGGCTCATTTCATTTCCCAAATCTGAGCCATATGTGCAACATGTTTTTCTCCATCTTCTCCTGGGCCAAACTTTACTATTGTTAGTTATTGTTATATGACCTATTAGTTAAACTAGGATTTTTGCTATCATTTTCAGTTCCATCTGCCCTGAGGTTAGCTATCCCAATGCTTATAATGTCCTAAGAGGTAAGGCTATGCATTTTGGGGGAGTTAAAATAACAACTAAGTAACAAGGGGGCACGTGATCAGACACTAAACAAATATGATTACATGAATGTTTATGATTATAATTGTCTTTTCTATTTGATGTGCAGGAATCTGGCACTGAGGTGATAAATGACTGGCCTTTTGTCACATGGTAAAGGGATTGTAGAAAGAAAAATTCAACTTGCAAATTATGATTTATGGATTGCTGCTCATCTTTCTCTCACAGCTGTTGAGGGGAAACTCTTAATCTGATGCCAAACTTGAGAAGTTGGGTCTAGAGAAAAGAACCCTTGAAGAAGAGCCAAAGAGCTTATGTTCTATTCCTAGTTTTGGAAGTAATATTTTGTGGAACATTGGGAAATTCACTTGGATCATCTGTCAGTTTTCTCTTCTGCCTAATGAGAATAAAATACTGACCTTACAGTATTGTGAAGCTCAAATTCAATTCAATTTGTCAAAGCTCTTTGAACTATGTCAAAAACTATTTTCTTATTACATATTGCTGATCTTTCACTTCCTACAATGCTCCCTCCTTCTATATTTTCTAATTTTCTTCCATTTCTGATACTGATTATCCTATATTTATCTTCTCATTCTCAGTTAAATTCCTTGAGAAGGAAAATTGGTGCCCATACTTCTCTCAATGAGTTTGAAAACCCCCTCCAATCTGGCTTCAATATTTAATGGAAACTACTCTTTCCAAAGTCATCGATGATCTTTTAATTTCAAAATCTAATTGTCTTTTCTCAATTTCCATGCTTAATTTGTATTATTTTTTACAACAGTGATCACCCTCATCCCTTGGACACTTTCTTTTCTAAGTCCTTTTAACTCTGTACTTTCTTAGGTTTCCTTCAACTCATGTGACTGCTCCTTTTTAGTCATCTTTGCTGGTTCTTCATGTCAAGGCTATGGACTCTAGTTGTTCTCCAAATCTCTGCCATTGGACCTCCCCTTTTCTCCTTTCATATTCTCTCACTTGGTGATTCATAAGCTTCATGGGTTCAATTTCCATCTTTCTGCAAATGATTCCCAGATCTCCAAACCTAGACCTCATTAGATTACCTATAACATCTCTGATTCAACATGTCTAAAGAAATAACTCAGTATTTCTCCCCCAAAGCCTTCATCTCTTTCTAGTTAGTATTAAAGGCACCACCTTCTTTCCAGTTTTCCAGGCTTATTGACTGATAGATTTCTAACATTTATTACTTTGTCAACTGTCCTTTTCACATATATTCTTATGTCACTTTTAATGAATGAAAAGTGACAAAGAGAGAGCTTGAAAGAAATTAGATGAAGATAGCATAATGGTAATCAAAATAAGTTTATGGATCTCAGCTTTCTTAATTTTAATAACAATGATGATAATTGTGATCAAAATTATGATCATGATCATTAAAATAACTAACATTAATATGTTATTATGAATATATTAACAAGGTTGCAAAATATTAGATATATTATCTCATTTGATCCTTATAACAACATTGTGAAGTACATATTATAATTATGTTCATTTTAAAGATGATAAAAGTAAAAATAAAAAAAAAAGTTAAATGATTTATTCAAGTCACAGAGATAATACATGTATGAGACAGAGTTCAAACATAGTCTCCTTGATTGGAGGTTCAGTGCATTCTCTATTATACCATCTAGCTGCTTATAAAACAAGAGGGTTCTTCTGGATAAGCTATGAGAGCCCTTCTACTACAAATGTATGTTTATGAGAATCATGTTTTAGTTACCAATTGCTTAAATCCTGCCTAACTATCTTTGAAAGATGAGAGTCATGAGGAAGAAAGGAGCCTGGGGAAGTTGGTTTGGAAGGCTTAGTGCTAAAAGATATTATGAAGTAAATTCATCGTAAGTGTTCAAGAATTGTAAAGGATCACCATGTCTATAATTTTAAAGGGAACAGCATCACAGAGGCACCAAGTGAAAGAATACATGTAAAGAAGTATGTCCACCACACCAAAACCCTAAATGGGTGATCTGGTGTTTAGCTGAAAAATATGGATGGGCAACCTCAAGAATCATTCACTCATTGAAGTTTACTGATTCTTGAGGTTGCCCATCCATATTCCTTCTATTAATAACTGTAAAGGTACGTTTCATAACATCAAATCAAGTTCCCTTCTTTACAATTCTGGACCATGGTTTCTGATTCCACTTCCAGAGGTGGGAGTTAAATTCTTCCTCCATTGGATAGCTGAAAAGGAGCTATTACTTAGCCTATCACTTCTGAGTTTTCTCTTCTTTACATTTTTAGCAACTTAAAAGGCTGGGATTCCTAATCTTATTCTAGCTGCCATTATGTGGACACTCATCAACTCAGGAGTGTCCTTTGGAAATGGTGGACCTCCCAGCCGAAGACAATGGTGGCTGGGGTTAAAATACAGGACTATCACTTCTTTGTTACTGGAAGCCCCACTTCTCTTAATGCAGCCCCAAATCTCTCTAGCTTTCTTGGCTGCCATGTTATATTGTTAATTGATGTTGACTTTGCATTTTACTAAATCTTTAAATTGATTTCAGATGAATTGCTATTTAACCATATCTGCCCCATCTTGTGCTTTTGAAATTGATTTTCTGTACCCATATATATTTATCTCTTCTAAATTGCATCATCTGGCCTCTCAAGTTCTTTTTGGATCTATTCTCTGTCAACCAGTTTGTTAGCTATACGTCTTATTTCGTGTCACATGTAAATTGGATAAGAATGCCATCTTTCCTTTAATCCAACTTATTGACTGAAGAAAGAAAATAAAAAAAAAAACACAAGGCTAAGAACATAATTATGGGACATTCCCTTAAGACCTCTTACCAAGATGATCTTGAATTTTTATGTCTAGCCAAGCAAACAGGTGTTCATCCCACTAACTTTACAATTACCTAATATCATTCTGTCTTCCTCATAAGCATAAAGTGATTTTCCAAATGAGTAATCAATATAAATTACATTCATTGCATTCTCCTGATGAATAAATTTAAAAGCTCATGCAAAAATAAAATAAAGATGAAGATGGAACAGAATTAGAAGCAGGAAAGGAAGAAGCAGACATAGAAGAAGCAATAAAAAGTAGAAACAGAAGAAACCAAAGCAGAAAAAGAAGGAGGAGGAACAAGAGAAGAAGAAGAAGAACAAGTACAAGAACAAGAAGAGAAGGAGGAAGAAGAAAAAGAATAATAGAAACAAGAACAAGAAAGGAGAAGAAGAAGAACAAGAAAGGAGGAAGAGGAGGAGGAAGAGGAGGAGGAGGAGGAGGAGGAGGAAGAGGAGAAAGAGGAGGAGGAGGAGGAGGAAGAGGAGGAGGAGGAGAAGAAGAAGAAGAATGAGAAGAATAAGAAGAAGAAGAAGAAGAGAAGAAGAAGGAGAAGAAGAAGGAGAAGAAGAAGAAGAATTAGTAGTAGTCAAGGTTATTGGCCCATAGTTTGAATGACTGATTTTTTTTCCTTTCCAAAATTTTGAAGATATTTACCTCCCTAGTTTTCAGTAGCTTTCTTATTCACAGTCTTTACTAGATCACTGATAGTGACTAATTTGTATCACCCAAAGGTTATTTCAAAGGATGACTGTATTTTGGGATCGTTATGTAGTGCAGTGGATAGAGTAAGTATTCAAATCAAGAGGATCTGCAGTCAAATTTGACCTCAGAAACAAACTAGCTATGTGACTCTGGCAAGTGGTTTAACTCTATTTGCTTCATTTTTTCATCTAGAACTGCAGCAGGAAATGGAAAACAGTACTCTAGTATCTTTGCCAAGAAAATCCTGAAGTGGAATCAAGAAGAGTAACAGTCAGACTTGACTGAAATAACCGAACAAGATTGTAATTCACCTGAACCAAGTTCCCTGACTTCCTCAAGGACATCTCTGATATCTTTTACCATTTCCTTTTTTGTATCGAGTTTCATCTCCCCATTAGCTCCTTTTGCTCTGTCTTTTAATCTCTATAAATCATTGTCTTTTCAGAGAAAGCCAAAGCATATCAAATTTGCTTCTGTACACTCAGAGCAGTGGGTCTATATTTCTTCTCTGAACTTCCCCCTTTCTCACCCACTAGAGCTTTAAAAAAATCCTTTATGATTAGCTTAATTCTCTATCTTCAATTCTTTATGAGCTTCAGCAATTCTTTCAATATCATTTTAAAAAATTCATCCTATGCTACCTGCTGTGGCTTACATTTCCTCTGTGTGTGTGTGTGTCTATCTCTGTGTGTGTTTTAAAAAATCTAAGTTTGTTGGCAATTCTTTCTGAATCTATATGTTCATTTACAGACAGATTCTATTTCTCTTGTTCATAATTTCTATTCTCTTTTTTGTCTCCACAATCTCTTACTTGAGATTTTCTCATCCTTAGTATGCTGATTACTTTGAAGGAGTATAGTCTATAATATCCTACTAACTGTCCCCCCGAATGCCATGAAATTTTCTATACCCAAGTTGAGGGGGGGATAGTCAAATTATACTCAGATTTATTCTCTTTTTTGCAAACTACAAGAGGTAATAGTTATTCCTCCCTCTCTCCCAAGGATTCCTATTATTTCTGTTATAACAATAAGTTCTTTCCTATTGTAAGAACCAGATTCTTTTCTGGATCTACTCGCTAATACCCACTTGTTATATAATCTCCACTTGTTATAGGATGAATGTAACTGAAGTTAAGATATCATTAGCTCTTTTTTTAAGGGGGAGAGCAGAATCAGAAAACTCCATCAAAAGTCTTGATACTTGTTACATTATATTGCTGATTCCTAAATTCTTTATCTTCTTTCCCTTTCAATCAATCAATCATACATTTATTAGGAAAATGATATTTGGAAATAATTGGGCTATGTATTGGGAATATAAATTTAAAGAGAGATAACCAGTACTCAAAGTTATCATTTTCTAATAAATCTGTAGCCAATGGTGAACAGGGAAGAAAGCTTTGATTTAGAAAATAAATATTATGGGTGGAGCTACAGTGCACCTCTGTGGAATAGTACATAGAGTACCAGACCTGGAATCAGAAAAACTCATCTTCCTGAATTTAAAATTGATCTCAGACACTAGCTGTGTGACTCTGGGCAAGTCACTTAACCCTGTTTACCTCAGTTTCCAGGGCTATAAAATGTTCCAGAGAAGGAAAGAATAAATCACTCCATTGTTTTTGTCAAGAAAACCCCAAATGAGGTCATGGAGATAAAACTATAACTGAACTACCAAACAATAATATAGTGTAGTAGATTATCACTCATTCCAATAAAAATGATAATATGGATTTGATTTAAAGAATAAAATGTAATTAAAACAGTGATTCTGACATTGTACCCTGAGAGAAAGGTGAAAGATTGAGAGAGGGAAAAGGAAAGGAGGTCTTAAAGCACCCAAATTGTTATTATCTCCCTGTCTATATAATAGTCAATCTTGGTTATAATTTTTTGTGCTGTAGACTACTACTCTCAACCCCAAATCCAGTGGAACATTTTTTAGAGCAATGATTGTGCCATTTCACTTGCCTAGTTTCTAGAACTAAGACCTGAACATAGTAGGTGCTTTTCTGTTTTATCATTTTAGTTATGCTTGACTTTTTGTTACCCCTTGGGAGTTTTCTTGGCCAAGATTCCATTCAATTATTCAGTCATGTCTGAGTCTTCATAATTCCATATATATATAATGCTGTGGCACTACAATACTGCAAATGGAATGCTTTTGTCAAAGATACCAGATTAATTTGTCCTTTCCTTCTTCCATGAATTAGGACAGATAAAGGTTAAATGACTTGCTTAGTTACGTATCTGAGACTAGATTTGAATTCAGGTCTTTCTAACTCCCTATACTCTGTCCACTGAGACAGACTTAGCTAGTTCACAATAATTATCATGCCCTGCCTAGACCCGTAACTGGAATATTTTGTCCAGCTTTTAGGTCCACATTTTCAAAAATTTGAAAAACTAGATTACTTCCAAATGAGAACAACTAGAATCTTGAAGTGTCTACCATAATACCTGATACATTAGTGCTTAATAAATGCTTGTGGTTGAGTAACTGACTACGTGAGATTTAGTAGAAAGATTTGGGGATGTTTGGTCTGGACAAAAAGAGATTAGAGAAGAAAATTATGGTTTCTGTCTTAAGGTATTGGGGGACTTTCATATGATTAGCATCTCCCCTAACTCTAAACCAGTATGCATCCTCTCCTTCTTAAAACTAATTAGTGGATTAGTATTTACTCACAATTGTTTCTTATAAGACACCACTGATGATTTTTCCTTTACTAAGCTAAGCAGAGAAAACTTGATTTTTTTTAAATAATAGTTTTTATTTTCACTATGCAAAGATATTTTTTCAACATCCATCCTTGCAAAAGAAAATTTCCCTCCTTTCCTACTTCCCCTAGACAGCAAGTAATTCCATATATGTTAAACATGTGCAATTCTTCTAGACATATTTCCACAAATATCATGCTGCACAAGGAAAATTGGATCAAAAAGGAAAAAAAAATGAGAAAGAAAACAAAAAGCAAGCAAACAACAACAAA
The DNA here is from genome assembly GCF_016432865.1 of Antechinus flavipes. NCBI lineage: Eukaryota > Metazoa > Chordata > Mammalia > Dasyuromorphia > Dasyuridae > Antechinus > Antechinus flavipes. The sequence continues at coordinate 457,998,016 of NC_067401.1, read as the reverse complement.
AAGTGAAAACATTCTGTTGTGATCCATACTCAGTCCCCATAGTCCTCTCTCTGGATGCAAATGACTCCATCACAAGACATTGGAATTGCCTTGAGTCACCTCTCTGTTGAAAAAAAGCACGTCTATCATAGCTGATCATTGTAAAATCTTGTTGTTACTGTATACAACAATGTCTTGGTTCTACTCGTTTCATTCAGCATCAGTTCATGTAAGTGTCTCCAGGTCTCTCTGAAATCATTCTCCAGATCATTTTTAATAGAACAATAATATTCCATAACACTCATATCCCATCACTTATTCAGCCATTCCCGAACTGACAGGCATCCCCTCAGTTTGCAGCTTCTTGCCACTACAAAAAGGACTGCTATAAACATGTTTTACACATGTGGGTCCTTTTCCTTTTTTATGATCCCTTTGAGATAGAGATGCAGTAGAGACCCTGCTAGATCAAAGAGTATGCACAGTTTGATAGCCTTTTGGGTACAGTTCCAAATTGTTCTCCAAAATGGTTGGATCAGTTCATAACTCCACCAACAATGTATCAGTGTTTTCCCACATCCCCTCCAACATTCATCATGATTTTTTCCTATCATCTCAGCCAATCTGAGAGATATATAGTGGTACTCCAGGATTATCTTAATTTGCATTTCTCTGATCAATAATGATTTAGAGAATTTTCACATCACTAGAAATGGTTTTAATTTCTTCATCTGAAAACTGTCTAAAACAGTAGTTTATAAACAAAATATGTTAGTCAAACATGATAGCAATATAAGTGATGATAAACATCTCATACATAAGTATACAGTTCTATCAATCATTTTCCATGGCAGGAGGAGTTGATTCAGAAAACATATGGGACTAAAAGACATGAAAGAAATGCTACATATTTAGAGGTCTTGCATTGCTAAGAAACAGGCATAGCTGGGGTAGCTTTGCTGTTTTATAACAAAGTTTACTATATACTTTGGTGATATTGATCTTTCTTTGAAGAGTTTCTCTGATGTTTTTGGCCAGACATCTCTGCAGGGTATTTCTGCTGTCTTGTGTTTCTCTCCTGGTCAACAACTATGATATGGCTTCTATTGCAGTGCTATGGATCTGTATTGCCACAAAATAATTTCATCTGGGATGCAGCTTCTTCAAATTTGTGGAAGTGACTGTCAACTTTTAAGGTCGATAGTTTCAAAAACTATATTTAGTTCTTTTGTGGTGCAAACCCCAACATTCAAGTCACCTAGCTAAATTGCTATAGAAACCCTTGGTTATTTAGTGTGGTTTTTGAACTTTTCTTTTTCAACTAATTGGGATCCTTCAGTAAATCTTGTCAGAATTGTGGTCTGCAATTTAACTGTAGTTGTATGCTTGAATCATTAGCCTAGTTCCCTTAGAGGAAAAAAAAAAAGATAGTTTTCAAAAGCTCTGCATAAAACTGGGATGATTTTAATAATCCATAATGTTGCTGGCTAATGTAATATTCTTCTCTAAAATGCAATATTCTATGGGAGCAGGTTTCTTGGGGGCTTCTGGAAGCAGCCTTCATTTCAGTTCAATAATTACCCTAAATACAGCCAGGTATTAAAGTCCAAATCCTTTATTGTCTCCTTCAAAGTCTTATCTCCTTCATCTGGGGCTTGGCTAATTTTTCTGGGGGCTTTCTGAATCTTGATTTCAGTGTTCTCCATAGAACAACCTACCACCACTTCTCTGTCTTCCTTATTTCTGCTTGACCACCTTCTCTGGCTTCTGAATTTCCTCAACTGTCTCTGAATCCAAAGGTTTGTGCTTCAACCTCCAGCCAGCACAAAGGAATGAATCTGCCTCAGCCTCCAAGAGCTTCTAGTGCACTTGTCCTTTCTGGCTCTGAAAGCTCCTCCTTATATGTTCCACACTGAGTATACACTAATCGTTTTATCACTAGGAAACCTTTATTTGTTGTAGGATTAAATCAATGCTAAATTAGAGTTAACCACTGTCTCCTCAATTTCACTTACTTAGCACCTTTTTTCAAGTTCTGGCACATAACAGGCTACCATACATATCAAGTAAGAAGCAAGACTGAAATTAGCTATGTGAGTACTAAGGGATTTAATTACCTTTGCCTTACTTCCACCCAGCATAAAAACCCATTGTACTTCTACCAAAATGGAAGACATTTTCTGGATGTCTTCGCTGGATGGATCACTGGAAAACCAATGATTAAAGATTACTAGACTCCAATTTAACTTAAGGAAGAATTTCCTAACATTCAGACTGAGCCCCAAAAAGTATGCACTTTTATTGCTCGACTATTTATACCCTTTGACCCAACAATATCACAAGTAGGTCTGTATTCCAAACAGATAAAAGATTAAGGGGGAAAGACATATATCTATAGAAATATTCATAGCAGTTCTTTTTGTGCTGGAGAAGAATTGGAAATTGAGGAAATAGTGGAATGAGTTGTGCTGTGTGATTGAGATGGGAATGTTATTATACTTATAGAAACGATGTTTCAGAAAAACCTAAGAAGGCTTTATTTGATGGGAAGTGAAGTGAGTTGAATCAAGAGAACAGTGTACACGGTAACAGCAATATAGTAATGATGATCAATTGTGAAAGATTTAGCTGCTCTGATTAATACAGCCATTTAAGGCAGCCTCAAAGGATTCATATAAAATATGCTACCCATAGAACTGATAAAATCTGAGTACAAATTAAAGCATAATATTTTGCACTCTATTATTCTTGTCTTATTTGTACAACATGGCTAATATGGAAATATGTTTTGCATGATTTCACATCTATAGTTGATGTCATATTGTTTCCCTTTATTAATGCTTGTGGAAAGGAGTAGAAATTAAATTATTCTTCGTTTCAATTTTTCTCTTTCTACTTTTTTCCTCCTTTTATTTTTCTTCTTCATCATCTCATTATTTGTTTAATTATCAAAAGAGTAATAATAGTATTGAGACAGCTAGATAACACAGTGCATAGAGCAGTGGTTCTAGAGTCTGGAAGAGGTAAGTTCAAATGCAAATGCAGGTACTTATTAGCTATATGATCCTGGACACTTGAACCTGTTTGCATCAGTTCTTTATCTGTAAAATAAGTTGAAGAAAATGGAAAGAAAAAAGCATTCCAGTGTTTTAGCCAAAACAAAACAAAACAAAACAAAAAAAAAAAAAAAAAAAAAAACAAATAGAATCACAAAGTTGGACAAGACTGAAACAACTGAACAATAATCATAAGTGATGGTAGTAATGGTGATAATAATGATAGTAGTAGTTATATTTACTTAGTAAAATAGCCTGATTTGGAATGGCATCTTTTTAAATGGCCTGAAATTGGAGGCATAGTCTAAGTTCTCCGCTCCATCTACTGGTACTATAATCTCGATCTTCTCTTCCCACTATCTCCCAATGCTACCAGTAAGGTCATATAATCCATGAAGGCTATAATATAGAATAATTAAAAGAGCTAAAAGTTGTAATCACCTAATGAATTTCTTTTCCCCCTCTCTGTTTCTCAAGGAGAATCCAGTCAAGTGAACAAATGTTTTGTAAATCCTTTCTCTCCATAAATCACTATACTTTACCCTGGCAGTACAAACATGAGTCTAAAGAAAGACGATCCTTGCATTTAAGGAACTTCCATTGTAATGAGGGAAAACACATCAAAGGAAACTAAAAAGAAGAGAGAAGACAAAATAATTAACATGTAATAACGAAGGTCTGCAAAGAAGCGAGAAAATGAATAAACCTGGAACAAATCTAAGATGAAAGTTGTAGGAGAAATCATCAAGTCAGAGGAAGAACCCCAAGAAATTCCAAAGGGTGGAGGCTAATTCCAGTCTGTGACTTCCTGAGCTGGAGACAGGATTCTAGACAATATATGGGTATGGTAAAGGAGAGCTAGAATATAATTTGCTATGAGGTAGGAACATAAGGAACAGGAAGGAGAAAGCTTTGAGCTTTCATCTCTGTGTAAACTTTGGTGTACTGGTGATAGCAGCATTGTGCTTGTGATTTCAGAGCCTACATACAAAGTACCAATTCTAGAATTTCTACCAAGTTGTGGTCAATCCTACAACTCACATTTTGTGTCAGAAAACTGGCTGCTAAGTAAAGTCACTGCTTTTCAATTCATTTAATGTCCATTCCATTTAGTAAGAATTTATTAAATGTCTCCTCTTTAGTATGAAATTGGTAATGCAAAGATAAAAAAATCTTCCATGTCTATACTTTTGAAGCTCATAGTTTTATTGTAGACTTAATTTATACAGAGATAAATAAAGAAATAAGTCATCTGGTGAAGAAAGTTCTTATCAATGAAAAGGTAGAAGTAGTTTGTAAAAGATTAAAAACAATTGACAAAAATGTCACAGAAAAAACCAAACCTTTGAAAAGAGCTTTACATTTTGTTTTCAATTTTCTATAGAATGGTTTTGTTGTTGTTTTGATTTTGAATTTCCAAAAGAGATTTGGAGCAATTTTTCAAAACTCATGCAGACATTTTTGCTTTTTGATTCTAGATTTGGGCATTCAGCTGATTTCCATACTGTAATTAGAATCAAGTAAATCATTAAACGAGTTTCCAAAAGGACCCCCTTCCTTTGACTAATGAATGGGAAAACATGTGAAATTAGCAAGCACCCATTTCCCCCTTTCTTTTTCCGGTAGAAACCGCATGGGATAATTGTAGAGAGTGAGGAGACACTTTTTAGGTCAACTTTTGTTTCTCATATCCCATGATGTGCATCTCTCTTCTAGTTTGAAATGTCTCTTTATTTAGCCTTCTTCACTTAGTTGGTTCCCAAATCATTTCATTTTACTTTCCAAGGACATTCTCACTGAATAACTTTGCAAGAACAGACAGACCTCAGAAAAATTTCCCCACATCTGGAACAAATAATCAAACTATAAGAAAAACTCTTATTAAACATGCATAATTTGGCTAATTTGTTATCAGTTGTGTCTGCTTCCTTGGGACTCCATTTGGAGTTTTCTTGGCAAAGATTTTGAAGTGGTGTTCCCATTTCCTTCTGCAGCTCATTTTACAGATGAGAAATCTGAGGACAATGGGCTTTAAGTGATAAATCCAAAGTCACACAGCTAGTAAGTGTCTAAGGCCAGATTTGAACCCAAGTTTTCTGAATCACTGTGTCACCTAATTATCTTGTCTGGATAATACAGGCTGCTTTTACTAATAACATTTTCAAACATTCAAACAATTAGCCCAGAAATCAATAGGCATTTATTTAATCCCTGCTATGAGTCAGTTAATTTCACATGTGATACTGAAAATAGAAAGAAAAAGAATACAGGCCCTGGTCATATGTTCTGGTAGGAAGAGGTGTGCTGTATACATATAAGTATAAATAAAATAAAGATGCTTGATTTTCCACTTGCCTTTCATAAATAGAATACTGAATTAAATAAAGGTCACCTCTCTTACAATTCCCTTTTTTTTCTCTTTCAATAGCTGTCCTGTGATATTCTGGGATACATGGGAGCCTTTTCTGGGAGGACAGAGCCTTCCCTAGAACTGGACCTAAGTTTCTCTCAGAACTATAAGTATTAAAAGATTCTGTCCCAGAGTCCAATTTATGTCTAAAGAGAGGCTTGTGGGTGACTAGAGATGGGGAAACAAGCCCCTATGATGAATTTCAATGGCATGAATAATTTCATAACTATGGGATCCAATTCAATATTCAATTTTTATTGACAAATTAATAAGGAACAGTATGGGGAGAGGGGGAGCAAGAATGGGTCTAAATATACAAATCAGCCATATGTTTGCTGTATGTTGTCTTACCAGAATAGCTTGCTGTTCTAATTCAGCTGTTTACTTGGGTAAAATTCAATTCACAAAGAATATATTCTGAATGTGTAGTGATATGCTAGGCACTAGAGATACAAAAATCAAGGCAAAAAAATCATCCTGCCCTCAGGAAACTTACAGTCTGTGATGCTGCACTAAACAGTGCTCCTCCTTTGTCATTCAGTGGGATGTTTAATTGGAAAATTGGGTTTCCAAGCCCAACTCTTCCATGAACTCTTTGGATGAATCAATTGGCGTAATATATCTCCCTTTCCTGATTTGGCACCCCAGATTAAGAAGGACATGGAAATCTGGGGAGCAATTAGCATGGTAAAGGACTTTAAGTTACTGATAGTGCTTAGGCTACAGCAGACACTGGGTAGATATGACAGCCTTCTTTGGGTATGATGGGTTATTATACGGAAGAATTCTGCATGTTTTGTTTGGTCCCAGCGGCCAAGACCAAAACCAATAAATAGGAATTGGAAAGAGGTATATTAAGGCTCGACAAACTTTATGACAAATAGAGCTGTTCCAAAGAATAATGGGCTGCCTCTGAAGGTGATGGTTTTCACTTTTAAGATATGGTATACCCTAAATCATCAATGAGTTCGCTTCTAATTCTAAAACTGTGAATGAGAGGGCACTTTCTATAGTGTTATAAGATTTTTAGAAGTGGTTTGCTGGAACAAGGCAATAGAAAAGTAAGAAGTTTTCATTTTCAGAGGAGGGGAACTGAGAAAAGGACTTATATGAAGTTACACAGCTAATAAATGTGAGAATCTGATTTTAAATCAGCTTTTCTGAGTCCGAAGTCAGTTAATCCAAGGGTTGCATTCCACTTCATGCAAAAGCAGAGGACTATTCAAGAAGCTATGGGTCGCAGATGCTTCCCCATCTTAGTCTTTTCACAAAACTAATGGACAGTGGATATTGTGGGATTAAGAGGCAGCTTGGTTGTACAGTACATAAAGCATGAGGCTTGGAGTTAGGAAGATCTGCATTAAAACCTGCCTTGGACACTGACTCTGGGTGTTTCATTTAGCTTTTATCTTATTTTCCTCATCCGAAAAAATGGTAATAATAATAATATCCTCCATCTCACAGGTCAAAAGAACACATGTAAAGTATTTCGCATTCCTCAGAGTACTTTATAAATGCTAGTTATTATTATTATTATTATTGTCACTCTTAAAAAGAAGGTATGGAATTACTGAAGTGAATACTTGAAACAAGTTACTTATTCTGAGAGTCTCATTAATGTCAATTAGCATGCCTGGATATATATTCTAAAGACTTTTCTCTGAGTCACTTTCGATATGGGAGGGAGAGGGGAAGTAGAGAAACAAAGCAGACTAGATTACAACTATTCATTCTGGCTTTTAAGTCAGTGCAGTGTCTACTTTAGTCTATAGATTTCTACAAGATCAATATAATCTTGAATAGGTGTGTTGATTACAAAGTTTGGCCCAGGTGAGCCAAACCAAGCAGATTATCTTCCCTATCTACAGCACCCAGGCTATATAGATCCTGAAAAAGTCACTTATGTAATGAACTTATTGTTCTTTCAACCTTTCCTAGTCCTTTGTTGAGAGAGCTATCACCATCCTTCCTGACACTGCGTTCACACTTAGGTGTCATCTGGAACTCCTCATTCTTATTTACCCTCCACAGGTGATCCATTAAAATACCTTACCTTTAGTTTTACAAAATCTTCCCAATGTGTCCTACTACATAGGATCAAATACACTGGCAATTACACCATTTGAAACTTTAAAATATCTACCATCTGGTCCCATATAACCTTTCTAAACCTTGTATTACACAAACACATCATCTCTCACCTCCACCGTTTTGTGCCAGGCATCCTCCATGATTGAACTATTGCCCATCCTTACCTTTGTTTTTGGGAAAGATCGGTTTCTTTCAGGAAGTCATTTAGTCCAACCCCCTTCATTTTTCCCATTAAGAAATGAAGACTCTGAACAAATGAACAGATTTGAACTCAGGTCCTCCCTAAAGTCAGAAGGACCTGAGTTCAAATCTGGTTTCAGATACTTAACACTTCCTAGCTGTGTGACCCTGGGCAAGTCACTTAACCCCAATTGCCTCAGGGAAAAAAAAAAGGAAGATCCTAGAAATGTAATTTGTTCCATGTCTGACTCATAACAGGGAATTAATAGATGCTTGTTGATTTTTTATGTGAGGTCTTATAGATAGTTCTATAAAGTATCCAACCTTTCTCTTCCTCGACTCCCTTCCATTACGGTTTTCTACTTCTCATTTTTCCCATTTTCCAGAATGCATTGAGTTCTCTCCACACTCTCTGAAATCTCCTAATCCCTAAAACCTTCATGTCAAAATCAATTAGCATTCTCCTAGCTCTGCTATTCCCCATTCTATCCTTGATTTCTTGGTCAATGGTGACAAGGCTGCCATATTTATCATGCTGGCTTTCTGTAGAGCTTGATTTTTAAGTCAAGCTTGGATTAGCCCTCCTGCCTGATTTCTCCACTCATGTTCCTGGGGTACAGAACAGTTCTGGAGCCAACAGAGTTGGCCTATTATGAATGTATACTATCCAAGTACAACTTGGCCATTGATGCTGTTTGGCATCTGCCTTTTTTATCCCTCATTGATTTCCTGGCTCATTATTTGTACTGTATGTCCCAGCCTCTTTTTTTTTTCCATTTTTTATCTCCTCTTCCCAAGTACCTGTTACAGTTGACAACCTTACCTCTTATTTTATTGAGGCATTCTTTCCAGATATCCAACTAAATCCCATTTCACCTCAACACAACTCATCTCCTCATCTATCCTTTCATTTTCCCTATAATTTCAGGAAATCGGATCTACAGGAAGCTTATCTTTATGATCATGGAAAGCAGTATGGACCAGTGGAAAGAATAGTGAATTTAAAGTCAGAGAACTATCACTCTAATCCCATCTCAGCTATTTGATCCCTCTATATTTTGGGGCAAGCCACTTCAACTATTTCTGTCTCAATTTCCACAAATGTATATTGAGAGATCTCTTTTACCTCTGACCTCATTGTCAGTGAAAACTTTAGTACTTAGCTCCTACTTTGTTCTCTAAAACAGTTTTGTGTGATGGGGGAGATGGAATAATCCGGTCCTATCTTTTTAATTCCATGGAAATTATCTGGAGTAAAAACTCCCTGTAAGTTTTCAATTTGTCTGAAACTTTGAGCCTTAGATAGGGATTTGGGGTCATTGGGACATTAAGTGACTCTCTTTGGGTCACACAGCAAATATCAAAGAGTGGGATTGGATCTAGGGTCTCTTGAAACAAGACCAGGTCTCACCCCATTATCTCATGTTGCTTCTTATGGAATAGTTAATATTAATATGATGCTTACTATGGGCCAAGCATGTGGAAGTGCTTTGCAATTCTTATTTCATTTGGTCCTCATAATTAACCTGAGAGGTAGATCCCTATTTTACAGATAAAGAAATTGAGGCAAACATAAGTTAAGTAACTTTCCTAGAATCAGACAGCTAATAAATATCTGAGGCTGGATTTGAACTCCTGTTTTCCTGACTATCCATCTATCACTAGCCAAAGTGCCATAGAGAATTTTGTTCTTCATCATTCCAACCTATTGGTTTATCAGCCAGTTTTTTTTTTTTTAAACACAACAGTGGTTTAAGCATTGTTCAAATTAGTAGAGCTATCAGAACAGAAATGAAACAGTCCTTGCCTTCAAATAAGACTGTAGTCTAAAAGGTTATATAATAAATGTATTTATAAGGTAGCTGCAGAATGGAAGGGAAGGGATGTTATCTTGTGGAAGGAAGGGGATCAACAAAGGTCTCCCATGAATTGAGTCACCAGGAAATGCAAGAAATGGAGAAAAGAAGAATGTATATGGAGAGCATTCAAGAAGAGAGATAGAATATGGAGTAGGAGAAAGGTCAGTCTGGCTGGAGCACAGAGAATGTGAAGGGGAGTGATGGGTAATAATTTGGGAAAGACCAGACAGGAGTAGAGAGAGAGCTTTAAACATTAAACAATTAGAGGAAAGTCTGTTTAATCCTGCTCAGAATGAGTCACAGTGGCTAAAACATAATAGGTTCTTAAGAAATGCATATCGAATCAATAAATTGATAGAGGAAGAAGCTAAATCATTCCCTTCCTCAAGCCATCTTTTTCTTTTTCTTTTCTTTTCTTTCTTTTCTTTCTTTTTTTTTTTTTTGGTGAGATAACTGGAGTTAAATAATTTACCCAGGATCACACAGCTAGTAAGTATTAAGTGTCTTCGGCCAAATGTAACCTCAGGTCCTCCTGAATCCATGGCTGGTGCTGTATCACTGAACTATCCAGCTTCTGCTAAGCCATTTTTTTCCTTCTCAATTTCCTGAATTTTTTAAATAAAAAATTCCAATTCTATTTGTATTCTGGACCATAAAAAAGATATCACGAAAAGGAAGTTAGCTATGAATACATTAAATGACTGTCAATCCTATAAAGAAGGGATATTTCTACAATCTTGATTTCTTCATTATTTCTGCACAATATTTCAAAGACTTTTCAAAATAAATGAAAACCCTGTAGTTATCTTTGACCCCCTTTTTGTCTCATGTTCAGTCACTAAACCCTGTAGATTCTTTCTCAATATCTCTCAGTGACTCTTTTTAATGACAGTAGAATTTTAATTCATTGAGAGCAGAAATGATTCATTTTTTTCTTTTTGTATCTCCAGCTGCTTGGTGCCTGGAACATAGTAGGTGCTTATTAAGTATTAGTGGAATTGACCTAAATCCATTTCCCTTGTTAAAATAGTCCAGGGCTCCTTTCCCCAGGCCTTGTTTTTGTAATAATCTAGTAGATCACCCAACCTTTTCACATTCTGATCTAGCCCTTTTTACATACTTGTCTGCTACCTGATTATTCTTCCTAAAACATTGACCCCATCATTGCTTCCCTGTTCTCATACCTCCATCTCCCTATTTATTATTTGTTAGTTCAAATCCAAATTATTGATCCCAATATTCTCCATCTTCCCTCAGTCTTATCTCCTAATATCCATCTAACTTACTCTTCCCCCATCGTATCCAAACTGAGAATTTACCCACAATCACATTTCATAGTTAGAATACCTGCCTTTATCACCATCTAGTCCAATCGATGCCTGAAAAAAATGAATTCCCTCCAAGGTAATAAGTGGTCATTTAGGAATTGCTTGAAGAACTCCAATGAGACTCACCAGAGCTATTTTTTTGGAAAACCTTAATAGTTAAGAAGACCTTATTGTTTCTTGATATCTTGATAAATTTGTTTCTTAGGATCTTTAACTAATTTATATAATATATATTTATTTAACATTAATTTATACTACAAAATTGTGATATTTATATTATTTAATTCATGTAGTTTATATAATAAATAATAATTTAGCCAAATATGTTATCCGGGACAAACAAAATAAGTCTAATTTTTCTTCCATATCCTATATTGGTAAATACAAGAATACAGTTCTTACAGTTTAATCTTAAGCTTCTGTTTTCCAGGCAATACATCTTTAGCTCCTTAAACAAAGCATCTCTGACACTGACTCAAGAAATATTAATATCCTATTCCCTATTTAGTCATTTCTACTCTTAATCTGAGGTAGATGGAACTAAACAAAATATTTCAGTTGTGTTCAGACTAGATAAAGAACCATTACATCCTCATTACTTAAATATGAACTTTGTTTAAAGTTTCCTAAGATCATATTGACTTTCTTCAATGCCCCATAACTGTTGACATAATTAGTGTGCAGTCTAGAAATACTCTTAGGTTTTTTATCAAGCTGCTAATTATGCCCCAGCTTATACCTGTAATAATGATTTTTTTAATACAAGTATATAATTTTTTTTGATAAATGTATTTATTTTTAATATGCATTATTTTACAAATCATGTTGAGAGAGAAAAATCAGAGCAACAGGGAAAAACAATGGGAGAGATTAAAAGAAAAAAGAAAAAAAGTACACATAGCATGTGTTGATTTACACTGTCTCTTTTATTTTGTTTTGTTTTGTTTTCCAGATGCAAATGGCATTTTCTGTCCAAAGTCTACTGGGCCTGCTTTAAATCACTGAACCACTGAAAAGCACTAAACCTTTCATAACTTACTATTGCACATTCTTCCTGATATTGTGTATAATGTATTCCCGGTTCTACTTTTTTCGTCTAGCATCAGTTCATGTAGATCTTCCCAGGCCTTTCTAAAGTCAGTATTTTACCATTTTATAGAACAATAATATTCCATTACATTTATGTATGACAACATGTTCAGCCATTCTCCCATTGATGGGCATCCACTCATTTTTCAATTCTTTGCTGCCACAAAAAGAGTGGTTACAAATATTTTTGCACATATGAGTCCTTTTCCCTCCTTTAAGATTTCCTTGGGGACTTCCGGTTAAGATGGCGGAGAGGAGGCTCACAGTTGCATAAGCTCCGCGCTTTCTCTCACTATCCACTTCATTACAAGCCTCTGAATCAATGCTTGACTGAAAAAAACCCACAAATAGTTACCAAGAGAAGCCATCCTTGAGATCCGCCAAGAAAGGTCTGTCTTTACTGGAGGGCTGGGGCGGTTTTAGATCGGGCGCAGGCTGAGGGCAGCGGCAGTGAGAGCACGGGAGCAGAGCTGAGAGGGGGTGGGGAGTGATCGTAGCCGTCTCTGCGGGGAGAGCTTCGCTACAGGTTTGGAACCTGCAGCAAGTCAACAGGCCAGCAGAGAAGCTAAAAACACTGGGGCTGAAGAATACAACCCCAAACAGCTGGAGTCTCCCGGGACCTGGCCGCCCCCCCCTTCCCCCCCACAGTGACTCAGCACGCTTTGGGATCTCAGAGCGCAGGCGCAGCACAGTCCTGCTAGTGCCTCACTGCTGCCACCTGCAGTCTGTAGAGGAAGCTCGATAACACACCCAGCCCCCCCCCCCCAAAGAAAGACTCCAGTTTTTTCTGTTTTTCTTTGGTAGTTTATCTCTGATTAATAGACAATGAGCAAGAAGCTGAAGAGGACTTTAACCCTTGACAGCTTCTATACAGATAGAGAGCAGACTCTAAATCCTGAGGAGACTAAAAACAGGCAGTCCCCAGGTGATTCCCCAAACGAGGAGATCGTCTGTTCCTCAGCACAGATGAACCTCATAGAAGTGATTAAAAAGGCTCTCACAAGGGAGCTAGAAGAAAAATGGGGAAAGCAGAGTGAGGCTTGGCAAAAGGAGAGGGAGGCTTGGGAAAAGGAGAGGGAGGCTTGGCAAAAGAGCCTGGAGAAAGTTAAAGAGAGAGTGGATAAAGAAGTAAAATCCTTGAAAAATAGGATTAGTGAACTGGAAACAGAAAACAGCTCTCTAAAAAACAAAATTGGCGAAATGGAAAAAAATTCCACAGAACAAAAGAACTCAATTGGACAATTAGAGAAAGATTTTAAAAAAGTGAGTGAAGAGAATACTTCACTGAAAATCAGAATTGAACAAGTGGAATTGAATGACTCGAGGAGACAAGAAGAATCAGTCAAGCAAATCCAAAAAAATCAAACAATGGAGAAAAATGTGAAATACCTTCTGGGGAAGACAACAGACCTGGAAAACAGATCCAGGAGAGACAATCTGAGAATCATTGGACTCCCAGAAAAACATGATGAAAAAAAGAGCCTGGACACTGTCTTCCAGGAAATTATCAAAGAGAACTGCCCAGAAGTCATAGGAACAGAGGAAAAAATAAACATTGAAAGGATTCATCGATCACCCACTGAAAGGGATCCTAAAATCAAAACACCAAGGAATATAGTGGCCAAATGCCAGAACCCTCAGGTGAAAGAAAAAATATTGCAAGCGGCTAGAAAAACCCAATTCAAGTATCAAGGAGCCACAATAAGGATCACCCAGGATCTGGCAGCATCCACATTAAAAGATCGAAGGGCCTGGAATATGATATTCCGAAAGGCTAAGGAACTTGGTATGCAACCAAAAATAACTTACCTAGCGAGAATGAGCATCTTTTTCCAGGGAAGAAGATGGACATTCAACGAAGTAAGCGAATTTCATCTATTTCTGATGAAAAAACCAGAACTTAACAAAAAGTTTGATCTACAAATATAGAACTCAAGAGAAATCTAAAAAGGTAAAGATTAATCTTGGGAACTATATTTTGACTATATAGATGTATAAAGAATACATGTATACCTTGTTCTAGAAATTGATGTGGAAAGGACATTGTACCAGAAAAAGGGTAAAGTGGGGGTAGTACATCTCATGAAGAGGCATAGGAAACCTATTATATCTGAGAGAAAGAATGGAGGGGGATGAATATAGTGGGTATCTTACTGCCTTCAGAATTGGCTTTAAGTGAAAAATCTTAAGACATATTCAATCTATGGTGAAACTTCTCCCATCTCATTGAAAAGTGAGAAGGGAAAAGTGGAAAGGGAAGGAATAAGCTAAGCGGAAGGGAATACGGGAACTGGGAGGGAAAGGGGTAAGATAGGGGGAGGAACTCTAAGGCGGGGGGAGGAACACTAAAAAGGGAGGGCTGTGAGAAGCAAGGGGTGCTCACAAGCTTAATACTTGGAAGGGGGGGAAAGGGGAAAGAAGGGAGGAAAGCATAAACCGGGGTTAACAAGATGGCAAGTAATACAGAATTGGTCATTCTAACCATAAACGTGAACGGGGTAAACTCCCCCATAAAGAGGAAGCGGTTAGCAGAATGGATTAAAAGCCAGAATCCTACAATATGTTGTTTACAGGAAACACACCTGAAGCGGGGAGATACATGCAGGTTAAAGGTAAAAGGTTGGAGCAAAATCTACTATGCTTCAGGTGAAGTCAAAAAAGCAGGGGTAGCCATCCTGATCTCAGATCAAGCTAAAGCAAAAATTGACCTAATTAAAAGAGATAAGGAAGGACACTATATCTTGCTAAAGGGTAGCATGGATAATGAAGCACTATCTATATTAAACATATATGCACCAAGTGGGGTAGCATCTAAATTCTTAAAAGAGAAACTAAGAGAGCTGCAAGAAGAAATAGACAGTAAAACTATAATAGTGGGAGATCTTAACCTTGCACTCTCAGAATTAGATAAATCAAACCAGAAAATAAATAAGAAAGAAGTCAAAGAGGTAAACAGAATACTAGAAAAGCTAGATATGATAGATCTCTGGAGAAAATGTAATGGAGACAGAAAGGAATACACTTTCTTTTCAGCAGTTCATGGAACCTATACAAAAATTGACCATATATTAGGACATAAAAACCTCAAACTCAAATGTAGTAAGGCAGAAATAGTAAATGCATCCTTTTCAGACCACGATGCAATGAAAATTACATTCAACAAAAAAGCAGGGGGAAGTAGACCAAAAAATAATTGGAAACTAAATAATCTCATACTAAAGAATGATTGGGTAAAACAGCAAATCATAGACATAATTAATAACTTCACCCAAGAAAACGATAATAATGAGACATCATACCAAAATGTATGGGATGCAGCCAAAGCGGTAATAAGGGGAAATTTCATATCTCTAGAGGCCTATTTGTATAAAATAGAGAAAGAGAAGGTCAATGAATTGGGTTTGCAATTAAAAATGCTAGAAAAGGAACAAATTAAAAACCCCCAGTCAAACACTAAACTTGAAATTCTAAAAGTAAAAGGTGAGATCAATAAAATTGAAAGTAAAAAAACTATTGAATTGATTAATAAAACTAAGAGTTGGTTCTATGAAAAAACCAACAAAATAGACAAACCCTTAGTAAATCTGATTAAAAAAAGGAAAGAGGAAAATCAAATTGTTAGTCTTAAAAATGAAAAGGGAGAACTCACCACTAACGAAGAGGAAATTAGAGCAATAATTAGGAGTTACTTTGCCCAACTTTATGCCAATAAATTTGACAACTTAAATGAAATAGAAAAATACCTCCAAAAATACAGCTTGCCCAAACTAACAGAGGAAGAAGTAAATATCCTAAACAGTCCCATCTCAGAAAAAGAAATAGAACAAACTATCAATCAACTCCCTAAGAAAAAATCCCCAGGACCAGATGGATTTACATGTGAATTCTACCAAACATTTAAAGAACAATTAACTCCAATGTTATATAAACTATTTGAAAAAATAGGGATTGAAGGAGTCCTACCAAACTCCTTTTATGACACAGATATGGTACTGATACCTAAACCAGGTAGGCTGAAAACAGAGAAAGAAAATTATAGACCAATCTCCCTAATGAATATTGATGCTAAAATCTTAAATAAAATATTAGCAAAAAGATTACAGAAAATTGTCACCAGGATAATACACTATGACCAAGTAGGATTTATACCAGGAATGCAGGGCTGGTTCAATATTAGGAAAACTATTAACATAATTGACTATATCAATAACCAAACAAACAAAAACCACATGATCATCTCAATAGATGCAGAAAAAGCATTTGATAAAATCCAACATCCATTCCTAATAAAAACACTTGAGAGCATAGGAATAAATGGACTTTTCCTTAAAATAGTCAGGAGCATATATTTAAAACCATCAGTAAGCATCATATGCAATGGGGAAAAACTGGAACCTTTCCCAGTAAGATCTGGAGTGAAGCAAGGTTGCCCACTATCACCATTATTATTTAATATCGTATTAGAAACACTAGCCTCGGCAATAAGAGTCGAGAAAGATATAAAAGGAATTAGAGTAGGCAATGAGGAAACCAAACTATCACTCTTTGCAGATGATATGATGGTATACCTAGAGAACCCCAGAGACTCTACCAAAAAGCTATTGGAAATAATTCATAATTTTAGCAAAGTAGCTGGCTACAAAATAAATCCCCATAAATCCTCAGCATTTTTATACATCACCAACAAAACCCAACAGCAAGAGATACAAAGAGAAATTCCATTCAGAATAACTGTTGATACCATAAAATATTTGGGAATCTATCTACCAAAGGAAAGTCAGGAATTATATGAGCAAAATTATAAAAAAGTCTCCACACAAATAAAGTCAGACTTAAATAATTGGAAAAAAATATTAAGTGCTCTTGGATTGGCCGAGCGAACATAATAAAGATGACAATACTCCCTAAACTAATCTATTTATTTAGTGCTATACCAATCAGACTTCCAAGAAAATATTTTATTGATCTAGAAAAAATAACAACAAAATTCATATGGAACAATAAAAAGTCGAGAATCTCAAGGGAATTAATGAAAAAAAAATCAAATGAAGGTGGCCTAGCTGTACCTGATCTAAAATTATATTATAAAGCAGCAGTCACCAAAACCATTTGGTATTGGCTAAGAAATAGATTAGTGGATCAGTGGAAAAGGCTAGGCTCACAAGACAGAATAGTCAACTATAGCAATCTAGTGTTTGACAAACCCAAAGCCCCTAACTTCTGGGAAAAGAATTCATTATTTGATAAAAACTGCTTGGATAATTGGAAATTAGTATGGCAGAAATTAGGCATGGACCCACACTTAACACCATATACCAAGATAAGATCAAAATGGGTCTATGACCTAGGCATAAAGAACGAGACTATAAATAAATTAGAGGAACATAGAATAGTTTATCTCTCAGACTTGTGGAGGAGAAAGAAATTTGTGACCAAAGATGAACTAGAGACCATTACTGATCACAGAATAGAAAATTTCGATTACATCAAATTAAAAAGCCTTTGTACAAATAAAACTAATGCAAACAAGATTAGAAGGGAAGCAACAAACTGGGAAAACATTTTCACAGTTAAAGGTTCTGATAAAGGCCTCATTTCCAAAATATATAGAGAACTGACTCAAATTTATAAGAAATCAAGCCATTCTCCAATTGATAAATGGTCAAAGGATATGAACAGACAATTTTCAGAGGATGAGATTGAAACTATTACCACTCATATGAAAGAGTGTTCCAAATCATTATTGATCAGAGAAATGCAAATTAAGACAACTCTGAGATACCACTACACACCTGTCAGATTGGCTAAGATGACAGGAAAAAATAATGATGAATGTTGGAGGGGATGCGGGAAAACTGGGACACTAATGCATTGTTGGTGGAGTTGTGAACGAATCCAACCATTCTGGAGAGCAATCTGGAATTATGCCCAAAAAATTATCAAAATGTGCATATCCTTTGATCCAGCAGTGTTTCTATTGGGCTTATATCCCAAAGAAATACTAAAGAAGGGAAAGGGACCTGTATGTGCCAAAATGTTTGTAGCAGCCCTGTTTGTAGTGGCTAGAAACTGGAAAATGAATGGATGCCCATCAATTGGAGAATGGCTGGGTAAATTGTGGTATATGAATGTTATGGAATATTATTGTTCTGTAAGAAATGACCAGCAGGATGAATACAGAGAGGCTTGGAGAGACCTACATGAACTGATGCTAAGTGAAATGAGCAGAACCAGGAGATCATTATACACTTCGACAACGATATTGTATGAGGACATATTTTGATGGAAGTGGATTTCTTTGACAAAGAGACCTGAGTTTCAATTGATAAATGACGGACAAAAGCAGCTACACCCAAAGAAAGAACACTGGGAAACGAATGTGAACTATCTGCATTTTTGTTTCTCTTCCCGGATTATTTATACCTTCTGAATCCAATTCTCCCTACGCAACAAGAGAACTGTCCGGTTCTGCAAACATATATTGTATCTAGGATATACTGCAACATATCCAACATATAAAGGACTGCTTGCCATCTAGGGGAGGGGGTGGAGGGAGGGAGGGGAAAAAAAAATCTGAACAGAAATGAGTGTAAATATAATGTAATTATTAAATAAAAAAAATATAAAAAAAAAAAAAAAAGATTTCCTTGGGAGACATAACCAGCAATGGCACTGCTGGGTCAAAAGGTGTGCACAGTTTTACAATCGTTTGTGCTCGCCAAAATGATTGGATAATTTCAAAATTCCACAGTATATTAATGTCCTATTTCCTATGGTTTTTTCCTACATTCCTTCCAAATGTTGGAACATTTAGTGACAACATTTGTCACTAACTTTTCCTGTCATCTTAGCCAATCTGGGAGGTATGAAGTGGTACCCCAGTGTTGTTTTAATTTGCATTTCTTTAATCAATAGTGTTTTAGAGCATTTTTTTCATATGATTATAGATGGCTTTAATTTCATCATCTGAAAAGTATCTGTTCATATCCTTTGACCATTTAACAACTGGGGAATGACTTGTCTTCTAATAAATTTGACAAAGTTCTTTATATATTTTGGAAAAGAGACCTTTATCAGAAACACTAGCTATAAGGAGTTTCCCAGCTTTGTACTTCCCTTTTAATCTTGTTCCTTTTGATTTGTTTGTGCATTTTTTTAATTTAATGTAACCAAAGTTGTCCATTTTGCCTTTCATAATGTATTTTAGTTCTTTTTTCATAAATTCCTCCCTTAGCCAAAGGTCTGATGGGTAAATTATCCCTTACTCTCCTAATTTCTTTATGTTATCATCCTTTATGCCTAAATCATGTGCCTTTTCAAGCTGATTTTAGCAGGGGGTGTGAGATATAGATCTATGCTGAGTTTTTGATGTATTATTTTCTAATATTCCCAGCATTTTTTGTCAAACAGTGAGTTATTTTTTCCCCAAAAGTTGGAGGGGTTTTTTTTTTGGGGGGGGGAGGGAAGGGGAGTTGTATCAAATGCTAGATTACTATAAGTCTTGATTACTGTGTGATGTATATCTCTCCAATATATTCTACTGATCCACTATACTTCTTCTTAGCCAGTACCAAATAGTTTTGATGATTGCTATTTTATAAAATAGTTTTAGATTTGGAAATACTAAATCACCATCCTTTGTATTTTTTTTTCATTAATTCCCTTGATATTCTTGCCCTTTTATTCTTCCAGATAAATTTTGTTATTATTTTTTTCTAGTTCTGCAAAATAATTTTGGGAGTTTTATTGGTATGGTACTGAAAAAGTAAACCAATTTAGTTACATTTGTCATTTTTATTATATTAGCCCAGCCTACCCATGAGCAATTCATATTTTTTTCCAATTGTTTAGATCTAATTTTATTTGTGTGAGAAATGTTTTCTAAACCAAATTCTTAGGCTTGTCTTGGCAGGTAGACCCCCATGTATTTTATTTTGTCTACAGTAATTTTAAATGGAATGCCTCCTTATATTTCTTGCTTATGGGCTTTTTCAATAATGTATAGAAATACTGATGATTTGTGTGGATTTATTTTATAGCCTGCAACTTTGGTAAAGCTGTGAATTGCAGTAAGTTTTTTAATGATTCTCTAAGTATATCATCATTTCATTTGCAAAGAGTGATACATTGCCTATTCTAATTCTTTTATTTTTTTCCCCTGAGGCAATTATGGTTAAGTGACTTGCCCAGGGTCACACAGCTAGGAAGTGTTAAGTGTCTGAGACCAGATTTGAACTCAGGTCCTCTTGACTTCAGGGCTGGTGCTCTATCCACTGTGCTATCTAGCTGCCCCAGTTTCCTTTTCTTTTCTTATTGCTAAAGCAAACATTTCTAATACAATGTTGAATTATAGTGGTGATAATCAGCATCCTTATTTCACTCCTGATCTTATTGGAAATGCATTCAGCTTCTCTTCATTACAAATAATGCTTGCTGTTGATTTCAGATAGATAAGGAAAGTTCCCTTTATCACTATGCTCTCTATTGTTTTTAATAGGAATAAATGCTGTATTTTGTCAAAAGCTTTGTCTGCATCATGACATCTGTTGGTTTTGTTACTGATAGGATCGATTATAGTAATAGTTTTACTGATATTGAATGAGCCCTGTATTCCTGGTATAAATTCCACTTGGTCATAGTGTATTATCCTGGTAATAAAATTCTGCAATCTCTTTGCTAAGATTTTATTTAAATTTTTTGCATCAATATTTATTAGGGAGATAAGTCTGTAATTTTCTTTCTCTGTTTTGGCTCTTCCTGATTTAGGTATCACTACAATATTTGTGTCATAGAAGGAATTTGTCAGTACTCCTTTATCTATTTTTCTAAATACTTTATATATGTGGTATTGTTCTTTAAATGTCTGGTAGAATTGACTTTTGAATCCATCTGCCCTTGGAGCTTTTTTTCTTAGACAGTTCATTAATGGCTTGTTCAATTTCTTTTTTTTTTTTAAATGGGACTATTCAAGTAATCTATTTCATTTTCTGTTAATCTGGGTAATTTATATTTTTGTAAATATTAATCCATTTTGGTTAGATTGTCAGACTTGCTGCTATTCCATTGGGTAAAATAGCTCCTAATTGTTGCTTTAATTTCTTTTTCATTATTGTTAAGTTCACCTGTTCCATTTTTGATGTTGGTAATTCATTTTTCCTTTCCCTTTTCTAAGCAAATTAGCCAAAGGTTTATCAATTTTCTTTGTTTTTACCAAAAAACAATTAGTTCATTTAATTATTCAGTTATTAGTTCAATAGTTTTCTTAATTTCAATTGTATTAATCTCTCATTTGTGTTTCAGAATTTCTAATTTGGTATTTAATTGGGGGGGTTAATTTGTTTTTCTAGCTTTTTTAGATTCCGGCCCAATTTATTGATCTCTTTCTCTATTTTATTCATATAGCAATTTAGAGATATAAAATTTCCCCTAAGAACTGCTTTGGCTACATCTCATAGGGTATGATATGTTTTTTAATTATTGTCATTCTCTTAGATGACATTATGGATTGTTTCTGTGATTTGTTGTTTAACCCACTGATTCTTTAAAATTACATTATTTAATTTCCAATTGGTTTTTACTCTAGCTTCTCCTGGCCCTTTACTGAATATATATTTTTTTCATTGTTGTCTGAAAAGAAAGCATATACAATTTCTGCCTTTCTACATTGGATTGTGAAGTTTTCCATGCCCTAATACATGGTCAGTTTTTGTGAAGCTGCCATGTACTGCCTTGAAAAAGGTGTATTTTTTTTCTGTCCCTATTCAATTTTCTCCAGAGATCTATCATATCTAGGTTTCCTAGGATCCTATTA
The DNA here is from genome assembly GCF_016432865.1 of Antechinus flavipes. NCBI lineage: Eukaryota > Metazoa > Chordata > Mammalia > Dasyuromorphia > Dasyuridae > Antechinus > Antechinus flavipes. The sequence goes on along the minus strand of NC_067401.1, from coordinate 457,976,213 downwards.
ACCTCCCTAGTTTCTTTCTTGTTTATTTTGTGGTTAGGTTTGTCTGATTCTGAGAGGGAAAGATTGTGTGGTTCCCACACATAGCATAGTTTTGCTATTTCTTCATCTAACAGGCTTAAAAGCTTCTCTAGGAATTTCCCTGCTTTATCACTTGGTGCATACACATTTAGTATCCTTATTATTTCATTATTTATGGTACCTTTTATCAAAATGCAATTTTTTTCCTTATTTCTTTTAATAAGATCAATTTTTGTCTTTGCTTTATCTGAGATCAGAATTGCTACCAATGTTTTTCTTTTTTTTTTTTAATTCAGCTGAAGCATAATAAATTCTGTTCCAGCCTTTTACATTCACTTCATAGATGTCTCTCTGTGTCAACTCTATTTCTTGTAAACATTTTGGAGGATTCTGGTTTTTTTTGTTTTTTTTTTTTTGTTTTTTAAAATTCACTCTGCTATTCATTTCCATTTTATAGGATACTTCATACCATTCACATTTACAGTTATAATTACCAGCTCTATATTTCCCTCCATCCTATTTTCTCCCCTGTATATACTTTTGCTCTCCCCACACTGTCCTTAGTCCTGTTTTTTATACACTGCACCCACTACCTTATCATCTATCACCCCTCCCCACTTCTCTTATCTTTCCCCTAGTGTTTCTGTCTTCCCTTCTACCTCTCCTTGAATTTTCTTTTCTCTTTCTCCTTCTACTTCTTTATAGGATTAGATAAATTTCTATACCCAACTGAATGATTAAGGTATTCCCTCTTAAAGCAAAAAATGATGAGATCAAGCTTCATGCAATATTCATCCCTTCACTTTTTCCCCTCAATTGTAATAGGGTTTTTGCACCTCTTAATGTGATCTGTCCCATTTATTTCCTCTTTTCTCATTTTCAAGTATAGATCTTTTCCCACCCCTTAATGTATTTTTCTTTGATGTTATCACATCAGAGTCCATTCAGAACAACACATTCATTCCATGTGATGCCCCGCTCTATCTGCTCCAGGGACATATACAACTGTCAAGAGTTACAGATACCATTTTCCCATGTAGGCATGGTAACAGTTTGACATTATATATATATATATATATATATATATATATATATTATATATATATATATATATAATTTCCCTGTTTACTTTTCTATGCATCTCTTGAGTCCTGTGTTTGTAGACTAAATTTTCTGTTTAGTTCTGTTTTTTCAATATAAATGATTGAAAGTCTCTTACTTCATTGAAGCTCCATCTCCTTCCCAGAAAGATGATGCTCAGTCTAGCTGGATAATTAATTATTGATTGTAATCCCAGATCCTTTACCTTCCAGAATATGGTATTCTACAATAAAGGATTAGATAGAAGTTGCCACATCCTGGGTAATCCTGACTAGTACTTCTTGATATTTGAATTATTTTTTGTCTGGCAGGCTGTTTTCTTAAATGAACAGTCAAAACTACCCCCTACAAACACAAGGGGCCCTTATGTTTAAAACCTTGAGTTTTTTTTTCCCTTTGAGATTGTAGTTTCAGAGTTCCATAGCAATGTTCCTTGGGGTTTTCTCTGTGGGATTTCTTTCCAAAGGTGATTCATGGATTTTTTCAATGCGTTTTTTTTAGAATTTCAGGGCAGGTCTACTTATGTCTTAAAATATGTTATTCAGGTTCTGGTTTTTTTTTTTTTTAATGGTGGCCTTGAGGTAGGTCAATAATTTTTAAATTGTCTCTTCTGGATCTATTTTCCAGGTCAGCTGTTTTTCCAATGAGGTATTTCATATTTTCTTCCACTTTGTTTAGTTTGTTTGACTGATTCTTGATGTCTCACAGAGTCATTAGCTTCCATTTGTCCTGTTCTAGATTTTAATGGGTGATTTTCTTTAGTTAGTTTTGGTATCTCCTTTTTTCTATTTGGTTAATTCTACTTTTGAAGGTATTATTACCTCAATTTTTCCCCTTCTTTTTCCCAGTTGTTGACTGTCTCATGCATACTTCTCATTTCTTTTCTCATTTCCTCTTCTCTCTCTCTTATTTGTCTTTTTAAGTATTTCATGAGCATTTCCAAGAAGTCTCTTTGGGCCCAAGATCAATTCATATCACTTTTTTTGTGCACAGTTTGTCCTCTTCTGAGTTTATGTTTTGGTCTTCCCTGTCACCAGGGCACCTGATTTGTCTAAGTTCGAGGTTCTTTTCTGTTCCCTGCTCATTTTTTTTCCCTTTTTCTTTTAGTATTTCCTTTTTTTAAACATTTAAGGTGGAGCTCTACTCCTGGGGTAAAGGAGGCACTCTTCTAAGTGCCCTGTGCTGTGCTGCTTTGAGCCTTGGCTTTGAGCATAAGGCTTCCTTATGTTTGTAGGGGGTAGCTTTGTCTGTTCTTTTGAGGAAAAAGCCTAGCTTCCCATAGTTTGCCTTCTAAGCTGGGACTAGAAGCTGCCCCACTAATCTGCTCTTTTACTGAGTCAGGACTGAGGGTCTTAGTTGCTGATTTTCTGTGGTTAAGACCCTCCCACAGACTTTCCTAGAGCCTATTTGAGCTGACCTGAAAACCCTTTACACCCCAGTGAGACTGACCTTTCTTGATATTTTTTCCAGTTGGAGTTGGAGAATGACTTCATTCAGTTAAATTATATATTTGAGGCTTGGGTTTTATGTGGGTTTTAAGGAAAACTGGGAGGGCTTGAGCAGATTCCTGGCTTCACTTCACCATCTTGGCTCCACCCCTGGAAGTTCCACAATAATTTATTTTTATCTTCAAATTTTATCTAATATTGTGTCCAATTTCTCTAACTTAGCAAAATACTTATGGATCTATAATCCTATATGATAGCTAATCTTTTACTAGCCTTGTGTCATCTGCAAATTAGATCAAATCAGTAATAAAAATATTAAACAAAGCCAAAGTGTCCCCTGAAAACCATTTCAAATATTTTGCTAATTCTCAGCTTTTTATTCTCTTTCCCTTCCTATAGGGTAATTTTCATTATTATTTTTTTCCTTTAAGAACCAACTGCACCACAATCCTGCCTTCCATACCTCATTCAACAAAGAGGTGATTCAAGATTCTCTGTCAATTTATGATCATCTCTGGCCTATTGTACTCATCCAGAAAGGCTTTGGATATGGGTCACAATGTCACATATATCACTTTAGGATCAGCAAATCCACTGGCAAAATGGCTTTTCACTACATTAGCTACAGGGTGGTACATTGGGAGGTCACAGAAATTCTTGAGTGTCAAAACATTGGTAAACTTAAAAGTTTAGCTCCAGTCAGACATTTTGGTTGAGATTTCTGAGTTTATGCAGGTCCGAAAAGATCCCTCCTTCATTTTAAAATCTATTGCAATTATCTTTATAATTGATTTAGCAATTATTCTTCCATAGCTTTGTGACATCTTTTCTAATTGTCTTAAATTATTATTTAGATCTTTTTTGTTATATTAATTTTAATATGTTTATATGTTTTAATGTGTTTATTTATCTTAAGTTCATATATGTATATAATACATATATAACATATAAATATATTGTACCAATGCGTATATATTTTGAGCATTGGTTTTATTATAAAACATGTTAATATATTATATATGTATTATTTATCATATGAGATCTCCCATCAATCGATCTTCATTCTTCTTTTTCCAGATGCATTACTTCTTATCATCTAATGGCATGTTTAAATATTTTTTCCAATATACACATTCTCTAGATAACTGATTCTAGGCTGGGTCTTTTCAGTATATCCCATTATCAATCTTAGTTTTTAAATTTTATTCTTCCTTTAAGGTTAATCTTATAGAACTTTAAAAGGAAGATGATTTCATCCAACTTCTCATTTTATAGATGAGGAAATTGAGACCCAGACAAGTAAGTTCGAATTTGTCAAGTTCAAGGCCAGTACTTGGATGAGACAGGATTTAAACTAGTTTTCTGACTCCAAATATATATATATATTTCCCCTAGGCACTTAATATTTTAAGTGTTACCTCACTTAGTATTCATTATCTTATAAGCCACTTAGTAAATATTTTTTTCAGTACCAAGGAGAGTATTCTAGGGCCATTACACCTTTGAAAAGCTAGAGAAGGTGAGAGATTTATAGGAAACTAGGCTTTCTTGATTTTCAGCTCACACTGTTTCCCCTAAGATGTGCTGTCTTATACTATACATCAGGCACATAGTGGGTGCTTAGTGCTCCTTGACTTGACTGGATTGAAAATAAGATCCCTCATCAGTTTATAAAAAGTAATGCGCCACATCTGAGAAATGCTCACTGATAATGTAATCCTACAGCTATTAGTATTGTATGGGGACATAAAAAAAAAAGAAAGGCTTTAAAAATTTATCATTGTAAGAGAGTACACATTGGGTCCATTAAACATCCATGAAAAGGAATATTTCTGAAATCTTGGCTTCTTTCTCATTCATCATGTAGCCTTTTAAAGGTTATTTTGAAAAGGAAAAGTGATTTTCTTGAAAGCAAAATTTGTATATCATTTCTTTAATGCACGTTAAACCAATTACCATCTAGCTAATGAATCCTTCAAATTTAATTTGCATAATTGGTGCCGATTTTGACAGGAGGAATTCACCCTGCTGTGATAAAAGCATTGCTGGACTTACCGATACAGTATGGACTATTTAGCTGGAAATCAGCATGGACTTCCTCTATGAGAGAGAGAAAGCACCTACGCTGCTTTCCCATTCAGAGTCTGCATCGCACAAACTTTGGGGCTGATTATAGGCTGTAGCACACCAAATGTAAAAGTGATCACACAAGTTGGTGGTTTTCCATTGGAGGCAAAGCTTTTCTTTTAAAATGTCAACTCCTACACAAAACTTTCCTTGATGATGCCCACCCATGCCCAGCTATTAGGACTCTTTCTCCTGAAATCATTTCATCTGCATTTGTATTTGGTAACTTCTGTGGAATAGGGGTTATCTTGGTCCTCACTTCCTGGAAGGGAAGCTATGTTACATTTCAATCTCCTGCCAGAGTCCTCCAGTGCCCTTAAAGGAATTGAGATAGGGCCTGCATGAATAATATTCCCTTAGCTGTAGGAGGGAAGGTTCCTTCCCTCTAATTCCCTCTAAAGTTAGATTATCTTTTACAAAAAAAAAAAAAAGTTTGGGTAATCACCACTATATAAAGTTATCCTCCTAACATATGAGAGGTATTTTCTTCCCTAGACTCTTACCTATATCACTTCTAGACTCTGAAGTGACAGGAAGACTGGGTTAATAGGTTGGCTTGATGTCCATAAAGCTCAGTATCAATTCTAGGTCCAAATCTGCCTTGGCTTCAGCTCCCAGGAGCCCTGACTGGTTTCTTCTGGCTTCCCTGTTGGGCTGACTGGCTGCATCACCACATGGGTCCCACTGGCTCCAAAGTCTCCATGGCTGAAATTACCAGGAGACAAGATCCAACACCTGAAACCAAGAACAAACATATGGAATAGAACAAACACAACCAAACCCATTTTGTCAGAGTGAATGGCCCACTCTTACAAGGCTTAAAGTCATAGACAATCGAGGAGACTACCCCCTTTCAATGGCAGAGAATACAGTAGATACCATGTTGGGCCAATGGATCAGGGCTTTTTTTCCTATGCTCACTCTGCAGATTACTTTTTTTTTAATCTGTTTCTTTTCTCTCTCAGTTGGATGTAAGATCCTTGTAATTTTGTCCTGTTGTCTTCATTGTTTAATACAGTGCTTTGAAAATAGTAGAAACTCAATAACTGCTTTTTAAATGGAATAAAATTAAAATAAGAAAATGAGTCAACAAACTTGATTCTAAGAAAGCTGTCACATGGAAGAGGAATTGGACTTTTTGCCAGGTTCCATAAGAAAAGGTATGCCCCCACTTATGGGAGTTCTTCCCCAGAATTTCTAGAATTATGTGTCCTTAATATTCCAGCGAGAATATCTGGTTAAGTGTGAGCTGGATTAGTTCACCACTGAAGTCCCTTCCTATGGAGGGATCTGATGAATATGAAATTTCTATTTGTTGAGCAGTTTGACATGGTAATAGGATTCAGAATTTAGAAAAGTGTCAATCATCCACTAACCAACCTTTTGTTAAGCTCCCCCTGTGTGTCAGGTGTTCTGTGCCTTCATGTAGATGCTAGGGATACAAAACTAAAAATGAAATAGCTTCTGCCTTCAGGAAACTTGTATTCTTTACCCCTAGATTTGTAAATTCATTCCTCTCTGTAGATAAACTCCCTCTCCAAACTTCAATTGTTACTTGTTCTTTGACTAGAATCTTAGAGTAGTCTAGGACAATGAAAAGTAAGTTAGATTCTAGGAGAAGCTTCAACTTGCATAGAGAATTGTATCAAAGGAAGGGAAGATTCATCTAGGCAGCTACAGGGTTGTAGATAGGACTATAGACAGCAGATTGACACACCTTTCCCGATTCCCTAGCAATGATTTGATCATTATTCTCACAACTGGAGCAAGAAGTGGAAAGTTTGTGTGTTGGGTTACTTAACCTTAGTCTTTGTGTCCTTTTGGAAAATTAGATGAGATATGATATGGTCTGAGATTGGCTAGATGTCTTATAATTGGACCCTCTTATTGAGATTAAGCCTTAAAACTATGTTGTTCATCTAGTGATTGGTGTAAACCACTGAGAACCTGAATGTTGATGTGAACAACAAGATGGAGCATTAGGAAAAAAAATTCAGGGCTCAATGCTCAAAATTCCACTCAAAGCAACTTAAAACTCAAAAAATAATAATTATGTGTGAAAGGTAAAATAATTACAGCTGTCTTTGTAAGATAAGACATTAAGAAGTCTATTGAGCAGTACAAAAATAAATGAAATAATGTGCACCGAAGGCAAAGTAGTTCAAGATACAAGCCAAGGTGACATCCTCTGCAAATTTGCCCCCAGCCTTCAATAAATGCATGAGTAGCTAATGAATGGGAAATTTTTGAAGCATCTCTACAAAAATGAAAATAGATGGTTTAATTTGTGAACAAAAAAACACAATAAAGATGCATAAATACAGCTATTGGGGAAGCATAAGTAATGACATAAAATAGTCCAGAAAAAAGGGAAGAAAAATTAGAAAAAGAAACATCTCTGAAGTTAAGTGTGAACTAGAGAAAGAAAATAAATAACAACAGAAGGACCAGGAAGAAATTTCCTTTTAGAAGTTCACAAGAAAAAAAAAAGACTGAAAGTAGAACATAAATAGAAGTGACGGTGGAGAAATAGATCTGAAACCTCAGAGACAAAACTACCAGTGTTCTGCTTGCAGGTGAATAGTGTTATTGAGGGACTAAACTGCAAAATGGGAAGGACACATAAAAGCGGATAAGGGAGAAAGGAGATGAAGAGGAACGTGGGTTGTATCTTGATCAAGTCAAAGAGAAATAAGGGGGAAATAATTGCTATAATCTCTCAGAAGAAAGATTATAGGAGAATAAGTGATACAGTGAAGACATGAATTGAAATAAGGAGAAAGAAAGGGAGAAATGTCAATTTATATGTAGACGAAGGTGCCCCTGGGAAGTTGGAGAAATTACAGTGAGTATAACCTTCAGGGATTTAGAGCTCAGAGATTACTACATATGAGAGAAGGTTGTGTTTTCACAGACAGCATCCTGCCTCAAAAGATGGGATATCAGAGAACCTAAACCCATGAATTTGAAAGATTGATTCTCCCTCCCAAGAAAATGCTATGTTGGAATGGATCAGTCAGCGAGGGGAGTCAAAAATTTGGGTAGCAATAAACAAAAATTAGGCAGCATATCTTCGCTAGGGCTGTTCTTAACAATTAGTGCAGATGGTCATACAAAAACTGCAGCTGTGATTATCTATATTAATAGTGAAGAGGGGCTGAGGTGAACTAGGCTAATTGTTTCCATGTGCTACAGTCTGTTTTACTCTAGAACTGGGATGGCTGAAATCTGAAATAACTGAGGAAAAAGGTTGAGCTTCCAACCATATTGATTTAATCATAGGGCAGGCAAAACAAATCAAAATCAAGGTCCCTCACTTAGTCACTGGACCATGAATAAAGGTGGGGGACAGATTTTCATGCATTAAGAGATATTAAATAATGAGATATGAACCAGGATAAAAGATTAGCTCATCTGATTTCTAATTGGAGGAAATATTGGGGGCTTTCCAGTTTGAGGGTAGGGAATGAGTTTTGAGAAATGGGGATGGGGAATGAGCAGGTTAACTTTTGTGGATGTGACAAGATGTCACTCAATTCCCATAATTAGCAAGCAAGTGGAACTTAACAGGAAAATGAAACTTAGGTTTTGAAATGCAGTCAATTTTACCTGATAGTTTGGTTCACAAAATTCCCACAATTTTCTCTAACTAAGCAATTTGGGAAACTTGTAGACCTAGAGGGCTGCCTCAAATTATTGATGCTATAAAAAGTTCCCTAAATTACCATCTCAGATTAAAAACAGGCCATTTCAGATCGTTTCCTCTCCTGCCCTGAGTTACCATGATGAAAGAATCTAGTTTAAGGAGTTCAAGATAGTTTTGCCTAGATCCCAGTTCGACTAAGATCATCGACTGATGGGTTCCTTGATGTCCTTCAGCTGTTTCAGTTATTTCTGACTCTTTGTGATCCCCATGGGGATTTCTTGGCAAAGATATTGGAGTAGTTTGCCATTTCTTTTTCCTGCTCTTTTTACAGATGAGGAAATGAGGCAGACAGGGTGAGGTGACTTGCCCATGATCCCACAGCTAGGAGGAATTCTCTTAGGCTGGATTTAAACTCATCCCTTCCTAACTCTAGGTGCTCTATCTACTGTATCACTAGCTGACAGAGGGAAGGGATCATCTAAACATATCATCTTATCTTTTCCAGAATCTATTAAATATGTTATCTCTTCTCTGTCATTGTTAAGGATATCACAAGGTTTCAGAAACCTGGTTTCACAATCTATGTCTTATCCTTGACGACTCTGTCTCACCTTTCTCTCCATGTGTGTCTCTCTTTGGCTCTGTCCTCTCTCTCTCTCTCTCTCTCTCTCTCTCTCTCTCTCTCTCTCTCTCTCTCTCTCTCTCTCTCTCCTCAATTCCCATGCAAAATTGCAATCACTTGCCTTTTGATCTCCCTGTCACAAGTTTCTCCTCATTCAGCTCATCTTCCACTCAACTGCCAAAGTGATTTTTCTGAACTGCATTTCTGACTATGTCACTCTCCCTGATCACTAAATACCATTAACTCCCTGGAGCCTCCAGGATTAAACACACAATCTTCTGTTTGGTATTCAAAGCCCTTTATCACCTGGTTTCTCCCTAACTTTCCAGGGTTCTTGTACCTTATGCTTGTATTCTGATATCCAGGGACACTGGCCTCCTTACACACTATCTTGAAACTCTAAGCATTTCTTTGCCTATTCTCCAGAAATGAACTATGCTCTCTCATTTCCCCAGTTCTGGTATCCCTAGGTTCTTTCATATTTTAGTTAAACTCTCATATTCTACAGAAACCTTTTCTCATTTCTTTTAATTCTACTGCTGCTCTCTGTTGACTATTTTGAACTAATCCTTTTTATAGCTTATAGGTCCATAATCATTTACATATTGTTTTCCCCATTAGATTGTAAGCTCCTTAAGAGCAGGGATTGTCTTTTACAGGAGGTGGTTAATATGTGTTGACTGAATTATTATTAACTGCCTGAGTTAGCCCAGTGTTCTGCATCCAGTGAGTGTTTTTATTGCTCTTGTGATTCTCCCCAAATCAGCTGAAGACGTCATTGGGAACAAAGCTACTTTCATCAGGGACATTTCAGGAACAATTTTAGAATGTGTATGAGGCATCTGAAAGGCTAATCCTCCGGGCTTCTCAGAATACATTTTTTACTCCAAAAACTAATATGAATTTCCAAAAGCTCTTCGCTTTTACTTATCTGTTTGCTGTTGAATGGTTCCCTTTGTGAGGCTGTATTCGTATTGCCATCCTTTGCATTTTGAGAGAATATCATGCAGGGGATGCTTCAGGAACTGAGTAAGCACAAACAATATCCAAACTAGGACAAGGGAAATGTGATCTTTTAAAGTGAAAGTCAAGCCTGACAACTACTGGGCTGAAATAGGAAAGAATATATTAATGAGATCTGATTTTATAAGAGGTTCAGTAGAACAGGACCCATTTTCCAAGAACAAAGACGATTAAACGGTTCCACATGGTTGATCTAACTCTAATATTACCAATGACTTACATGAAGGTTCAAATGATACATTATGAAAGTTAGGGTTGCTAGGAAGCTGGCAGAGATAGCTAATAAATTAGCTGACAAAAATCAGGCAACTGAAAAGTTTCTAATACAATGTTGGCTTGAAAAAGTAAAATACATAAAGAATAGATGTCAACTCTTGAACTTAATATCAGAAAAATTGGACAAAAGCAAGCAGAGGAAACATGGCTAGAGAGCAGTTCATTTTCAAAACAACCAAGCAGCCAAAATAATCCTGGAGATTTGTGAAGATAGCAAGTTTAATGAGTTGGTTTGCAACATGGCAGCCAATAAAAATGAGATCATGGCTGATGCCTTTATCATGTTTTACAGTTTTCAAAATACTTTCCCCACAATGACTTTGTGCAATAGGTAGTTCAAGGGTTGTTATCCTTATTTTACTGGTTATTTAACTGAATAAAAATGATGATGGAATGTCTTGCCCAAGATACAGAACCTGTAAGTGACACCACCAGCAGGGGGTGAACTTTTTCTGACTTAGAGTCCCAAATTTCACTTCTTAATTCTGCCAAAACCACAGAAAAAAAGTGATGACTTGGATGACCCATTATCACAAATATGAAATGTCAAAAAATGCTCATATGGTCCAATTGGACATCATTCTGACCAGACCACACGGGAAGTGTTGCATCCAGTTCTTGCTGGTGTGTTATAGGAGAATCATTAGGGAGAATCCAATTCTACCTGAAGAAGGCTGATTTCTTTATTATAAAAGATTTGGGTAAAAGTCCTTCTTCCCTGATTCATCTACACATGAGATGACCCAAGTTTTCCAAGATTGTGAAGACAGAGCACAGGTTCTGAAAGTCCTTTCCAGTGTGGATGAGACGTCCCTGGATGGATGACATATCAAGCATTGGCTAAGACATCTTCAAAAAGGCTCTTGACCAACTTGTTTCTTAATTTGTTCTGGCCATGAAGATTCTTCAAGACTATTTACTAAGAGATTGGTGGCAATCTGCCTCAGAGGAAGATCTACTCACTCTCACAGAAGGACAGATGCAGAAAAATCTCAGTACTAAAATCAGTACCATTAATTTATAGGATTATATAGAAATTGCAAGAAAAGTTCACTTTTCATTTAAACACCTCTTGCCCCATCCTATAACAATTCTGCAATTATGTTTAACCATTTTGACTGATTCAATCAGGTGAGTCAGTAATAAAATCCTCTGGTCAAGTGGGTTGAAAAAAGTCACTTTCCCCCTTTTCTTCTGGATGACTAAACCAAATGTTTAAAAGATAACCAGTTAATCCCATTACATTGCCAAATCAGGACAAGGTGACCTCAGGCATCCAAAAGCTGATGAACTCTAATGCTAGGCACAATGACTCTGTGTGAGACACAGATAAGCAGACTTCATTAGCAGGGCTAGAAACTGGGGGCATCCTTTCTCTCAGCCCTCCTCAACCTGCTTCTCCATCATACACTTAGTTTGTCTCCCTATTTGTCTTGAGTAGTCAGCTACCCAGGAAATGAACTTGAAGTAGTAACAACAGAAACAATGGGGGGGATTTTGAGTGAGTGAATCTGTGGAAAGAAGAGGAGATTTGGGTATGCGTTTTCCATGCACGTGTATGCCTAAAATATTTTTCTATATTGCATATAAATGTGTACTGTATGTGTCTGCATATACCCACATACATACATATTCACAAACACACATATATATGCACATGTGTGTATGTCTCACAAATGTTTTGTTGTTCAGGCATGGCCAGTTCTCTGTGACTCGATATTGGGAATTTCTTGGAGAAAATACGAGAGTGCTTTTCCATTTCCATCTCCAATGTCTTTTTTTTTTCAGTTGAAGAACTGAGTCAAACAGAATTATATAATTTGCTCAGGTTCACACATCTGAAACCAGATTTCAACTCATGAACATGAATCTTCCTGATTCTAAGTCTAGTAGTCTATCCACTGTGGTCTTCAGCTATTCATAGGTCCCAAATTCTTAAAGATAAATGTGTCTTTCCCCTCTTCTTTCTCTCATAGTCCTTAGAATCTTTAAATCATCTTTATCCTAACTCACACTCACTTTTCAATAGTTGGGTTTCCCAAAAAAGGCCATATTTTCCCATGAGGGTTCTAAAGGTATCTCTGAAAGGCAAAGGGATAGCTTTCTCCAGTGCTGTTTTCTCAAGTTCCCATTTCAATGTGTTTTCTCTAGTGTTAATCATTAGTGATTAGAGAGCCTAATATCCTTTTATGATTTTTTAAATTTATGAATTTTTTAAAAGCAATATTTACTTTGAAAACATAGTAAAAAGTTACAAAACATTTCTCCTTGAATTCTCCCATCTATGAATCCAGTTTTGAGAAGAGTGGGATCCTATTACACCTTACTACAAAGCATTTGTCCCATCAAGTTTACATCCAAATGCAATGCAGCCATAGTCAGTGGGTGACTCTGAATCTCTGTTGACAGCTGTGTTATATCGAGCATTTTACTCTTAAGAGTTTTGGCTGCCAAACCACCCACTTTACTCTTCAGAAACATCTGATCAAATCTCCAGATCTTGGATTTCTAAGGCTTAATATTCTGACCTTTCAAATTCACAGGTCACATCCATTTCTATTGCTCTTTTACCAAAAAGTAGGAATATTGGCTATAATGGAGACAATAAAAGCAGAGTCAAAATCTTATAAATCACATGGAAGCATTTAAGGTGAGGAAATAAAAGGTCTGAGACTTCTATCCCCACTGAAAGCTTACAGCAGTTCTTGCCTACTCTCTAACAGGAAAATAGAAAAAAAAATTGGTCAGTTAACACCTTTGGAATATACCCCAGAATGTACTTTCTAGAAACAGTCATCAACCTCTTTCTCTACCATATAGTTAATAGTCCATAATCATTATGTGATACCTTTCTAGAAGTAAGTTCCTAGTCTCTTCCATATGAACTGGCAGCATGTCTGCTCTGAAAATGGAGCTCAATGGGCCAGGCTCCCATTGTACTTTATCTATCTGTCTGTCTGTCACCTAAATAAATATCCATTTGTTTATCTATCAATCTAGCATCTATTTATCTATTATCTATCTGTCTTTCTGTCTGTCTGTCATCTAAATATCTGCTCACTACTTATCTATCATCTTTGTTTATCCATCTATATATTTATCTATCATCTATCTATTTATTTATCTATCTGCGCTCTCTTTCTCTCTGTGTGTAGGTGTATGTATGTATATCTTCTCTCAATCTAATTTTGTGAAAAAGGATTTGAATTGAAGACTCCCCATCTCTAAGACTAACACTCATGATGCTCCATCATCATCACTTATCACCATCACCATCACCATCATCATCATTGCCTATCATCATTTGTTTCTCTATCATCAATGGGCTTTCCCCTCTAAAGGCAACTAGATGATGCGGTAAATAGACCACCTTGGGTTAGGAGTCAGAAAGGACTGAGTTCAAATCCAGTCTCAAACCTTGCTAGCAGTGTAAACCCAGGAAAGTTAATTAATTTCCTTGTACTTTGGTTTTCTCTACTTTAAAATGAGGTTCATAATAGTTCCTATCTCACAGGATTGTTATGAAGATCATATGAGATAATACTTGTAAAGCATTCAGCAGGTGCCTAGCACATAGTAGGTGATTTTTTTCCCCATCTGCCTCAGACATGTCCACATATCATTTGGATTGCAGAGGTACACCTTAAGTACTTCCATATATAATAGAGATTAAAGTTTCCTTTGTTTTTACTGGATTCATTTTCCCCAAGTGGATCACTACTTAAATCATTAGATTGTTGAATAATAAAATGAGACATATTCAAATAGACTTAGATCAAAAAACTAATGGGAAACCTGGGAAACAGAAAAAGTTCTACTCACATTTTGCATGGCATGTGAAACTGTGGCAAGATTGTGGGGGCTCTGTTAGGAAGAGTAGACTTTGGCTCCCAGTGAATCACCTAGCCTCTCAGATAATCAGTTTTCTCATCTGCAAGGTGATATTTCTGTATTCCTAGAGGGAATAACCTCATTGGGGGCTTCCCTACATGAATGAAATCACAGATGGGAATACTCTCGCTTCCATATGTTGAAGTAATAAAAACAGGCTTGGGGTCATGTTGTCTTTCTTGGGCCCACACATATTGCTGAAGTCCTGGGAATATACTTAGTAATTGACTCTGAGTGGGAAAAAGCACTGTATGCAGAGAACTTCACATGGCCAGGCTGAACTCAAAACCCTGGTTTCAAATCCTAACTTAAAATAATTTTAATGTGATTATATGTGTATAACTTATATCAGATTGTTCACAGCTTGAGGAGAGGGGAGGTAAGGAAGGAAGGGAGAAAATATTTGAAACTCAAGAAGAATGTTAAAAGCTATCTTTACAAGTAATGGGAAAAAATTAAGTACTATTGAAATTAAAAAAAAAGAAATGAAATAAAATCCTGCCTTAGATATGTACTGGATCACTTAGTCTCTCTCAGACTCAGTTTACTCATTTATATAATGGGATAATAAGAGCACCTGCCACACAGACTTGTTGTGAGGATCAAATGAGATGGGAAATGAAAAAAATATGAAATGCTTTGCAGACCTCGATGCACTGTAATTCTTGTCATCATCACACACATTGTTTTCATAATATAATAATCCTCCTCTTCTTCCTCATCTTTATCATCACTCTTAGGGTCCAGTAATGTTGTGTACCTAGAGCTGGCTAAAGGGAGATTGTCTTCCTCGATACTGCCCCTTGATCCTCTTCTTTCACTTCCCACTAACAGTTTTTGTTAAGACATTTGTACCATTTTCTTATCATTTCACACATCTCTTAATACAGCCTTCACGTCGCTCTCCTTATGGGCCATCTTTTACTTAAGCACCCCTAGAATTTGGTAAAAATGAAATCAATACTCACAACTTTTACCACCCTCCACCTACTGACTCCTGAGAAGCTCAAAATCTGGTTTCTGCACTTATACCATCTAAATCATTCTCTTAGCAGTCCTCAGTGAGCTCTTCATTACCCAAGTCAGTTCAATGGGCTTCTCTCTCTTTCTCTCTCTCTCTCTCTCTCTCTCTCTCTCTCTCTCTCTCTCTCTCTCTCTCTTTCTCTTTCTCTTTCTCTCTCTCTTCCATGCTTCAGTCCTGTTACATAATTCTCATAAGAACTTCTGATTCAATCTATTCAAAATCTGAACTATAAGGAAAACTGAATGCTGTAGAATCAACATTTCCAAATTGTGGTGTGGAGAACACTTTTCAGAAGCCTTTGGAAAGCAAAGAAATCAAATTAGTCAATATGTAAATTCAGGCTGTTCACAAGAAGCTTAAATACTTTGGTCACATAATGGGAAAATGGGCCTCATTGGAAAAGACCCTGATGTTGGGAAAGATTAAAAACAAAAAGAGAAGGGAGAACAGAGGATGAAATGGATAGTGTCATGGAAACACTGAAGATGAACTTTGGACAGATTTGAAGAGGTAGAGTAGAATAGAAGGACCTGGTGTGCTACAATCCATTGGCCCATGAAGAGTCAAACAACTGAGGGACTGAATAACAAGATGGATACTGTGGGGAGGGGATCTAGTGGATTGGGGGTAGACTGGGGTAGGTTGACGAAAGATTGTAAGAGGAAATGGGCAGTCTTCTCCAGGGGAGGTCTTCAGGCCCCTCCCCCAGGGCTGCCATTCTCCTTTCTGGCTCTTAGCACCCTGCGACATAGCCAAGGCTCCCAGGAAGAAGAAAATGAATTTTCTGATAATGGTTTTCAAATTCTTATCCATCTCTTTTGAGCTGGAGTGACCAAGGAACCCAAGGCTCTAAACTTCATTTGTAAGAGGATTGTCAAGGTGAGAACCCTACTACAAATTCAGTATAACACATTTTACTGGGTTTATAATATAACATAGTCTTTATTATATATCACTGATATGGTCCTATATTTTTTAGTTGTCGGAGAGGGCCAAATGAGCAGTCCAGTCCACAACGCTATCTAATTCTGAGGCAGATTAAAATGTAATCAGGAAATATTTAACAAAAGAAATAAAAATATAATAATACACAGAAAATACTACATTGTAAAATGAGGTCAATATGGCATCTGCAGGCATCCTTGTGTACAAATTAGTGGCTCTGGTTTCTGTATTTGACACTCTGCCTCTCCCTCTGTTCTTCCTCTTCCATGTCTTCCTCCTCCCTCCCTTCAGTCCTAGGAGTTTAAGTGACTTGCCCAGAATCATAAACCCTGTAATTCACAAAGACAGCATTTGAACTCAGATCTTTCCGGTTTCAAGGGGAGCCATGTTTTCCCTCATAATTCACAAAATGCCTCTGGGAAATGTCAAACACAAAATACCTATGAAATATACCAGTAAGTCAAAATAATTTCTTTCCTCTTCAGAGAGAGTCTTAGAAATATTAGCTAATTAAATTTTACAAAAGACAATTCTTTTTCAACAAACCAACATATGGTCAAGCCTGGGGAGGGGAACAAATAGGGAAAAAAAACATTCCTGCCACATGCAAAAACAATGGAAATAGTTGTGATTTTATCCTTGATAGGGTGGGTGCCATCAATGCCTTTCATACTTGGATTGTTTCTTGAAGAAAATCCATTGAAATGGTCTAGTGATCCAGGGTTCTTTTTTAAGCATGCAAGACTCTCTTCTGATCATCTCCAAAAGAAAATGTTTTAGAAATGAATATCATCAGCACAGTCTTGAATTTAAAAATCATATTGTATTGATATTAAAATCAGGGCACAGAATATAGTTTTCCTTTGTCTTGCCACATTGTATATTCTGATGATTTGATTGTGGTCAATATCCAAGCCATTTTCAAAACTCATTCCAGATTGGTCCCAGTGGAACAGCTTTATTGACAGCCTAAAAAATATGGCCAATTTTTAAGCCCTGATTGATTTTTTTTTTAATTACAGGGTTGTTTGTTTGGATTCAAACATGGATGATTTCTAAATCCTGGAGATTTGAAGGATAATAGATACAAAAGGTTTCAAATAATCCAATTCATGTTGATTAAAATGGGTCTTTTGTCACATAGTTATCACTTCCTATATGGGGTTACATATTTTTTATTGTTTATTATTTTTTTAAGGGCAAGAGGTGGGATGGAACTTTACTTTTATCAGTATAAGGAACTCCAGGTTTGGAAAGGTTACCCACTATTACAGCATGGCTGCCTGGTCTGCACCCAATAAATAGTCAGAGTTGGACACAGGGGTGAAATACTTTGATTGGCAGCACACAGGCAGATTGGTTCAGAGACAAAATTTGCTCCTGCATGTTGCCTCACTTGGTAACATTATGTTGGGGACAAGAATAGCAAATCCTTATCATTTACTACTATATCCTTCTCATGCATAGATTATCACTTTATGATTTTCTCAATACATTAAAAAATCAGAATTAAAAGTTTTTCATTCCTAGCTGTGTGTCCCTGGGCAAGGCTCTTAACTCCAATTGCCTCAGTGAAAAGCAAACAAAACAAAACAAAACAAAAACAACAACAACAAAAAAAAACAAAAAAAAACATTTTTTTCCATTTCTCAAGCTAAAATATTGACATATAATATGCCCTCTCTTGTAAAAAAAATAATGAGAAATAACTATTCAAAAAATCATGCTTCATTTTTCCCTTAAAATCCTTTACTTTTCCATTGAGAAGATGGATATATGCTTCAGTCCCAAATTTAATTATTGAAATTCATCTGAATTCAGCTATCTGGGAGTCTTTTTAAAGAGAAATCAATATTATGGATTTATTTAAAGACAGAGGACTAAATGAACTCCCAATCATTAATTTGATCTTTTTATGTCTATAATATGCATATACACACTTACATACAATTTATATCCAGGAAAAATGAAACATGGAGTTAAATTCCTTGTTATGGAGAAGAAGAAATAATAAAAATAAAACTCTTGTTTTGAATATCTGCCAATTTGGCCTGAGGCATAAATCCTGAGTGTGACTTTCTCATATGTGTTAAGACAAAAATAAAAGTCCAACTATATTATTGTATAGCTCAAGAAACATCTGTGGTTCCCTACTAATTCTAAAACAAAATGCCATTTTTCTGTTTAGTTCTTATTTAGTCTTTCACAATCCCTCTCCAGTCCCCACACTCAAGTTTTGCCAGTCCCTCTTTTAGAATTTACACCATGTCCATATTCTCCCATTTGCTGCTCTCCAGTCTTCTGGTGAACATTAGTAAACATAGGATGTCCTTCATCCTATACAGCTATTCTTTCTCATCACAACTCCCTTCAAAATTTTCTTTGGATGCCTTCTATTAAACAAAGATTTTCATGATTTTCCATAATTGATGTGCCCCCAACTCTTAAACTAATTTTATATTTTGTTTTGCATATATTTTGCATTTACTTGTCCATGGCCATTTTTTTTCTTTCAGTAGAATGTAAACTTCATGAGGCAGATATTGTTTTGGTTTTGTCTTTCTGTTTTTAGTGCTCAGTATAACATAGGTGCTTAATTTCATTACATTGCATTTAAAATATAAATAGAAAATGGTTCAGGAAGATCTGAGATCAAACCTAACATCAGACACTTAATAGCTGTGTGACCCTAGATAAATCACTTAAGTGTAACTTACTTTGTTCAAAGACAAATTGGGGATAAAAATAGCTTCTATCTTCTAGAATTATTTAAGCTCAAATAAAATATTTGTAAAACTCTGCAAATCTTAAAGCTCTCTATAATTGCTCTTTAAGTACCACATAAATCATATATATATATATATATATATATATATATACATACATATATATCTATCATCTATCTATCTATCTATTATCTATCTATCTATTATCTATCCATCTGCCCTGTATATCTTTCTATTTATCTGCCTATCTTTCTATTGATCTATTTTACTATTTATCTATTATCTATCTACCTATCTATGAATGTATCTATCTATCCATCTGTCTATCTATCTATCTGTCTGTTGTCTAGCAGCCCATTGTTCAAATGCTAAATGTAAACTTGCCTAAAACTCACACAACACAAGTGCTCATAAGATGCACAGAAAAGGGACACTTTCAGAACTTTGGAATTGACTGTATGACACTGAGATACTGGGACAGAACCATTCAGCATGGCGTGCCCTCATCACAGAAAGGGCTATGCTTGAGGAGCAAAGCAGAATTGGATTAACCCAGAAGAAACATGAGATGAATGAAATTAAAGAAGGGACAGTTTGTGGCCGGCCTGTGGCTGAGCATCTTGAGCTCATGTTGATCTCCAGCCACAGTCGGACAAACTGGAACTCACCTCTAACATAGTGATGGCATTTTGGTCCTCTTCGAAAATGGACAGTAACCAACCAACCAATATGCATATCACAAATAGGATATATGGAGAGTCTTTTAAGGGCCCTCACTGCAGAGCAGATTTGCATCATTGTCTCTGATTCCATACTATATTTGACCCACCATCTTGATCTCATCTAATTTCATGTCCTGCCTCTAACATTGGTCAGCTATGTGACTCACTACTAATTAAGGATGGGCTTCCAAGCTGAGAGGGTGAAGGGAATTCCTGCAGCAAGGAAATTAAATCCTGGATAGATTGTGTGTCCCTCTGATACTCAAATATACCCAGTTTTGTTTGTTTGTTTGTTTGTTTGTTTTAATTTCATGTTCCAAAGGAACAATGTCCAGTCAAAACTATATTGGGGAATTTTTTTTTCTAATGTTGTTTTCAGTCACTTTTTACTCATGCCAGACTTTCTGTGAATCCATTTGGACTTTTCTTGGTAGGTACATTAAAATGGTTTGCCACTTCCTTTTCTATATCATTTTACAGATGGGGAAACTGAGGCAAACAGAGGTAAGTGACTTGTCCAGAGTGATACAGTTAGTAATCATCTAAGGTCAATTTAAACAAAAGATAATGAGTCTTTCTGATTCCAGGCCCAATGTTCTACCCACTGAACCACTTATCTGGGTCCTCTCTCTTTTTCCTATTGCCCCTGCCTATTATGTCTAATCATCTACATTTCTGGGAACTCTTTTATTTTATGTTTTTTGACAAAGAGACATCAGAACCAACTAAAAACGCAGTGTTTCACTGTACAAAGAAGTTGGGGCAATATTAGTCCTGCTGCATCATATCTTCTTCAATAATTAGGAACTTTTCTGCTCCCAAGACTGGAAGGCACATCTCCCTCTGGCTTCAGGGCTCACCCTATTTCTTCTCTGACCCTGAGAGTATCCTTGTATGTATCCTTTCCCCTCCAGAGCCATCTGGTTCCAGTGGCAGGACGCAGATCAAGATGACTGGAAATGGCCCTGGATGAAATGGGAGACTTGGGCTTCTGAAGCTATAATAATACATGAAAAGCACTTTGCTGTCCCTTGAAGGATTGTGTAAGTCTAAAACGATATTATCCTTATTTCATTCTTCTCAACTTTTATTTCTGATGGAAATTGCCCTGGAGCTAATTACAATCTGACCATTATTCTTTTACACTTTCTCTTCAATAAGTCGTTATTATGTTATCATTTTCCTACATTATCTTATATTATTATGTTATTTATTACAATATTATATATTTTACATATATTCAAATAGACAGTATTATATATTATTTCTGTTTCCACATACATCTACCCATCTTTCTGACTATCTATCTATAATATTTGTTGCTGCAAAAATTTTGTCCCCTGTGCTAGTTTTTATGTTCTTCAAATATAGGGATTGAATCTCCCTTGCTTTTCCTTACACAGGATTCTCTGTCTCTCATCTCTGTGTCCCACATGTCTGAAAGGATCTCTCTCAGCACTTTGGACTCTTCAAATCCTGATCTTTATTCAAAATTCAGCTCTGCTCTCTGTAAGAGGCTTTCCCCAGTCCCAGAGGCTTCCTCTCTAAAGGTATCTTCCATCTACTTACTAATTATCTAAAATATACTTTTTTTGTATGATTTCTCCCCCATAGAATATAAACTCCTTGACGTCAAGGACCTTTTGCTTTGTTCAGTATTTGCTTTGCCCAGGACCTAGCACAGAATGAACATTTAATAAATGTTTGTCATGGATTGTTTAATTGATTATTTATGTTTCTGTCTTTCCTGCTTCTCTTATACCCTATTTTACTGTTTACTAGATGTTTGAGGAATGAATGAATGATTAATTGAATGACTAAAGGAATTGAAAATGTTTAACCTGGCAAAGGAAGCTATATGAGCTGTCGTTAAGTATTTGAAAAGATTGTCACATGGAAAAGGGAAAATATTTTTTGCTTAGTCACAGAGGAAACAACTAGGAATAAAGAATGGAAGCTGTCAAGAGATGTTGGGCAAAGGAAAAAAAATACTCTGTTAACAGTGACACTTTTCCAAAAGTGGAATTTGGCTGCCTCCATCAGGAGTGTATTCATTCTCACTAGTGGACTCCAAAGAATTGATGGCTGGCCACTTGGTAGGGTGGTTTATGCAAGAGTGGATTTCTCTTCAGATATTGGGTGTTTTTCTTTCTGAGGTCCTTTCCTCTCCTAAAATCCTGTGCTTCTGTGACCAGGCTTTGAACCCTTCCTCTGCTATTTTCATCTGATTTTAATGTCTTTGGAGAATACTTCACTTAACATTTGCTCCTTGGTTTTCTCATTTGTAAAATGAAGGAGTTGGATAAGATTACTTTGAAAGCCTTCAAATCTCTGCTCTTGTAATTTCTGGTAACATAAGGTCCCAATCTGGTGATACTGAAGAACATGTTCCAAGTTATAAAGGAGCCAACAACCACAGAAATCATCACTTTGTCAAAGATTGACCAAAGGAAGGAAGAGAACAGCCTAGGACAGTGTACCTACAGCTGGGATTGAGAAGCTTTAGCCAAAGAAGGGACAGATGAACACAGCACAGACTTCATGGGTAGTCATGGGCCAAGTTCTTCATTGTTCACTCCAATGAGCATCGCCAGTGGAGAGGAAGGCTTTGGAAGGTAATGAAATCTTTCAGAGAGCAACCAATGGGAGTATGTCAGCAAAGCCCATCTGTTCCAACAGGCTGCAGCTCCCCGGGACAAACATTCTTATGACCAGTATCGATTGATTCCTCCTTTTCTAAATAATAGCTTTTGAATTTCAGTATATGTGTGTGTTTGTGTGTGTGTGTGTGTGTGTGTGTGTGTGTGTGTGTGTGTATGAAGAGAATTTCCAACATTCAGCCTTGTAAAACCTTGTGTTACAATTTTCCCCTTCCTTTCCCCATCCCCTCCTCTAGATGGCAAGCAATCAAACATATGTTAAACATGTGCAATATTTCTATATATATTTTCTCATTTATCATGCTGCAAAAGAAAATCAGATCAAGAAGGAAAAAAATGAGAAAGAAAACAATGCAAGGAGACAACAACAAAAAGATGAAAATATGCTGTGATGCACAGTCAATTTCCAGAGTCCTCTCTCTGGGTGCAGATGGCTTTCTCCATCACAAGGCCATTGGAACTGGACTGAATCACCTCACTTTTGAATAGAGCCATCATGTCCATCAGAGCTGATCATTGTATAATTGTGCTGTTGCTGTGTACAATGCTCTCTTGGTTCATGAATGCTCAATGATTCATGTAAGTCTCTTTAGGCCTCTCTGAAATCACCCTGTTGGTCATTTCTTACAGAACAATAATATTCCCTAACATTCATATATCAAAATGTATTCAGCTTTTCTCCAGCTGATGGACACCCACACGGTTTCCAATTTCTTACCGCTACAAAGATGGCTGCCACAAACATTTCTGCACATGTGGGTCCCTTTCCCTCCTTTAAGATCTCCTTGGGATATAAGCCCAGTAGAAACACTGCTGGGTATGTACAGTATAGATATAGTTCCAGATTGCTCTCCAGAATGGTTGGATCAGTTCAAAACTCCACCAACAATGTATTAGTGTCCCAATTTTTCAACATCAACATTCATCAATATCTTTTCCCATCATCTTAGTCAATCTGAGACATGTATAGTGGTACCTCAGAGCTTTCTTAATTTGTATTTCTCTGATCAAGAGTGATTTAGAGCATTTTTTCATATGACTGGAATTGGTTTTAATTTCTTCATCTGAAAATTATCTGTTCATATCTTTTGACCATTTAGATTGATTCCTCAAACAAGATTATGGCACAAGAAAAATTTGAACATGACTGAATTAGGGATGAGATCACAATCCATGAGCACAAGCTGAGAATATAAGAGGGGAAAGAGAAGGACAGTCAGAAAGACTCCCTTCTGAGTTCTCAAGCAGAATCTATTAAAACCAATCATAGTCCAGGACTAAGATATCAAAAAGAGCAGACAATAGGAACTGTAGTTCTGTGAGAAAACTTCTTGTGTCCATTGGGCCTTATAGCCATCAAACTAAATA
The DNA here is from genome assembly GCF_016432865.1 of Antechinus flavipes. Classification (NCBI taxonomy): domain Eukaryota; kingdom Metazoa; phylum Chordata; class Mammalia; order Dasyuromorphia; family Dasyuridae; genus Antechinus; species Antechinus flavipes. Next base: position 457,952,616 of record NC_067401.1, on the reverse strand, counting down.
TGGCTCACTATGAAAAATGTTAGACTTGGATCTTAGCCTGAACATAAGCTTTGTTATTTATTAGTCTGTGTGACCTGAAGTGACTTAATTATGCTTTCAGAATTTGTTATCTCATTTGTAGAATAGGCATAGTAATATTTCTTATACTTTATTCATGGCTTTTTGTTAGGATCAAATTAATCCTTCAATCTGTATATATTTGTTAACTGCCTTCCATGCTCATCTGTCCACTCTCCAGATGCTAATAAATTATTTATGAGATTGTCTTCCATTTAAGCAGTATATATCTTATATAGTTATTTATTTGCCTATTTTAGTCACCATTAAAATGTACCCCCTTTACCCTGATCTTTGCCTGTATTTATGTCACCAATGCTTAGCACAGTGTCTTGCACATAGTAGACATTTAACTAATAATTGTTATTATTGACTCATACATGTAAACTAAATACAAGATACCTTTCAAGATGAAGCAATAGAACCTTGGAATTAGGAGTGGGCAAGGCTACATGGAGCATAACAGGGATTTCAGCAGAAAGAGGTGTAAAGGATTTGGAAATCAGGGTTCTGCAAACTTATCTTTGCATGTATTTGGGGAAAAAAATGCTGTTTATAAAAAAGAAAAAAAGAGGACCTGAAAGGAAAATGTTCCAAGTATGGGGACAGCTAGTACAAAATTGTGGAGCTGGGAGATAGAGGGTTTTACCTGAAACACAGCAAGGTGATTGTGATTGTTTGGCCTTTCTTCTTGCAGAGGACTTTAGGAAAGTGATGTCTTGATTTGGGAGTAAATCGGATTTAAGTGAGGCAGGGCTGGGCAAAGTCACCAACCTCATTCTGGCCTCTAGTGTCATCTGGTTCCAGTGGCAACACACAGATCAGGATGACCAGGAATAGACTTAGATGTGATAGGAGACCTTGACCTTTATAACTGAAGATCTTTCCCAGATTTCAGTTTGTCTGAGGTTAACACCCATTCATTGATTGAAGTTAGGTAAGAAATGAGGCAATAAATGATCTCTTTTACCTACTCAAGTTGAAATTATGAATTTACACTCAGTCTGAACTTAAGAAACTCAAACAATGACCAAATAAGACTTGGACTGGGAACTTATATTGATCACTGGTGAGAGCCAGAGTGATTTGGGTTTAAAGTAATGTCATATAGTTCCATTTGAATCACAGTGGTCTTAACTAATCCTGATTTTCCAATTTTGAATTTTAAGAAATCATAAATTAAACTACATGGGATTAAGATTTAATTGTTTTTTGTTTGCTTGTTTGTTTTTTTAAAAAATGATAAAATAAATAAGTAGGGAAGAGGAAAAAAAATCTAGTCCACCAATCACAAAATAATAATCAAAATCTTAAAAGTCTTCCAGTTTAACAGACAATGTCGGCATTTGGGAAGATGTACGACTTGAAATAAAGATTTCTTGATTTTGAGCAGCCATCTTGGCAGGTGGGCTAAACCAGGTGGAGGGTAATTGAAAGTCCCCCTACTTGTAAGTGAGATAGGAGTGACCTGTCACTTTACCCAAGCTGGTGAAGTGAATAAGAGCCATTTTGTTCCAATTTCATGAAAGCAGCCAACCAGGTAGTGTCGAGTGCTCAGATCTTGGGAAGGCACTAAAGTTGCCAAGCTTATCCCCTGCAAACTGGGCCATTGCCAGGTATTCTGAATTTTGTTTTTGCCATTGGACTTCAATGATTCAGAAAGAGAGAGTGATGGTGAAGACTTTGTGTGATTCTGCTTCTCTCAAATCCAATCCATTGTGAAGATGAGCAATGTTGTAGGCAAAAAGCCAAAAATTTAGTCTCTGCTCTCAAAGAGATCACAGTATACTGGGGGAGACAACCTGTAAATGTCTACACACATTTAAGCTATATGTCAATGGGAGGGAATTGGAAAAGATGCCATTGGAGCTGATGTAAGCCTAGGAAGCCAGGAGGCAGAGCTGAGGATGAAGAGCATTTCAGGTATGGGGAAGACCAGGGAAAAGTCATCTTAGTGGAGTGTCATGTATCAACAGTAGGAAAATCAGTCTCTGGAAGTTTATGGAGGGAAGTAAAATGCAAGAAGAACAGAAACATAGATGTGATTTTGAGACAGGATTTGAACCCAAGCATCCTTGATTCCCAATCATTTCTCTATTAATTGTATGAAGCTGCCTCCTCTCTCTCTTCCAGAGAATTTGGAGGTAGATCACTATATCATCATCAATTTTCTTGAGTTTCAGTTCTATAACTGCGCATTGGGAGGCCTTTGATGCCAGGTCACTTCGGTGTCCAGGCCCCCATGCTTTCTGGTCTCTTTAGAAATTCTGCTGGTTCACCCTAAAGCTTTGTGCTGATATCTTATTACTGAGGGATAGAATAGTTTATTTATAAGATATCCATGTTACAGTCTTGTTGTAACCTTGAATACATATGTTCTTCTAAATCCTTTTCCTTAGGGGGTCCCTTGGTGTGACTGCTCCCAGTGGTGGGTCCTTCCCATCCCACTTAATGCCTTCTTTCTTCTTTGCAATCCTTTTACTCCCTGGCTTTCAATTTGCCTTTTCCCCTAGTGCAAAGTATCTGAAATGCCCTTGAAGGAGACCTGGGAAAAAAAAGCCTCCTATCAGTTTTACCAGCCAGCAGGAAGCTTGCTTTCTTCCTCCTCTCCCCGATCAACTACTCAGAAAATCAACTATTTCCTTCCCTTCAAATTATGGGCAATTATTTAGATGGTGCTTGTATTTGGCCCAGTTAACCCTCCCATTACTGTCTCCCCAACTGGGAAGGGAGACCCAGTCCAAGCTCTGAGGACTGAGGGGGCTCTTAGGCAAACATCGGAACAGCAGGAAAGGCAAGATGGGGCTTGTGGAATGATGCTTGTCTAAGAAGAAATTACCATCCTGTCATTCAAAGTGACCTGTCATTCATTCTACTAAGAATTAGTCCAGTTTGACATTTGTTAAGTGTTCTCAGGGGAAATGAGAGAGAGAGAGAGAGAGAGAGAGAGAGAGAGAGAGAGAGAGAGAGAGAGAGACAGACAAAGACACAGAGAGAAAGAGACAGAGAGAGGGGAGAGAGGGAGGGAGGAGAGAAGGAGACAAACACAGACAAACAAAAAAGACAGAGAGAGAGAGACAGACAGAGACAGAGAGAAAGAAACATTCTCCTCCTTCAAAATGAAGATCAACATTAAATGTGAAACAACTTTAAAGGGTATTTAGTTTAGCCCACTCATTTAACAGATAAGATAACTGAGGCAAAAAGAGGGGAAACGTCTTGCCTAAAGTCACCCAGATAGAGATAGAAGCAGGATTGGAATGCAGATCCTTTGACTCTGAAGTCATTATACTTTCTATCCATGTGCAAAACAGCAATTGCGTCCTGCTCTCTAAACCTCACAAAACATTATCTAAACATGATCATTTTCCAGATGAGAAAACTGAGGCTCAGTGAGATAGAAAATGTACCTCAGGTAAAATGAACAGCAGGGAGGGAGGCAGGATTCTGTTCCAGGTCTGCTCCCCCCGACACCTTAATACCCACTGAGCAAGACTGAAGGGAGCAGTTAATATATCGGATGGTAGGGTCAGTCTGAAGTGGGGAAGACCTGGGTTCAAGTGTGGACTTAACTCAGTTTAGAGCCTCATTCCCTTCAGCAGAAGGTGCCCAATTTGCAGTCCAGGCCACCTGGCCCAGGATGGGGACAGAAGGGGAGCAGACTGCAGACTGAGCTCATAGTATGGAAGGATCATCCATGTAAGCCTGTGAAGGGCCAGACAGCTCAAGTAGTCCAGGGCTCTCATTTTAGGGGAGAGGAACCTGAGTCCCCAGGGAAATAAAGTAGTTTGCCTAAGCCACACTGACGGTAATCAGCAGAGGGGCATTTAAATCCACAAACTCTTGACTGCAGAAAAAAGTATCTTGTACACTGAGGCCCAGTGAGTCCCAGGGTAAGAGAAAGGCAAGATGGTCATCATCAACTTCAACCCAACTGGTCTTGCTAGCTGCCATTACTATAGCGCTTTACTGCAAAACAGTCAAAGCTAATAGAGCTTTTTTCCCTGTTGTGAATGGGATAAGACATTGGAGAAAGTTTATTTTTTTTTAAGTTTTTTGTTAAATCCAATATATGCATACATATTTATATAATTATTGTGCTGCACAAAAAAAAATCAAATCAAACCAGTAAAAAAAAAAGAATAAAATGCAAGCAAGAGACAACAAAAAGAGTGAAAATACTGTATTGTGAACCACATTCAGTTCATTGGGGAAAGTTTAAAAAATAATTCTATAAGAATTATTTTGAATGACATTATCTCTTAGACATGGATCTTTGCACATTAATTGTAAAGTGCTTTGAATAATCAGGTTTAGAGAGGTCAGTGTTAAATTTTAATTCTGAAATTGCATCTGAATCTTCTCACAAGGGCAAGAGAGAAGAAGCCATCACTCATAGAGGCATGGGATGAATTGACAGGGGAAGTGCAGTGCTGGCTGTTACTTCTGTACTGAATACAAAGATCATGGTTTGATCTGAAGGAAAAAAAATGATGCAGTTTCCAGGTCTAGGGTAATGACATTGATGGATTGATTTCCCTCCAGAGGGTATTCATCATATTTACTCCCATCTCAGAACATGTATGCCTTCTCATTCTGGGATATTCATGTCTATGGTTTTCCAAGGTTCTATAAGGGAAATGACACTGAATAATATTTTTTAAAAATCCTTGGGTTTAAGATCTAGATCTACAGTTTATCTACAATAAGAATACAACTTATTTATTAATAAGCTAGAACAAGTTACCCTCACCTTCTCTGAACCAATCAAGTAGTTTGAACAAATCTCTAATATTCCCTCTGATTTTAAATCCTAAGCAGTGCCTTTTAAAATTATAGGACCTGTAAATCTTTGAACATGGTGATCTTGTCTAGATGCCCTAATCCAATAGGGCGACTTTGGCTTCAGAGATATCACTGAATATTAGTGATATGAAACCCACAACTTGACCATGCCTTTTAATGGGTATATCTTATTTAAAATAATATAGTAGGGAAAAGATGTGAGATGCATGATATTATCTGTTTATTTTAAAGCTTTTTATTTTTGAAACATTCACTTCTGCAAAACCTTGTGTTTCAAATTTTTTTCTCACTCCCTTCTCCCCATTCCTTCCCTTAGACAGCAAGTGATCCAATATGTGTTAAATATGTGCCATTCTTCTATATATGTTTCCACAATTGTTTTGCTACACAAGAAAAATCATATCAAAAAGGAAAAAAAAATGAGCAAGCAAACAGCAAAAAAAAAAAAAAAGTTAAAATATGGTGTTGTGATCCCACCCTCAGTTCCCACAGTCCTCTCTCTGGGGGCAGATGCTCTCTCCATCACAAGATCATTGGAACTGGCCTGAATCACCTCATTGTTGAAGAGAGCCATGTCCACCAGAATTGAACACCATATAACCTTGCTGTTGCTGTGTACAATGATCTCCTTGTTCTGCTCATTTCACTCAGCATCAGTTCATTTAAGTATCTCCAGGCATCTCTGAAATCATCCTCCTGATCATTTCTTACAGAATAATATTCCATAGTATTCACATACCATAACTTAATCAGTCATTCTCCAACTGAGGGGCAGCCACTCAGTTTCCAGTTTCTTGCCATTACAAAAAGGTTGCTACAAATATTTTTACACATTAGGGTTCTTTCCTCTTTTTGATGATCTCTTTGGGATACAATTCCCAATAGAACTGCTGGATCAAAGAGTATGCAGTTTGATAGCCCTTTGAACATGGTTCCATATTCTTCTCCAGAGTGGTTAGATCAGTTTACAACTCCACCAACAATGTCCCAGTTTTTCCACATCCCTACTAACATTTATCTTCATCTTTTTCCTGTCATCTTAGCGAATCAAGTGTGTAATGGTACCTCATTAATATGTCTTAATATTCATTTCTCAGATCAATAGTGATTTAGAGAATTTTTCATGACTAGAAATGGTTTTAATTTTTTTCATCTGAAAATTGTATGTTTATCTTCTTTGTCATTTTATCAACTAGAAAATGGCTTGTGTTCTTATAAATTTGAGTCAATCCTCTCTCTCTATTTTTTTAAATGAAGCCTTTAGCAAAACCTTGGATGTAAATTTTTTTCCCAACTTACACAAAAACTTTTAAACTTAACATAATCAAAATTATCTGTTTTGCATTTCATAATGATCTCTAGTTCTTTTTTGGCCACAAATCCCTTCATTCTTCCCACGTATGAAAGGTAGATTGTCCTTTGTTCTTCTAATTTGCTCATAGTATCATTCTTTATGTCAAAATAATGAACTCATTTTGATCTTATCTTGGTGTAAAATGTTAGTTATGGGTCAATGTTTAGTATCTGCCATATTCCAATTTCCCCAGCAATTTTGGTCAAATAGTGAGTTTTTATCCCAGAAGCTGGGATCTTTGTGTTTGTCAAAGTTTAGATTCCTATAGTGATTGACTATTGTGTCTCATTTGTTATTAACTACTCTGTTTCTTGACCAATACCAAATGGTTTTGATGACTGCTGCTTTACAATATATATTTTAGTTCTGAGATAGCCAGGCTACCTTCATTTCCTTTTTTCTTTTCAGAAATTCTTGACCTTTTGATCTTCCAAATGAACTTTGTTATTATTTTTTTCTAGCTCCATAAAATAATTTCTTGAGAGTATAATTGGAATGGCCCTGAATGAATAGATTAATTTAGTTGAATTGTCATGATCACATTATTTATTAAAGTAGTAAATTCTTGTGAGGAAAGACAAGAAAGAGAGAGAAGAAGCATGGTGGAGAATAATTAAGAGGAAAATAAAAGAGAGAGAAACAAGTGGCTTGTCACTGAAGCATTATACCAACTACCAGGGCAGAAAAAGGGATGAGGAATTTGGAAAATACTTCAGAAGGTCAGCCTCAAGGGAAACCATAGTAGTGATTGAGAAGTTCAATTATAAAGATAATGGCTAGAATTCTCTCACTTCCAAAATTAGATGATTTGAGAAATCCTTGAATTATTATAGTGATATTTTCATCTTTCAAAAGATAAAAGAAACAACAAAAGGAAAATATTGTGGTTCTATTTCTAATATGGAGGAACCTTCCTGTAGAGAAGTAACTATTCTCTCTTAGAATTTGTTACACAGAGAGAAAACAAAAAATCTAAGTATAATCTGACAAGTTCCCAGATTTCAGGATAACATATTTTAAAGGGTTTGTTGGAAAGGAAGTTATTACTTGAACAAAAGTCTTCAGGGGAAGTTAACACAGGAGGGAAGGAATGGATAAGAAAAAAAAAATCTGAAAAAAAACTAGGAAGTAATTCCATCGAAGAGAGAAAAAATGAGTTTATTCACAAAAACAGTCTGGCTTCATGAGGAACTAACCAACCACGTCAGTGCTATTTATTTATTTACTTACTTACTTTGAGTGTACAGATGATTGAGGCAAACTCAGGTAACAGAACAGACTATACACTATTCATATGGAAATACAGTCAGGCATTCTAAAACTTAAAAAGAACCTAGGTTGGCAAAGGAAATGAAGGACAAAAACAACTGATTTTTATGTATTTTGTTTCATTTTACCTGCATTGGGAGAGGGAAATTAAAAAAAAAAAAAAACAGATCTAAGAAGGGAAAGTTCTTTTGTTTAGAGTGAATAGGATGCTGATAAATGACAATAGAGAAAGAGAGAGAGAGAGCAGAGCTACTCATTTTTTCTTCTTTCTATTTTTTCTGCAAAAGAAAATAATCTTTGAACCGGAAGTGATAGAACAAAAATGACTAAAAGCAAGTTGTTACTCATAAAAAGACAAGAGGAGAGCACTCCAGTTCCTCCTTTTTCAATCCAGGTCATGTGGACCAGATGATTTACATCCTTGGGTATTAAGTATTTACTATTGTTAGCAATATTGAGACATCATGGGGAAGAGGGAAAGGAAGGGAATGTGTATTTATATAGCACCTACTATGTGCCAGACACTAAGCTCTGCCTTTTTAACAAATATCATCTCATTTAATTTTCATGACAACTCTATAAAACAGGTTCTATTATTGCCCCCATTTTATATATAAGGAAATTGAGGGAAGCAAAGATTAAGTGACTTGCTATGGTCACACACTTACTAGTGTCTAAATCTGGATTTGAACACAGATTTTTCTGACTTTAGACTTAGTAGTCTATCCATTGAACCAACCAGCTTTTTCATGGAAGATGGTAGAGATGCCCCAAGGTTTTTTTTTTTTTTTTTTTTTTTTTTTAATTTATTTATTTATTTATTTATTTTTTAAATTTTTTATTTAATAATTACATTATATTGACACTCATTTCTATTCCGATTTTTTTTCCCCTCCCTCCCTCCACCCCCTCCCCTAGATGGCAAGCAGTCCTTTATATGTTGGATATGTTGCAGTATATCCTAGATACAATATATGTTTGCAGAACCGAACAGTTCTCTTGTTGCGTAGGGAGAATTGGATTCAGAAGGTATAAATAATCCGGGAAGAAAAACAAAAATGCAGATAGTTCACATTCGTTTCCCAGTGTTCTTTCTTTGGGTGTAGCTGCTTTTGTCCGTCATTTATCAATTGAAACTCAGGTCTCTTTGTTAAAGAAATCCACTTCCATCAAAATATGTCCTCATACAATATCGTTGTCGAAGTGTATAATGATCTCCTGGTTCTGCTCATTTCACTTAGCATCAGTTCATGTAGGTCTCTCCAAGCCTCTCTGTATTCATCCTGCTGGTCATTTCTTACAGAACAATAATATTCCATAACATTCATATACCACAATTTACCCAGCCATTCTCCAATTGATGGGCATCCATTCATTTTCCAGTTTCTAGCCACTACAAACAGGGCTGCTACAAACATTTTGGCACATACAGGTCCCTTTCCCTTCTTTAGTATTTCTTTGGGATATAAGCCCAATAGAAACACTGCTGGATCAAAGGATATGCACATTTTGATAATTTTTTGGGCATAATTCCAGATTGCTCTCCAGAATGGTTGGATTCGTTCACAACTCCACCAACAATGCATTAGTGTCCCAGTTTTCCCGCATCCCCTCCAACATTCATCATTATTTTTTCCTGTCATCTTAGCCAATCTGACAGGTGTGTAGTGGTATCTCAGAGTTGTCTTAATTTGCATTTCTCTGATCAATAATGATTTGGAACACTCTTTCATATGAGTGGTAATAGTTTCAATCTCATCCTCTGAAAATTGTCTGTTCATATCCTTTGACCATTTATCAATTGGAGAATGGCTTGATTTCTTATAAATTTGAGTCAGTTCTCTATATATTTTGGAAATGAGGCCTTTATCAGAACCTTTAACTGTGAAGATGTTTTCCCAGTTTGTTGCTTCCCTTCTAATCTTGTTTGCATTAGTTTTATTTGTACAAAGGCTTTTTAATTTGATGTAATCGAAATTTTCTATTCTGTGATCAGTAATGGTCTCTAGTTCATCTTTGGTCACAAATTTCTTTCTCCTCCACAAGTCTGAGAGATAAACTATTCTATGTTCCTCTAATTTATTTATAATCTCGTTCTTTATGCCTAGGTCATAGACCCATTTTGATCTTATCTTGGTATATGGTGTTAAGTGTGGGTCCATGCCTAATTTCTGCCATACTAATTTCCAATTATCCCAGCAGTTTTTATCAAATAATGAATTCTTTTCCCAGAAGTTAGGGGCTTTGGGTTTGTCAAACACTAGATTGCTATAATTGACTATTCTGTCTTGTGAGCCTAGCCTTTTCCACTGATCCACTAATCTATTTCTTAGCCAATACCAAATGGTTTTGGTGACTGCTGCTTTATAATATAATTTTAGATCAGGTACAGCTAGGCCACCTTCATTTGATTTTTTTTTCATTAGTTCCCTTGAGATTCTCGACTTTTTATTGTTCCATATGAATTTTGTTGTTATTTTTTCTAGATCAATAAAATATTTTCTTGGAAGTCTGATTGGTATAGCACTAAATAAATAGATTAGTTTAGGGAGTATTGTCATCTTTATTATGTTCGCTCGGCCAATCCAAGAGCACTTAATATTTTTCCAATTATTTAAGTCTGACTTTATTTGTGTGGAGGCTTTTTTATAATTTTGCTCATATAATTCCTGACTTTCCTTTGGTAGATAGATTCCCAAATATTTTATGGTATCAACAGTTATTCTGAATGGAATTTCTCTTTGTATCTCTTGCTGTTGGGTTTTGTTGGTGATGTATAAAAATGCTGAGGATTTATGGGGATTTATTTTGTAGCCAGCTACTTTGCTAAAATTATGAATTATTTCCAATAGCTTTTTGGTAGAATCTCTGGGGTTCTCTAGGTATACCATCATATCATCTGCAAAGAGTGATAGTTTGGTTTCCTCATTGCCTACTCTAATTCCTTTTATATCTTTCTCGACTCTTATTGCCGAGGCTAGTGTTTCTAATACGATATTAAATAATAATGGTGATAGTGGGCAACCTTGCTTCACTCCAGATCTTACTGGGAAAGGTTCCAGTTTTTCCCCATTGCATATGATGCTTACTGATGGTTTTAAATATATGCTCCTGACTATTTTAAGGAAAAGTCCATTTATTCCTATGCTCTCAAGTGTTTTTATTAGGAATGGATGTTGGATTTTATCAAATGCTTTTTCTGCATCTATTGAGATGATCATGTGGTTTTTGTTTGTTTGGTTATTGATATAGTCAATTATGCTAATAGTTTTCCTAATATTGAACCAGCCCTGCATTCCTGGTATAAATCCTACTTGGTCATAGTGTATTATCCTGGTGACAATTTTCTGTAATCTTTTTGCTAATATTTTATTTAAGATTTTAGCATCAATATTCATTAGGGAGATTGGTCTATAATTTTCTTTCTCTGTTTTCAGCCTACCTGGTTTAGGTATCAGTACCATATCTGTGTCATAAAAGGAGTTTGGTAGGACTCCTTCAATCCCTATTTTTTCAAATAGTTTATATAACATTGGAGTTAATTGTTCTTTAAATGTTTGGTAGAATTCACATGTAAATCCATCTGGTCCTGGGGGTTTTTTCTTAGGGAGTTGATTGATAGTTTGTTCTATTTCTTTTTCTGAGATGGGACTGTTTAGGATATTTACTTCTTCCTCTGTTAGTTTGGGCAAGCTGTATTTTTGGAGGTATTTTTCTATTTCATTTAAGTTGTCGAATTTATTGGCATAAAGTTGGACAAAGTAACTCCTAATTATTGCTCTAATTTCCTCTTCGTTAGTGGTGAGTTCTCCCTTTTCATTTTTAAGACTAACAATTTGATTTTCCTCTTTCCTTTTTTTAATCAGATTTACTAAGAGTTTGTCTATTTTGTTGGTTTTTTCATAGAACCAACTCTTAGTTTTATTAATCAATTCAATAGTTTTTTTTACTTTCAATTTTATTGATCTCACCTTTTACTTTTAGAATTTCAAGTTTAGTGTTTGACTGGGGGTTTTTAATTTGTTCCTTTTCTAGCATTTTTAATTGCAAACCCAATTCATTGACCTTCTCTTTCTCTATTTTATACAAATAGGCCTCTAGAGATATGAAATTTCCCCTTATTACCGCTTTGGCTGCATCCCATACATTTTGGTATGATGTCTCATTATTATCGTTTTCTTGGGTGAAGTTATTAATTATGTCTATGATTTGCTGTTTTACCCAATCATTCTTTAGTATGAGATTATTTAGTTTCCAATTATTTTTTGGTCTACTTCCCCCTGCTTTTTTGTTGAATGTAATTTTCATTGCATCGTGGTCTGAAAAGGATGCATTTACTATTTCTGCCTTACTACATTTGAGTTTGAGGTTTTTATGTCCTAATATATGGTCAATTTTTGTATAGGTTCCATGAACTGCTGAAAAGAAAGTGTATTCCTTTCTGTCTCCATTGCATTTTCTCCAGAGATCTATCATATCTAGCTTTTCTAGTATTCTGTTTACCTCTTTGACTTCTTTCTTATTTATTTTCTGGTTTGATTTATCTAATTCTGAGAGTGCAAGGTTAAGATCTCCCACTATTATAGTTTTACTGTCTATTTCTTCTTGCAGCTCTCTTAGTTTCTCTTTTAAGAATTTAGATGCTACCCCACTTGGTGCATATATGTTTAATATAGATAGTGCTTCATTATCCATGCTACCCTTTAGCAAGATATAGTGTCCTTCCTTATCTCTTTTAATTAGGTCAATTTTTGCTTTAGCTTGATCTGAGATCAGGATGGCTACCCCTGCTTTTTTGACTTCACCTGAAGCATAGTAGATTTTGCTCCAACCTTTTACCTTTAACCTGCATGTATCTCCCCGCTTCAGGTGTGTTTCCTGTAAACAACATATTGTAGGATTCTGGCTTTTAATCCATTCTGCTAACCGCTTCCTCTTTATGGGGGAGTTTACCCCGTTCACATTTATGGTTAGAATGACCAATTCTGTATTACTTGCCATCTTGTTAACCCCGGTTTATGCTTTCCTCCCTTCTTTCCCCTTTCCCCCCCTTCCAAGTATTAAGCTTGTGAGCACCCCTTGCTTCTCACAGCCCTCCCTTTTTAGTGTCCCTCCCCCCGCCTTAGAGTTCCTCCCCCTATCTTACCCCTTTCCCTCCCAGTTCCCGTATTCCCTTCCGCTTAGCTTATTCCTTCCCTTTCCACTTTTCCCTTCTCACTTTTCAATGAGATGGGAGAAGTTTCACCATAGATTGAATATGTCTTAAGATTTTTCACTTAAAGCCAATTCTGAAGGCACTAAGATACCCACTATATTCATCCCCCTCCATTCTTTCTCTCAGATATGATAGGTTTCCTATGCCTCTTCATGAGATGTACTACCCCCACTTTACCCTTTTTCTGGTACAATGTCCTTTCCACATCAATTTCTAGAACAAGGTATACATGTATTCTTTATACATCTATATAGTCAAAATATAGTTCCCAAGATTAATCTTTACCTTTTTAGATTTCTCTTGAGTTCTATATTTGTAGATCAAACTTTTTGTTAAGTTCTGGTTTTTTCATCAGAAATAGATGAAATTCGCTTACTTCGTTGAATGTCCATCTTCTTCCCTGGAAAAAGATGCTCATTCTCGCTGGGTAAGTTATTTTTGGTTGCATACCAAGTTCCTTAGCCTTTCGGAATATCATATTCCAGGCCCTTCGATCTTTTAATGTGGATGCTGCCAGATCCTGGGTGATCCTTATTGTGGCTCCTTGATACTTGAATTGGGTTTTTCTAGCCGCTTGCAATATTTTTTCTTTCATCTGAGGGTTCTGGCATTTGGCCACTATATTCCTTGGTGTTTTGATTTTAGGATCCCTTTCAGTGGGTGATCGATGAATCCTTTCAATGTTTATTTTTTCCTCTGTTCCTATGACTTCTGGGCAGTTCTCTTTGATAATTTCCTGGAAGACAGTGTCCAGGCTCTTTTTTTCATCATGTTTTTCTGGGAGTCCAATGATTCTCAGATTGTCTCTCCTGGATCTGTTTTCCAGGTCTGTTGTCTTCCCAGAAGGTATTTCACATTTTTCTCCATTGTTTGATTTTTTTGGATTTGCTTGACTGATTCTTCTTGTCTCCTCGAGTCATTCAATTCCACTTGTTCAATTCTGATTTTCAGTGAAGTATTCTCTTCACTCACTTTTTTAAAATCTTTCTCTAATTGTCCAATTGAGTTCTTTTGTTCTGTGGAATTTTTTTCCATTTCGCCAATTTTGTTTTTTAGAGAGCTGTTTTCTGTTTCCAGTTCACTAATCCTATTTTTCAAGGATTTTACTTCTTTATCCACTCTCTCTTTAACTGACTTCTCCAGGCTCTTTTGCCAAGCCTCCCTCTCCTTTTCCCAAGCTTCCTTCTCCTTTTGCCAAGCCTCACTCTGCTTTCCCCATTTTTCTTCTAGCTCCCTTGTGAGAGCCTTTTTAATCACTTCTATGAGGTTCATCTGTGCTGAGGAACAGACGATCTCCTCCTTTGGGGAATCACCTGGGGACTGCCTGTTTTTAGTCTCCTCAGGATTTAGAGTCTGCTCTCTATCTGTGTAGAAGCTGTCAAGGGTTAAAGTCCTCTTCAGCTTCTTGCTCATTCTGTCTATTAATCAGAGACAAACTACCAAAGAAAAACAGAAAAAACTGGAGTCTTTCTTTGGGGGGGGCTGGGTGTGTTATCGAGCTTCCTCTATAGACTGCAGGGGGCAGCAGTGAGGCACTAGCAGGACTGTGCTGCGCCTGCGCTCTGAGATCCCAAAGCATGCTGAGTCACTGAGGGGGGGGGGGGGAAGAAGGGGGGGGGGCGGCCAGGTCCTGAGAGACTCCAGCTGTTTGCGGTTGTGTTCTTCAGCCCCGTGTTTTTAGCTTCTCTGCTGGGCTGCTGACTTGCTGCAGGTTCCAAACCTGTAGCGAAGCTCTCCCCGCAGAGACGGCTACGATCACTCCCCACCCCGTCTCAGCTCTGCTCCCGTGCTCTCACTGCCGCTGCCCTCAGCCTGCGCCGATCTAAAACCGCCCCAGCCCTCCGGTAAAGACAGACCTTTCTTGGCGGATCTCAAGGATGGCTTCTCTTGGTAACTATTTGTGTTTTTTTTCAGTCAAGCATTGATTCAGAGGCTTGTAATGAAGTGGATAGTGAGAGAAAGCGCGGAGCTTATGCAACTGTGAGCCTCCTCTCCGCCATCTTAACCGGAAGTCCCCTGCCCCAAGGTTAAAGAAGGATAAACTATTTTCTTATCTTTGGAAGAAAAAAAGAGAGAAAATAAGTCTGCTAACTCTAAACCTGTATTTTCATTCTGGGGAAAATACTCAATAGATTATTAAAGAGATGGTTGATGAAAATCTAGAAAAGTACATGATGATTCATATCCAAGAGAACCAGCATATCTTTATCACGAGCACATTGTACCAGACTAACCTCATTTTTATTTCTGAAGGAAGAATAAAACATTAAATAAGAGGAATTTAACACAGTAGTTTACCTAGATTTTGACAAGTTTTGCTATTTATTTCTTGTGAAGAAGATAAAGAAAAATAGATGAAACAATAATAAAACCATTTGTATTAAGAAGAGGTTGGATGAACATAATCAACAAAGAGGTGTTATTGGCTCAGCATCAATGTTTCATAAATATATATGCATATACACACATATATATCACACATATACATGCATTTGTGTATATCTATGTATAGATGGCTATATACACATATACATACATACATATATAATAGATAGAGTGCAGGACTCAGAGGCAATAAGATCTGAATTCAAATCCTATTTCAATTACTTCTTAGATGTTCGATCATGAACAAATACATGTCTTAACCTTCCTGTGCCTGAGTTCTTCATAGGTAACTTTTCCTTAATTGTTCTGGTGAATTGGGTGAATTATAATCTTATTCTGAGGACTCCCAGAATACTCAATAAGATTTTGAATTGCAGTAAGAGTTATGGCCACTCGATATAGAGATACACTCATCTGGAGTATCAGGTTACATTTTGAACATAATAATTTGTGAAAGACATTGAAAATATGAAGCATGTACAGAAAGGAAAAGAGAATAGTGAAGAATCAGAGCCCATGATATAGAAGGATTAATCCAAGAAATAATAAATGTTCTGTTTGTAGAGAAGACTCAGGACCACACAAAATTAGACTTCAATAATTAGAATGGCAATCATGGGACCAGGGATTAATTACATTTACTTTATTTGGTCCAAGGGAAAAAAAACAATTTCCTATGAATAAATCTGTCCAAAATAACAATGGGATTCCACATTAAGAGATGGTGGGCTCCCTTTCCTTTCAGGTCTTCAAGCTGTATCTGGATGATTACTTGCCAGGAATGGAATAGTTTTCACATATGAGTTGAATTAGAAGTCAATGTGATCTCTTCCAATTCTTAAATTCTTCAATTTTGTAAACACACATATTGTTTAAAAGGAATCTGCCAAGAGCACTGGAGGCCTTCTCTTTCCTGATGCATTGGTTGGTTTAGAGGTTACCTGTGTAACCCTTCCTTTAAATCCTTACTACAAGACAATTAGGTTGAAACAATATTTTTTCACATTTGACAGATGAGACCTTTTTGGCAGAGAAACCTGATCTCTAGCAGATCCAATGAAGCAGGAAAATCCATGATGGTGATGGATGTAGTGAGAGCTGTCTTCTGAAGACCAGATGAATGGCTGAATTCCATAGCAGAGATTCCTCTGAAGTGTGGATTATATTTGATGATCATTGAGATGCTTTCCAACCCAAAAACTGTGTGAAAATGTGAATTTTCTGCTTATACCTATTCTACTTCTAGTTTGCAAAGGATAAAATCATGTGGGAGATGGAGCAGGATAAGGCTCAAGTTATTTATGTGTTTTCTCTCCTATTAGAATATTCATTCCTTGAGTTTTTGCCTTTTTAGTATGTGTATTCTCAGCATTAACACAGTGTTTGGAACATTGTAATCACTTAGGTGCTTGTTCACTGACTAATGCCTGGCAAAATTCTAGAAATTATGACTAAAGGGGTAATGTGTGAACATCAAGGGGAAAAAAAAAGCAATGATGAATTCATTAAGAATGTATTATAATATAGTAATCTAATTACCTTTTTGAAATGGTTAATAAACTGGCAGATAAGGGAATTTTATACATGTACACACACAAATCTTAGTAAAAATTTAAAAAGTGTCTCATGTGATTCTTATTATGACAGACAGACAGGCAAAAACAGACAGATTTAGCTACATGATTGTACAATTGGAATAGATGCAAAGAGGCAGAATTGTTCAATGGCAACTGGGAAGAAGGTATCTGTCAATGACTTATAGCTGTTAAGAACTTTATTATTGTTATAGAAGTTAGAAGGAGTATACATAGCCAGAGGGCATAGGTGTGATTTGACTGTGATGGGATGATAGCCTAAATAAATAAAAAACAGTAAGAAGTAGGGATGCATTGGGGAAAAGAAGGAGTAGAATGGAGTAAATTATCTCACATAAAAGAGGTATAAAGAAGTTTTTAGAAGGGAGGAAAAGATGGGGGGGCGGTTCAGATAACACTTGAAACTTACTCTCATTGGAATGGGCTCGAAGAGGAAATGCCATGTACATAACTCAATTGAATAATTCTAGTCACTTTATCTTTCTGAGACTCAGTTTCCTAATCTGTAACTATTCCATTGGCCATAAAGGATGACAGCACAGACAAAATGGGTGAGGATGGAATAGTTTATCTGTCAGATCTATGAAGAAGAAAATAATGGATGACCAAACAAAAATAAAAATTTCATAAGTCTAGTTCTTAGTTTTATTCTACTTTAAACCTGACTGTATGGCAGTAGTCCACTGCTCCTAATTCTGCCTTTGGAAGGACACTGAATAAAGTGAATCCCTTTCACATGATTCTCATCCAAATTCATGGAGGCAGCATTCATGCTGAATAGCAATACCTGAAGCTCATGCTTATTATTTAATAATCTGGAACAGAGAAAAAACAAGCAAACACAATAAAGATCATAAGACAAGAGATTATTTAAGTCTGACTTTATTTGTGTGGAGGCTTTTTTATAATTTTGCTCATATAATTCCTGACTTTCCTTTGGTAGATAGATTCCCAAATATTTTATGGTATCAACAGTTATTCTGAATGGAATTTCTCTTTGTATCTCTTGCTGTTGGGTTTTGTTGGTGATGTATAAAAATGCTGAGGATTTATGGGGATTTATTTTGTAGCCAGCTACTTTGCTAAAATTATGAATTATTTCCAATAGCTTTTTGGTAGAATCTCTGGGGTTCTCTAGGTATACCATCATATCATCTGCAAAGAGTGATAGTTTGGTTTCCTCATTGCCTACTCTAATTCCTTTTATATCTTTCTCGACTCTTATTGCCGAGGCTAGTGTTTCTAATACGATATTAAATAATAATGGTGATAGTGGGCAACCTTGCTTCACTCCAGATCTTACTGGGAAAGGTTCCAGTTTTTCCCCATTGCATATGATGCTTACTGATGGTTTTAAATATATGCTCCTGACTATTTTAAGGAAAAGTCCATTTATTCCTATGCTCTCAAGTGTTTTTATTAGGAATGGATGTTGGATTTTATCAAATGCTTTTTCTGCATCTATTGAGATGATCATGTGGTTTTTGTTTGTTTGGTTATTGATATAGTCAATTATGCTAATAGTTTTCCTAATATTGAAC
This sequence comes from Antechinus flavipes, assembly GCF_016432865.1. Lineage (NCBI taxonomy): Eukaryota > Metazoa > Chordata > Mammalia > Dasyuromorphia > Dasyuridae > Antechinus > Antechinus flavipes. The sequence goes on along the minus strand of NC_067401.1, from coordinate 457,934,394 downwards.
CAGCCCTGCATTCCTGGTATAAATCCTACTTGGTCATAGTGTATTATCCTGGTGACAATTTTCTGTAATCTTTTTGCTAATATTTTATTTAAGATTTTAGCATCAATATTCATTAGGGAGATTGGTCTATAATTTTCTTTCTCTGTTTTCAGCCTACCTGGTTTAGGTATCAGTACCATATCTGTGTCATAAAAGGAGTTTGGTAGGACTCCTTCAATCCCTATTTTTTCAAATAGTTTATATAACATTGGAGTTAATTGTTCTTTAAATGTTTGGTAGAATTCACATGTAAATCCATCTGGTCCTGGGGGTTTTTTCTTAGGGAGTTGATTGATAGTTTGTTCTATTTCTTTTTCTGAGATGGGACTGTTTAGGATATTTACTTCTTCCTCTGTTAGTTTGGGCAAGCTGTATTTTTGGAGGTATTTTTCTATTTCATTTAAGTTGTCGAATTTATTGGCATAAAGTTGGACAAAGTAACTCCTAATTATTGCTCTAATTTCCTCTTCGTTAGTGGTGAGTTCTCCCTTTTCATTTTTAAGACTAACAATTTGATTTTCCTCTTTCCTTTTTTTAATCAGATTTACTAAGAGTTTGTCTATTTTGTTGGTTTTTTCATAGAACCAACTCTTAGTTTTATTAATCAATTCAATAGTTTTTTTTACTTTCAATTTTATTGATCTCACCTTTTACTTTTAGAATTTCAAGTTTAGTGTTTGACTGGGGGTTTTTAATTTGTTCCTTTTCTAGCATTTTTAATTGCAAACCCAATTCATTGACCTTCTCTTTCTCTATTTTATACAAATAGGCCTCTAGAGATATGAAATTTCCCCTTATTACCGCTTTGGCTGCATCCCATACATTTTGGTATGATGTCTCATTATTATCGTTTTCTTGGGTGAAGTTATTAATTATGTCTATGATTTGCTGTTTTACCCAATCATTCTTTAGTATGAGATTATTTAGTTTCCAATTATTTTTTGGTCTACTTCCCCCTGCTTTTTTGTTGAATGTAATTTTCATTGCATCGTGGTCTGAAAAGGATGCATTTACTATTTCTGCCTTACTACATTTGAGTTTGAGGTTTTTATGTCCTAATATATGGTCAATTTTTGTATAGGTTCCATGAACTGCTGAAAAGAAAGTGTATTCCTTTCTGTCTCCATTGCATTTTCTCCAGAGATCTATCATATCTAGCTTTTCTAGTATTCTGTTTACCTCTTTGACTTCTTTCTTATTTATTTTCTGGTTTGATTTATCTAATTCTGAGAGTGCAAGGTTAAGATCTCCCACTATTATAGTTTTACTGTCTATTTCTTCTTGCAGCTCTCTTAGTTTCTCTTTTAAGAATTTAGATGCTACCCCACTTGGTGCATATATGTTTAATATAGATAGTGCTTCATTATCCATGCTACCCTTTAGCAAGATATAGTGTCCTTCCTTATCTCTTTTAATTAGGTCAATTTTTGCTTTAGCTTGATCTGAGATCAGGATGGCTACCCCTGCTTTTTTGACTTCACCTGAAGCATAGTAGATTTTGCTCCAACCTTTTACCTTTAACCTGCATGTATCTCCCCGCTTCAGGTGTGTTTCCTGTAAACAACATATTGTAGGATTCTGGCTTTTAATCCATTCTGCTAACCGCTTCCTCTTTATGGGGGAGTTTACCCCGTTCACATTTATGGTTAGAATGACCAATTCTGTATTACTTGCCATCTTGTTAACCCCGGTTTATGCTTTCCTCCCTTCTTTCCCCTTTCCCCCCCTTCCAAGTATTAAGCTTGTGAGCACCCCTTGCTTCTCACAGCCCTCCCTTTTTAGTGTCCCTCCCCCCGCCTTAGAGTTCCTCCCCCTATCTTACCCCTTTCCCTCCCAGTTCCCGTATTCCCTTCCGCTTAGCTTATTCCTTCCCTTTCCACTTTTCCCTTCTCACTTTTCAATGAGATGGGAGAAGTTTCACCATAGATTGAATATGTCTTAAGATTTTTCACTTAAAGCCAATTCTGAAGGCACTAAGATACCCACTATATTCATCCCCCTCCATTCTTTCTCTCAGATATGATAGGTTTCCTATGCCTCTTCATGAGATGTACTACCCCCACTTTACCCTTTTTCTGGTACAATGTCCTTTCCACATCAATTTCTAGAACAAGGTATACATGTATTCTTTATACATCTATATAGTCAAAATATAGTTCCCAAGATTAATCTTTACCTTTTTAGATTTCTCTTGAGTTCTATATTTGTAGATCAAACTTTTTGTTAAGTTCTGGTTTTTTCATCAGAAATAGATGAAATTCGCTTACTTCGTTGAATGTCCATCTTCTTCCCTGGAAAAAGATGCTCATTCTCGCTGGGTAAGTTATTTTTGGTTGCATACCAAGTTCCTTAGCCTTTCGGAATATCATATTCCAGGCCCTTCGATCTTTTAATGTGGATGCTGCCAGATCCTGGGTGATCCTTATTGTGGCTCCTTGATACTTGAATTGGGTTTTTCTAGCCGCTTGCAATATTTTTTCTTTCATCTGAGGGTTCTGGCATTTGGCCACTATATTCCTTGGTGTTTTGATTTTAGGATCCCTTTCAGTGGGTGATCGATGAATCCTTTCAATGTTTATTTTTTCCTCTGTTCCTATGACTTCTGGGCAGTTCTCTTTGATAATTTCCTGGAAGACAGTGTCCAGGCTCTTTTTTTCATCATGTTTTTCTGGGAGTCCAATGATTCTCAGATTGTCTCTCCTGGATCTGTTTTCCAGGTCTGTTGTCTTCCCCAGAAGGTATTTCACATTTTTCTCCATTGTTTGATTTTTTTGGATTTGCTTGACTGATTCTTCTTGTCTCCTCGAGTCATTCAATTCCACTTGTTCAATTCTGATTTTCAGTGAAGTATTCTCTTCACTCACTTTTTTAAAATCTTTCTCTAATTGTCCAATTGAGTTCTTTTGTTCTGTGGAATTTTTTTCCATTTCGCCAATTTTGTTTTTTAGAGAGCTGTTTTCTGTTTCCAGTTCACTAATCCTATTTTTCAAGGATTTTACTTCTTTATCCACTCTCTCTTTAACTGACTTCTCCAGGCTCTTTTGCCAAGCCTCCCTCTCCTTTTCCCAAGCTTCCTTCTCCTTTTGCCAAGCCTCACTCTGCTTTCCCCATTTTTCTTCTAGCTCCCTTGTGAGAGCCTTTTTAATCACTTCTATGAGGTTCATCTGTGCTGAGGAACAGACGATCTCCTCCTTTGGGGAATCACCTGGGGACTGCCTGTTTTTAGTCTCCTCAGGATTTAGAGTCTGCTCTCTATCTGTGTAGAAGCTGTCAAGGGTTAAAGTCCTCTTCAGCTTCTTGCTCATTCTGTCTATTAATCAGAGACAAACTACCAAAGAAAAACAGAAAAAACTGGAGTCTTTCTTTGGGGGGGGGCTGGGTGTGTTATCGAGCTTCCTCTATAGACTGCAGGGGGCAGCAGTGAGGCACTAGCAGGACTGTGCTGCGCCTGCGCTCTGAGATCCCAAAGCATGCTGAGTCACTGAGGGGGGGGGGGGAAGAAGGGGGGGGGGCGGCCAGGTCCTGAGAGACTCCAGCTGTTTGCGGTTGTGTTCTTCAGCCCCGGTGTTTTTAGCTTCTCTGCTGGGCTGCTGACTTGCTGCAGGTTCCAAACCTGTAGCGAAGCTCTCCCCGCAGAGACGGCTACGATCACTCCCCACCCCGTCTCAGCTCTGCTCTCGTGCTCTCACTGCCGCTGCCCTCAGCCTGCGCTGATCTAAAACCGCCCCAGCCCTCCGGTAAAGACAGACCTTTCTTGGCGGATCTCAAGGATGGCTTCTCTTGGTAACTATTTGTGGGTTTTTTTCAGTCAAGCATTGATTCAGAGGCTTGTAATGAAGTGGATAGTGAGAGAAAGCGCGGAGCTTATGCAACTGTGAGCCTCCTCTCCGCCATCTTAACCGGAAGTCCCCTGCCCCAAGGTTAAAGAAGGATAAACTATTTTCTTATCTTTGGAAGAAAAAAAGAGAGAAAATAAGTCTGCTAACTCTAAACCTGTATTTTCATAATAGATTATTAAAGAGATGGTTGATGAAAATCTAGAAAAGTACATGATGATTCATATCCAAGAGAACCAGCATATCTTTATCACGAGCACATTGTACCAGACTAACCTCATTTTTATTTCTGAAGGAAGAATAAAACATTAAATAAGAGGAATTTAACACAGTAGTTTACCTAGATTTTGACAAGTTTTGCTATTTATTTCTTGTGAAGAAGATAAAGAAAAATAGATGAAACAATAATAAAACCATTTGTATTAAGAAGAGGTTGGATGAACATAATCAACAAAGAGGTGTTATTGGCTCAGCATCAATGTTTCATAAATATATATGCATATACACACATATATATCACACATATACATGCATTTGTGTATATATATGTATAGATGGCTATATACACATATACATACATACATATATAATAGATAGAGTGCAGGACTCAGAGGCAATAAGATCTGAATTCAAATCCTATTTCAATTACTTCTTAGATGTTCGATCATGAACAAATACATGTCTTAACCTTCCTGTGCCTGAGTTCTTCATAGGTAACTTTTCCTTAATTGTTCTGGTGAATTGGGTGAATTATAATCTTATTCTGAGGACTCCCAGAATACTCAATAAAATTTTGAATTGCAGTAAGAGTTATGGCCACTCGATATAGAGATACACTCATCTGGAGTATCAGGTTACATTTTGAACATAATAATTTGTGAAAGACATTGAAAATATGAAGCATGTACAGAAATGAAAAGAGAATAGTGAAGAATCAGAGCCCATGATATAGAAGGATTAATCCAAGAAATAATAAATGTTCTGTTTGTAGAGAAGACTCAGGACCACACAAAATTAGACTTCAATAATTAGAATGGCAATCATGGGACCAGGGATTAATTACATTTACTTTATTTGGTCCAAGGGAAAAAAACAATTTCCTATGAATAAATCTGTCCAAAATAACAATGGGATTCCACATTAAGAGATGGTGGGCTCCCTTTCCTTTCAGGTCTTCAAGCTGTATCTGGATGATTACTTGCCAGGAATGGAATAGTTTTCACATATGAGTTGAATTAGAAGTCAATGTGATCTCTTCCAATTCTTAAATTCTTCAATTTTGTAAACACACATATTGTTTAAAAGGAATCTGCCAAGAGCACTGGAGGCCTTCTCTTTCCTGATGCATTGGTTGGTTTAGAGGTTACCTGTGTAACCCTTCCTTTAAATCCTTACTACAAGACAATTAGGTTCAAACAATATTTTTTCACATTTGACAGATGAGACCTTTTTGGCAGAGAAACCTGATCTCTAGCAGATCCAATGAAGCAGGAAAATCCATGATGGTGATGGATGTAGTGAGATCTGTCATCTGAAGACCAGATGAATGGCTGAATTCCATAGCAGAGATTCCTCTGAAGTGTGGATTATATTTGATGATCATTGAGATGCTTTCCAACCCAAAAACTGTGTGATAATGTGAATTTTCTGCTTATACCTATTCTACTTCTAGTTTGCAAAGGATAAAATCATGTGGGAGATGGAGCAGGATAAGGCTCAAGTTATTTATGTGTTTTCTCTCCTATTAGAATATTCATTCCTTGAGTTTTTGCCTTTTTAGTATGTGTATTCTCAGCATTAACACAGTGTTTGGAACATTGTAATCACTTAGGTGCTTGTTCACTGACTAATGCCTGGCAAAATTCTAGAAATTATGACTAAAGGGGTAATGTGTGAACATCAAGGAAAAAAAAAAGCAATGATGAATTCATTAAGAATGTATTATAATATAATAATCTAATTACCTTTTTGAAATGGTTAATAAACTGGCAGATAAGGGAATTTTATACATGTACACACACATATGTTAGTAAAAATTTTAAAAAGTGTCTCATGTGATTCTTATTATGACAGACAGACAGGCAAAAACAGACAGATTTAGCTACATGATTGTACAATTGGAATAGATGCAAAGAGGCAGAATTGTTCAATGGCAACTGGGAAGAAGGTATCTGTCAATGACTTATAGCTGTTAAGAACTTTATTATTGTTATAGAAGTTAGAAGGAGTATACATAGCCAGAGGGCATAGGTGTGATTTGACTGTGATGGGATGATAGCCTAAATAAATAAAAACAGTAAGAAGTAGGGATGCATTGGGGAAAAGAAGGAGTAGAATGGAGTAAATTATCTCACATAAAAGAGGTATAAAGAAGTTTTTAGAAGGGAGGAAAAGATAGTGGGGGGGCGGTTCAGATAACACTTGAAACTTACTCTGATTGGAATTGGCTCGAAGAGGAAATGCCATGTACATAACTCAATTGAATAATTCTAGTCACTTTATCTTTCTGAGACTCAGTTTCCTAATCTGTAACTATTCCATTGGCCATAAAGGATGACAGCACAGACAAAATGGGTGAGGATGGAATAGTTTATCTGTCAGATCTATGAAGAAGAGAATAATGGATGACCAAACAAAAATAAAAATTTCATAAGTCTAGTTCTTAGTTTTATTCTACTTTAAACCTGACTGTATGGCAGTAGTCCACTGCTCCTAATTCTGCCTTTGGAAGGACACTGAATAAAGTGAATCCCTTTCACATGATTCTCATCCAAATTCATGGAGGCAGCATTCATGCTGAATAGCAATACCTGAAGCTCATTCTTATTATTTAATAATCTGGAACAGAGAAAAAACAAGCAAACACAATAAAGATCATAAGACAAGAGACCTAGATATGGAAGAAATCTTTTGTTCCAAAAAAAAAAAATCCCAAGCTCCCTCATTTCAGGAAATTCAGATCCAGAGAAATTAATTGATTTGCCCATGGTTCTATACACAGTCAATGGCATAGCTTAGATTTGAATTAAGGATCCAGGATTCTCCATAAAAATATAAGCTTCTTTTGGACAAAGGTTGTTTTGCTTTAGTTGTTGTTTTCCCCAGTGGCTTGTCCATAGATCCTGGATGACAAGAATGATAAGATTCTAATACACCACTCTTTACAATGCATTGCTCTCCTTTCATTGTGTCTCAATATATATGTATTACATCAAAATTGTAGGGCTCCTTAAAAATCTCCTTTGGTTTATGAGGTCCCTGTTTATCTGCCAGTCATTAAATTGTCTCCCTTCAAACAATGAGCTGCTCAAGATAAGACTTTATTTTTTCCCATTAATAGAATGGCCTCCTGCCCATTTCCATAATGGACTCAAGTCATCAAGGATTGGTTAAGATGCTCATTCCATCTCTTGCCTGGAAGGATTTTGCTGCAAGCTGAAAATCTGCCTGCCATGGAACATTAAACAGGTATTCTCCTGTTTTTCAACTTTGTGGTCTCAATTTCCTGGAGTCATCCGATAGAAAACAGATGCAAATTAAGGGCTCAATTCACAAAAATAATAGGTAGCATTTATAGAGACTTCCTATGGAGATGAGTCAGAAGAAGTGTGAAAGGCACAGCTAGCACTTTCCACTGAACTATGTGCTGTTGCTCTTTCATAAATATTCTCCTTGTTCGCTTCCAAATATTGACCTTTCTGTGCTCAACTCAGAGACAGCCACTGGCTCCAACAGAGCACAGGAAAAAAAAAAACTGTTTTAGATAGTTCAAATTCTCTCACTGCTGCTTTTGTTTCTGCATGGCCTGCTGGGTATTTTTTTAGGTGTGACAGAGTGGTCTGTCAATTTAATTTAACTCAACCCTATTACAATTCAACAAATATACATGAAGCCCCCCCATGTGTGAAGCATGATTGTCGGAACTGGGGATATATTAGTTGGCAGAATAGAGTTAAGAACCTTAGTGACTGTGTTATATGATGAGTCACTTTACCTTTGAGACTCAGTTTCCTAATCTGTAATTATTCACATGGATCAACACTTTGCATATTCCCTCCAATAATGCAGGTCACTATTCCTTCATTATTCCCTATCCTGGGCCACCTGGGGCAGGTCCTACAAAAAGATGGAAGGTAGAGGGAAAGATGTGGCAGCAGTCCAAATGCTAAAGATCTTCCTGACTTTCTGTGGACATCATGAGGACACCTTCAGAATAAGATGAATCATTGTTTATCAATCACTCTATTCACATGAGCAGTCCATCTTTTTCCTCTTGACACTCTTTATTGATCTTCCTCTTCGAAGGTTCTTATTTTGCAGTCTGCTCCACCCATCATGCATACCATCGATCTTTGTGTGGGATCTATCCTCTGTTTGATTGGCAGCCAAGTCACAATCCATGAGAAAATGGGGAAAAAAAAGTCAGGAAAAGTAAGGGCCATGTAGTACTGTGGAATAGAAGAGGCAGCTAGTGGCACATTAGGAATAGTCCAGGATCAAGAATCAAGACAACCTAAGTTCAGATCCTGCCTGACACACAATGGCTGTGTGCTCCTGGACAAAGTATCAACTTCTGTTTCAGTTTCTTCATCTGTAATATGAACATAATAATAGCACCTGCATCCTAAGAGTTGTGAGGATAAAATGAGGCAATATTTGTAGACTTGCTCTTCAAGACTTAAAATTCTATTAAAAAAAAAACCTTGTTAATAATGGGTAGAGTGATCAATTGGAGAATGGCTGGGTAAATTGTGGTATATGAATGTTATGGAATATTATTGTTCTGTAAGAAATGATCAGCAGGATGAATACGAGAGGACTGGCGAGACTTACATGAACTGATGCTGAGTGAAATGAGCAGAACCAGGAGATCATTATATACTTTGACAATGATATTGTATGAGGATATATTCTGATGGAAGTGGATTTCTTTGACAAAGAGACCTAACTGAGTTGATAAATGATGGACAGAAGCAGCTACACCCAAAGAAAGAACACTGGGAAACGAATGTGAACTATCTGTATTTTTGTTTTTCTTCCCGGGTTATTTTTACCTTCTGAATCCAATTCTCCCTGTGCAACAAGAGAACTGTTCAGTTCTGCAAACATATATTGTATCTAGGATATACTACAACATATCTAACATGTAAAGGACTGCTTGCCATCTAGGGGAGGGGGTGGAGGGAGGGAGGGGAAAAATCGGAACAGAAACGAGTGCAAGGGATAATGTTGAAAAAAATTACCCTGGCATGGATTCTGTCAATATAAAGTTATTATTAAATAAAAGAAAATAAAATATTAAAAAAAAGAAAAGAAAAGAAAAGAAAAACCATGAAAAAAAATGGGTAGCATGTTGAACCTGGCATGAAGTTTTACATCATGGCTAGATTAGTTGAATGAAAAGAATGGAAGCTCCCAAACCTCAAAAAAAAATGAACTGCAGAGAAGCATGAAGTTGGGAGAATGGCTAAGGAAAAGGGCACCCTTAGGTGGGAAACCCTGTTGCATGTTGACCTGAAATGGGATGACTAAACTGGCCCTTGAATGACATCTAACTTCAACCTTTCTACCTGGAATGATAATATAGTCCTTTTTAATTTTTATTATACCTTTAATATTTGTCATTTTCCTTTTCTGTCATGTTGGCCAATATGATAGGTATGAGGTAACATTAATTCTGAGCAGTCTTGAAGGAACCTTGAAAAGCTAAAAGGTAATGGTTAGGTGAAGATTAATTTTATCAAGAGGTCTGTGTGTGAAACTCTGCTAAGCAAGAGGGGAAAAGTGAAAGAAGCAAAGAATTCTGTCCCTTAAGAAGCTGATATTTTAATGGGGAGAGACAACACATATAGGAGAATGGTGGCCAGGGAAAGCGCAAAGATAGTGTAGAATTAATAAGCATATTTCCAGGAGTGGGATTAGAGGATATGTGTATATAATTAGACTAAAGGAAAGAGGAAGAACAAAAATGCTATGTACATTGAGATCAATGGGATGGCTGAACCAATCATATTTCATTTTAGCTTTCTCCTGAGAGGACAAAGATCTTTAGCTTAAGAATGGTTAGCGAGAATTTAAAAAAGTCAAGGATATATAACAATACCAACAACAATAAATAGTATTCATTTAACACTATAATTGTTTTCAAATCACTTCATACGAGTTATGTCATTAAATCCTCATGATAACCTTGGGAAACTTATGCTATCATTATCTCCCTTTTACAGACAAAAAAAGTAAAGCTTTGAATGGGTTTGGGGATTTACCCCAAGTCCCATAGCTAATAATTGTCGAAAGCAGAAATTTGAATTTGAGTCTTGCTGACTGGGAGACCAGAGCTTTCTCCACTCTGCACAGTTTAATGCTCATTTAGTTTTAACATAGGGGAAAAGGGCCAAAGCCATTAAGTTCCAATTCTTTATTATTTTAGGGAACTTTAAATAATGAATTATTGTTATTAATTTTTTTTTTTTAGAAAACCATGACCATCAGATCTTCTTACACTCATATATCTTGTCAGTTTTTGGAATAGAGGAATCTTTATCATTTAGCCATAGGCATAAATCTCTGACTTTTTACATTCTCTGTATTTAAACAAATGGGCATTCCTCCTCCCTCCCTTATGCAATTGTTTTCTGTACCTCATTAAAGATAAATATCCACCAAAAGCAATTAAAATTGATATCATCTTTCCCCCAAGAAAATCTCCTTCAAGTCTATTTAAATAAACAAGTACACAACTTAAAAAGAACAGAAAATTCAATTTAATATACTTTGCTTTTAGATAGAAGGGGAAGAGAATAAAGAAGGCTACAATTCACCAGCCACCTAGGTCCTTAGCAAGGCGAAAGTTCACTGATAACAGAGAATGCTGCCCACTCTATTTCCTATTAACATGCATGCTTTTAGTGGAGGATGATTCTATATGCCTTGTTGAAGCATCCACAAGTTGAACATCTTCCTCCTCTGTCTCTGTTGCCTGCCATTTTTTGCATCTATGACTGGCTCTTGAAGCTCTCTTTTGTAGAGACATGAAACAGAAAACTCGTCTAAATCTCAGATTCTGCCATAGAACCCCAATCTCAACTTGAGGCTCCCTTCAAAACTACAGCTCCCAAGATTCCTGACTAGCCCCTTCTTTCTATCAGAGTTACCCTTCTGTAAGGCACTATTAGCCATAGCTGTCAGAATCACCTGCTAATTGAAGCCTTGGGAGTGGATGGAGTTTTATAAGAGAGAGAGTTCTGTAACAGAGAGAGAATTGAAGAGGGCTGAAAGCAGATGAGGCAAATGAAACTTAGGATTGAAATCATTTATTCAAGGTAAGGAAGCTATTTAATTGGCAGAGGTAAGACTTGGAATCCCAAGGTCTCCCATTCTGCAGAATCCCTTTCACAGCACCATAGCAACCTGCTGCCTGCCTTACTAGCACAGATAGCAAAATGACGAGTGGTCTATAAAAGCTGCTTGGTTGTGGCATTTAACAAACAAACAACAACAAAAAAAGGACATTGATAAATATGTAGGTAGACAGATATAAATAAATGAATGAATAAATATAAGTAAATAAATAAATAAGTGAATCAAAGGATAGATAGATACATAAAAAGATAAATTCACATCAGCTGTATTTCCTCAAGCTTTATAGTTTTCTGAAAGAATATATTTGTAAGAGAAGAAAGAAACCAGAGTGGGCAGGGAATGAAAAAAAGCTGGAAGAATTTTGAATTTAAAAACAAACTAATCTTGGCTACAGGACTCAATTTGCTTTCTTAGATCAAAGGATTAATATCAGTCTCTCTTTTTTTTTTTTCTATTTGTTCTCTTTACCATCCATTTGCTGCTATACATTTAGCAAATTTAGAGGTCCTTGAAATGCTCTTATGATAGTGCAGGGATATTTGAGATGATTTTTGATTTGTAATATAACTTTTATTACTCATTTTGTTTGACATTTTGCATTGGGAAAGGGTACAATCAATTATCAAGTATTTATTAAGCACCTACTATGAGTCTGATAATGCACTAAGTTCAGGGGCTACATAGGGGCTACATAGACAAAATGAAATGGTTCCTGCCCTCAATGAGCTTATATTTGAATGAAAAAGACAACATGCATATATGTAAATGACAAATATATCCACATAAAATATAGGATGGAGGAAGGGAGGACTAGCAGTTAGTCAGGGTCAAGAATTATTTTCAGCTTTCTAAAGGAAAGCAAGACCCAGAGATACAACACAGTACAAGAGAACTCCCCCCAAACTAGTTGCATTGGTTTTCCTCAGAGAGGAAAAACCCTGAGAGGTTTACAGGGAATAAACTTTTTTTTTCTATTTTTTCTCTTTATCATCCATTTACTAATGGATGGTTAAGCCAGCAAATGATCCTGCCTTGAGTTGTTTCTCCAAGGAATCAAATTTTCATTAGCACTTATTTCCTGAGATTTTTTTTTCTTTTCATTTCTAGACTAGTTTCAATTTCTAGCACCATCACTATCATTGTCATCATCATCATGATCATCACCATCATCATCATTCTCTCTCTCTCTCTCTCTCTCTCTCTCTCTCTCTCTCTCACACACACACACACACACACACACATATTAAAACTCAGCAGTTTCATACATGCATTTGATTCAAAGAGTGATTCACTAATCAATAAATACTTTTTTCCTCTGCTATTGTATCCCCCATGTGATGTTATGATATTATAATTTTGCTCATCATTGAGCAAAATTATAGAACTTTTCTTTCTAAATTAAACCTGATGCCATCTTCTGATCTTACAAAATATGTCCACATCAAAAATACCATGGGAGAAATGCAAGGTTTTGTGTGATCCTCTGTCAATCTCTATGTTTGCTTATGGAAGGTGGGAATGCCAAACTCTATGTCAGGCCCCATTTCAGGGAGGATGGTGACATCCCTGAAGCCATGGACAAATCGACCCAGATGGCTTATTCTCTCCCTTGCACAGGACCTCCCACAGCCACCAAAGCTATCCCTGAGGTCTTCAGAGATGGTTTCCAGACCTAAAGTCCCTTTTCTCATCTTCTTGTTAATAGAGGTCCCTGATTTGTTATATACTTTTGAACTGTACTATTCATCAGTCTACAGGTAAAAATTTATTTCTCCACTGCATAATGCTGCCTAAACATTGGTCAGACAAAGGGCACTTGCTGAACTCTGGAACAATATTTCAAATGCTATACTTCATATTACTAGGATGACTGGTTTACCCTGCTGCCCACGGCTGAATTTTGCTATAATAACAAGGTTCATTCATCCACCCCGAACATGCCCTTTTACAATAACTACAGATTCTACCCCTGTTTCTTCACCAAACTCACATGTCTCCCTGTGGTTCTGGCTGTCAAGGACAATCTGGAAATTTGGAGACAGCCCGAGGGTAATTGAAAGTGGCTGAAACTGACATACAATGTAATCTGCAGGAGGCCGAGGCTGCCTGTCAATGAACAGCTGCCGAAACTGACCAAATAGGGAGTCTTTATAGATCCGCAGCTCGATATCCCAGAAACCCCAAGTGTTCAGAGCCCTCTGGAACACGGACCAACTAATTAACAGTGGTAGGATGTGTCCCAGTCACGGGAGCCCAAATAGCCTTTTGGTAGGAATCATTTTCCCTTTTCAATGTAAATGAACTCATCTCAAGCTAGACCTCAAACTTGTGTGTATCACCCATTTGCTTAAGGGTGATCAGGAGGGATGACTGTATGGAAACTTGTGGATTGCCTAAGGCTCCATCCAGTGCCTCACAGACTGGAACCAACATAGGCTAGAAGAAAAAAACAGGAGTATCTACATAGAAAATACATGCTTCAAAGGCCAGAGAAGCTTTCCACTGGCAAGATCGCAGCAACTATGAGGTCTCAGGATCTAGGAAGAAATACAAGGAAAAGAAGGGCCTCTACACCAACCTACCAGCTACCTCCAAAAACATATTGTGCCTGGGTCCTTCTGTTAGCTTGATTAAATTACTAGATATAGATGAATTAGATTAGATTGATTTATTGATAGAAGATAGATAAATAAATAAATAGATGTTAGATTGATAGAAGATAGACAGATGGTAGATTGGTAGAGAACGAGTGAATTTTTATTATGTGTATTTTATGAGTGAAACATCATACTATGGATTGAGGATACAATTTTTTTTAAAATAATTATAACTTTTTATTGACAGTACCTATGCATGGGTAATTTTTTACAACATTATCCCTTGCACTCACTTCTGTTTCGATTTTCCCCTTCCCTCCCTCTACCCCCTCCCCAAGATGGCAAAAAGTCTTATACATGTTAAATATATTATAGTTTAGAGAATACAAATTATTAAAAAAAAAAAAAAACAGAGAGTCCCCAACCTGCCCAAGGTCATTTAGAGTATAAACACCAGAGACAAATAGAAATCTCATGTTCTGATTCTAGAGTCCGTATTCTTCATACTGTCCAACATTGTGCCTCACTGAACTATGGGTAGAAGTAACAGAGGCTCATGTAAGTCTGGAATTTAAAAAAAAATCTTATAGAACATAAATATAGAAAGGAGGAATAGTGATGTGGGTAAAAGCAACCCAAAGGTCAATGGATCAGCAGTTAAAAAATTTAGTCCTCAATCCCAGCTCTTTCTTTGTGTCTTGAATCAATCAATTAAGAAATATTTATTAAATATCAACCATGCGCCAGGCATTGTGCATTGAGCCCTGGAGATAGAAAGACAAAGAATGAAATAATCATTGCTTCTACAGAGGTGTCACTGGAGCAAATTCATAATTATTTTGAGATTTTTTTCATCTATAAAATCTATAGCTTATATAGATATGTGTGATCTATATGACACTTTTAAGAGAAAACTATAAGTGTTACTAAAATTCATACCATAGGTTTGTTTTAATATTGTGAATGATGTTTATCCATTGATTTTGAAAATAACTAATGGCATCACAAAAGTGAAGTCTTGATTTTTACATGAATTGGATTGAAGTGAGTCAGAGTTGAACAAATTCATCAATCCCATTCTCTCGTTCAGAAGTATCAGAGTCCAATGGCAGGAAAAATATCAAGATAACTGGTGATAGCATAGGATGGCATGGGTGATATCACTACATTAAGGTCTTCCAAGTGTTCATTTGTATGAGGCAAAGTCAGTTCATTGACTAAAAGCTAGATAAAAATTGAGGAAAAAAGACAGCTTAATTTACCATCACAAAAGTATGAGTCTAGAAGGAGAAAACCTAACTGTCTCTGGCCAGAATAGAAAGCAATTGCTATTTTACACTCATTCTAAGCCATCAAAACCTAAAAACTGAGCCTCAGTTTGCCCTGGGTTGTTACTAGTCATTTTATGAAAAGCAGCATGATTTTGGTTTAAAGTTACAGTAAAACAGCTCCATTTGCAACACAGTATACTAAAGCCTGTTTTTCTAACTTTATATTTCAATAAATAATACATGAAATCTGCACAAAATAAAAAAGTAAATTATCTCAGATTTTTTAAAGAAAAGAAATATTTTTTTTTAAAAATCCCTCAAACCTTCATATATTTGAAAAATATATAACTGTTTTGTTAACAAAACATAATGGCTATATGGCACCCTAAGAGGCACCATATGTGATGTGAGAAAAAAATAGAAAGAAAAAGAGGAGGAGAGAAGAAGAAAGGGAAGATGAGGAAAAGAAAAAAAAGTAGAAGGAAGAAGAGGAAGAGGAGAAAGAAGAAGGAGGAGGAGAAAAAAAGAAGAAAAAGAACAATAACAAGAAGAACAAGAAGAATGCATGAATTGATGCTAAATGAAGTGTGTAGAACTAGGAGAACATTGGAAACGGCAACAACAAGATTATATGATGAACAATTCTGATGGACTTGGCTTTTTTCAACAGCAAAATGACTCAGGCCAGTTCCAATGCACTATGTTATGGAGAGCCCTAGGTTTACACAGTGAGAGGAGGGGAGAGACAGAGTGTGAATGACAACATAGCATTTTCACCTTTTTATTGTCGCTTGTTTGCTTTTTGTTTTCTTTCTCCATTTTTCCTTTTTGATCTGATTTTTCTTGTGCAGCATGTTAATTGTGGAAATACATATAGAAGAATTGCACATGTTTAACATAGATTTCTTGCAATGTGGTGAGGGCATGGGGAGAAAGCAGAAAAAAAATTAGAACACAAAGTTTTACAAGGTGAATGCTGAAAATTTTCTACGCATATGTCTTAGAAATAAAAAGCTTTAATTAAAAAAAGAGATAACCATAAGAGTATGGAATTTTCCTAATGTAGGTTCTCATTGGGAGCTATCCAATGGTCTCAATTATTATATTTTTACCAAGGTACTTGCTCAGATAACACAGTAAAGACAGGTAAATTGTGAATGGTACTAGATTGAAAATTTTGGTTTACTTAATATATATGAAAGGATTATTTATTATGTAGAAAAAAATATGGTTTTAATTCTAAATTTCCTAACATGCAGTGCACACATAGGATGTAATTAAAAGTGATAACAGAAGTTGGTTTAAGCTAAAATTTTCAGCAACATAATAATAATTCCTTACCTTTTCCTGGTTTTTATTATTTATTTAGAATGTGCTTTCATGTACTTTGTCCCTTGTAATCCAGAAGACCTTGTATGGAAATCTAAATTCAGAAGGTTTAGGTGACTTATCCAAGGTCATATGATGGCAAGGACTAGACTAGAACCTGAATCTTTCCCATCCAGTCTAGTGCCCTTTCCACTCCTAAAATTAGCTCAAGGCATTTTTCATTAGCCATGGTCCTTCAGTCCAAAGCCAATTTTATCCAAAAGCATTCTAAATTCCATTCCCTGGAGCTCTTCACAACTGTAATCTTCCTGCCATAAAAAGATTCATGGTTGAGAAGCCTGCTGAGCCAAGTGAGAACATTGCCCTGCTGGACTTGGCTTGCTTACAGAGCCAGGCTAGAGAGCCAAAAAGCACAGAAATCCAGGGTGGGGACACATGTCCCAGGGGCCAATCAGTGCAAGCCATTTCTGGACAAAGCTCCCTTCTCCAGCACCCCCAATAACCAACTTTTATTTGAAAGCTTCGAATAAGAGCAAATTCACTTGCTACTTTGGCAAACCATGTAGATGTTGAATAGGTCAAATTTGTGGGGCATTTCCCCCTTATATCTGTCTAAATATGTCTCCTTATAAATTCTACCCATTGTTCCAGACACTGCCCATGTCACAGGTCAATCAGAACAAGAAGAGTCTTGTTTTTCACATGACAACCTTACAAATATCTGAAATTAGTTATCAGACACCCCTCTCCTTTACAGACTATCTTTTAATGCCCCCTCTTTTTAAAATTAAGTAACCCCAGATGGTACAGTGGAATTGGAGTCAGGAAGATGAGTTCAAATCTTACTTCAGACATTCCTTACTTTTGTGACTCTGGGGAAATCATTTAACTTCTCTCAGATTCATCTGTAAAATGGGGGTAGTAATAGCACCTATTTTCTAGGGTTATTGTGGGGACTAAATGAGGTGATGGACTCTGTCAACTAGAATAATGTAAATTATAATAGACCAATCACTAGAAGGATGGAGGGGGGAGGCAGGTAGGTGGTGCCATAGTAGATAGAATGCCTGCCATGGATTCAGGCAGTTCTTCTGAATTCTCATTTCACCTCAGACACTTTCTAGCTATGTAACCCTGACAAGTCACTTCACTCTGCTTGTCTCACTTTATGCATTTGTTAAATGCATTGGAGAGAAAATAGCAAATCACTCGAATATCTTTGCCAAGAAGACCCCAAATGGGATCATGAAGAGTTAGATACAACTGAAAATAACTGAATAACAATAGAAGGATTAGGCATGTCAACTGCACAAACACTTTTCTTAATCCCTTGAGTTATTCTTAAATTCTGGACTTTTGGCTCAGTGCTTTAGTAGCTAAAGAAGCAGTCTTAAAGGTAGAACAATCTGGGTTAGACTCCTACTTCACTCACTTTCTAGCTGTATTATTCTGGGCCAATCAACTCACTTATTCAGTCTCAATTTCCTTATCTGTAATATAGTCATATTTATAGCACAGTTCTTTTGTGAGAATCAAACGTGATCACATTTGTAAAATGTAAACCTTAACTGATCACATACACACACCAGCTATTCTTACTATGATCCTCATGGTTGCCCTCCCCTGAGACATAGATAGCTCATCAATGACCTTCCTCAAATGTGAATTCCCAAATTAAACTAAAAACTCGTGGCATTGGGACTCGATGGATACTTCCAGTTACCACTATCACCCCAAACTTTGCTGATCCTCTAGCTTCCAAGATGTTATTGGAATTTCCCTTTGCTGCCTTCAGCCCTTGAGGAAACTCAGATGCTTATCTGGGATATATATTTTACAAGCTCATCCTCTTTACTTCCATTGTCAGTGATATCAAAAGCAGCTGTCAGTTTTGATTATCCTGATAACCTGCTCTTGGCCATGTGTCTGTCTTTCCCCAATGAAAAAGATCAGCTTCACCACCCCCCATACAAGTTTAATCATGCTCTTCATTTGCCTACCTGTCTTACTTTTACATGAGCAGACACTAATTGTAGCCCTCAAAATAAATATTGCATTATAGCTGGTCTTACTTAATGGTAATAACAGGTATCTTTTTCCTTCATATGACAAAAAATAAATATATTTAACTCTCTTGGATCTGACCTAATCAGGCCACCCAGGACATTGTACCTTCCTGCTAGGACTAGACCACTAATAATTTATGTGACTTTCTTTTTAAAAAAAATTGTTTTTGCTTGTTTTATTTCTGAGTCACTTCTTTTCCCCTGGGATATGGTTAGCATGAATTTTTTTGCTAAAATATGCAGATTTCTTACAATTATTTTTTGTGCTCTTTTTTACATTTGGACAATGAGAGGAAAACAAAACAAGTACTTGTTAATTGAAGAAAAATTAAAGAAAAGAAAAGCTGAAATGGTGATGGGGAGAAGCAATTCAGGGAAATCACCTAAAACATGACTCCTCTTTGACAGTATATACACTATGATGAACCCACAGTCCTCCACTCTGTCTATGAAAGGAAGCTAGTGCATCGTCTCAACTCTTCTTGTCATTTGAATTTGTCCATTACTGTTATATTTGTTTGATTTTCAGCAATTCAATTGCCTTTACTCTTTTGTACCTCAATTTCCTCCTTTTCACATAGCAATTAGACTGGACAATTGGCAGGTTTCCTCCCAGTTCTCGAATTAAATGAATTTAGAAAAATAGTTTTTCTGGGACAGAGTCAAGATAGTGGAGACACATCTTTTTTCTGAGCTCTCCCCATGACACTCACACCAACAGCAAATGGAAGCAGATAGCAGACTGGGTTAAAAGCCAGAATCCCATAAAAGAACAGAATTTATTATGCTTCAGGTGAAATAATAATAATAAAAAAGCAGGGGTAATGTTCCTGATCTCAAATCGAGCAAAAGCAAAAATAGATCTACTTAAAAGAGGTAAGGAAGAAACCAATATCTTGCTAAAGGGTACCAGAGATAATAAAGCAATATCAATACTAAATATGTATGCACCTCTTGGATAGGCCAAGTGAATATAATAAAGACAACAATACTCCCTAAACTAATCTATTTATTTAGTGCTATACCAATCAGACTCCCAAGGAAATATTTTAATGATCTAGAAAAAAATAACAACAAAATCCATATGGAAGAACAAAAGGTCAAGAATCTCAAGGGAATTAATGAAAAAAAAAAATCAAATGAAGGTGGCCTAGCTGTACCTGATCTAAAATTATATTATAAAGCAGCAGTCACCAAAACCATTTGGTACTGACTAAGAAATAGATTAGTTGATCAGTGGAATAGGTTAGGTTTACAAGACAAAATAGTCAACTATAGCAATCTAGTGTTTGACAAACCCCAAAATCCTAACTTTGGGAATAGGAATTCATTATTTGACAAAAACTGCTGGGAAAACTGGAAATTAGTATGGCAGAAATTAGGCCCACACATAACACTGTATACCAAGATAAAATCAAAAAGATTTAAGCATAAAGAATGCCTAAATTATTATTATAATATATAAATTATATTATTATAAATTATAATTAATTATAATTATAAATTATAAATATTATAATTATAGATTATAAATAAATTAGAGGAACATAGGATAGTTTACCTCTCAGACTTGTGGAGGAGGAAGAAATTTGTAACCAAAATGAACCAGATATCATTATTGATCACAAAATAGAAAATTTTGATTATATCAAATTAAAAGTCCTTTGTACAAACAAAACTAATGCAAACAGGATTAGAATGGAAACAACAAACTGGGAAAACATTTTCACAGTTAAAGGTTCTGATAAAGGCCTCATTTCCAAAATATATAGAGAATTGACTCTAATTTATAAGAAATCAATCCATTCTCCAATTGATAAATGGTCAAATGATATGAACAGACAATTTCCAGGTTTCCAATTGAAACCATGTCCATTCATATGAAAGAGTGTTCCAAATCACTATTGATCAGAGAAATGCAAATTAAGAAACTCTGAGATACCTCTACACATCTATCAGATTGGCTAAGATGACAGGAAAAAATAATGATGAATGTTGGAGGGGATGTGGGGAAAGTGGGACACTGATGCATTGTTGGTGGAGTTGTGAACAAATCCAACCATTCTGGAGAGCAATCTGGAATTATGCCCAAAAAGTTATCAAACTGTGCATACCCTTTGATCCAGCAGTGTTACTACTGGGCTTATATCCCAAAGAGATATTAAAGAAGGGAAAGGGTCCTGTATTTGCCAAAATGTTTGTGGCAGCCCTGTTTGTAGTGGCCAGAAAATAGAAACTGAGTGGATGCCCATCAATTGGAGAATGGTCAGGTAAATTGTGGTTTATGAATGAATAATGTGATATATTATTGTTCTGTAAGAAATGACCAGCAGGACGAATACAGAGAGGCTTGGAGAGACTTAGATGAACTGATGCTAAGTGAAATGAGCAGAAGCAGGAGATCATTATACACTTCAACAACGATACTATATGAGGATGTATTCTGATGGAAGTGGATTTCTTCGACAAAAGAGAAGATCTAATTCAGTTTCAATTGATCAATGATGGACAGAAGCAGCTACACCCAAAGAAAGAACACTGGGAAATGAATGTAAACTGTTTGCATTTTTGTTTTTCTTCCTGGGTTATTTTTACCTTTTGTATCCAATTCTTCCTGTGCAACAAGAGAACTGTTCGGTTCTGCAAACATATACTGTATCTAGGATATACTGTGACCTATTTAACATGTATAGGACTGCCTGCCATTTAGAGGAGGGGATGGAGGGAGAGAGGAGAAAAGTCAGAATAGAAGTGAGTGCAAGGGATAATGTTGTTTAAAAAAAATTACCCAGGCATGGGTTCTGTCAATAAAAAGTTATAATTATTTAAAAAATAGTATTACTTAAAAAAAATATGTATGCACCAAGTAGTATACCATCCAAATTCCTAGAGAAGTTGAAAGCTGAAAAAAAAAGAAAGACAGAAAGAAAGCAAAACTATACTAGTGGGGAATCTCAAACTTGCTCATTCAGAACTATATAAATCAAACTATAAAATAAATAAGAATGAAGTTAAGGAGAGGAATAGAATATAAGAACAGTTAGGTATGATAAATCTTTGGAGAAAATTAAATTGAGACAGAAAGGAATACACTTTTTTCTCAGTAGTTTATGGAACCTATACCAAAATTGACCATATATTTTAGCATAAAGACCTCAAAATGAAATGTAGCAAGCCAGAAAATAATAAATGCATTTCTCAGATCATGATGCAATAAAAATTACATTCAATAAAAAGCCATGAGAAATAGACCAAAAAGTAATTGGAAACTTGTTATGGGCCAGAACTCTGAACTTGAAACAAAGGATTCTTAAAAGGTGTTAGTTAAGTCAGTGGAATTGATAAAGACAATGGTAGTTCAGTAAATGTACTTAGTATTTAATATAATTCTACAAGATTCACACCTATGATAAGAGAGCATATAATCTCAGACAAACTCAGACAGAATGAGAACTAGGGAAGACAGAGACCACGGTGGTGGTCCTTCTTCCTCCCCCACAGAAATCAAGATACATTCAGGAGGACCTCAAGAAAGCTGGTCCAGGGCCCCAGGATAGGAGACAATAAAGGATTTGGACTTCAACCTCTGGTTACTTATATGGTGATTACTGAACTGAAATGAAAGCTGCTCCCAGAGACTCCAGTAAACTGAACCAAGTAGAACATTACAGAAACTAAATAATCTAATCATAAAGAATGAATGGGTGAAAAAGCAAATCATAGACACAATCAATAATTTCATCTAAAAGAATGACAATAATGAGACAACATAAAATTTGTGGAATGCAGCTGAAGCAATTATTAGGGAAAATGTTATGTTTCTATATGCTTATTTGCATAAAAGAGAGAAAGAGAAGATCAATGAATTGAGCTTGCAACTAAAAAATCTGGAAAAACAACAAATAAAAAACCATGAACATGAAATTCTAAAAATAAAAGGGAAGATTAATAAATTGAAAGTAAAAAAAATCTAACAAATTAATAAATTAAGAGTTTTATTTTTGGTTGGTTTTATGGGAAAAAAACAAAATAGATAAACATTTAATTAATTTGATTAGAAAAAGGAAAGAGGAAAATTAAATTGTTAGTCTCAGAAATGAAAAGGAAGAACTTTCCAACAGTGAAGAAGAAATTAGAGCAATAATTAGGAGTTATTTTGTCCAACTTTAAGTCAATACATTTGATAATCTAAGTGAGGTGTAGGAATACCTACAAAAATATAGATTCCCCAGATTAAGAGAAGATGAAATGCATTGCTTAAATAGTTTCATTTTAGAAAAATAACTAGATCATGCTATTATTAAACTCTCTAAGAAAAAGTGTCTATGGCAATATGGATTGACATATGCATTCCACCAAATGTATAAAGAACAATTAATTTCAATATTGTACAAACTATTTGAAAAAAATAGGAAAAGGAGGATTCCTACCAAATTCTTTTTATGATACAAACATGGTTCTGATACCTAAAGCAGGTAGGATGAGAACAGAGAAAGAAAATTATAGACCAATTTCCCTAATGAATATTGATGCAAAAATCTTAAGTAAAATATTAGCAAAGAGATTACAAAAAGTCATCCACAGTATAATACACCATGACCAAGTAGAATTTGTACCAGGGATGTGGGCTGATTCAATATTAAGAAAACTATTAGCATAATTAAATATATCAGTAACCAAACTAAGAAAGCCATATGATTATCTCAATAGAGATCAAAAGCATTTGATAAAATCCACACACATCCCTATTAAAAATATGAGAGAGCATCAGAATAGATGGACTTTGCATTAAAATGATCAGTAGCTTCTATTTAAAACCATCAACAAGCATCTTATATAATAGGGACAAACTAGAACCATTCCCAGTAAGATCAGGGATAAAACAAGGTTGCCCACCATCACGATTATCATTCAGTAGTGTATTAGAAATGTTACTTGTGGCAATAAGAATTGAAAAAGTGATTAAAAGAATTTGAGTAGATAAAGAGGTAACCATATTATCACTCTTTGCAGATTATATGATGGTACACTTAGAGAGCCCTAGAGAATCAACTAAAAACTACTAGAAATTCACAACTTTATCAAAGTTGCAGGTGTACAAAATAAATACACATAAATCAATAACATTTTTATATATAATCAACCAAGAGATACAAAGAGGAATTCCATTTAAAACAACTGCTGATAGTATAAAATATTGGGAATTTACCTGTCAAGGCAAAGTCAGGAATCATATGAACACAACTACAAAACATTCACAATACAAATAAAGTCACATCTAAACAATTGGGAAAAAATCAAGGATATAATAAAAGTGACAATATAATCAATCAAAGTCTCAAAAAACTATTTTACTGACCTAGAAAAAATAACAACAAAATTCATCTGAAAGAACAAAAGGTCAAGAATTTCAAGGGAATTAATGGGAAAAAAAAAAAGCAAATAAAGGTGGCCTCCCTGTGTCAGACCTAAAATTATATTATAAAGCAGTGGACATCAAAACCATTTGGTACTGACTAAGAAATAAAGTATTTGATCAATGCAATAAGTTGGGTTCATAGGACAAAATAGCTAATGGCTATAGTAATCTAGTGTTTGACAAACCCAAAGACCCCAGCTTTTGGAATAAGAACTCACTATTTGACAAAAACTGGAAAAAAATGTTAACTAGTATAGAAGAAATTTGGCATTGACCCACACCTAACACCCTATACCAAGAAAAGATTGAAATGTATTCATAATCTAGACATAAGGAAAGATATTATAAACAAATTATATGAAAATACTTGCTATTTGCAGAGGAGGTGGGGGAAGGGAGGGAATTGGAACACAAAGTTTCACAAGGGTTAATGTGAAAGAATTATACATGCACATGTTTTGAAAATAAAAAGCTTTAATAAAAATAAATTAAACAAAAATGAATAAAAATGAAAAACGTAAAAAAAAATGAATGAAAAGTAGTTTACCTAATAGAATTTTGCTGCATACATCATGTAAGGCTTATCCATCTTTTAAAAAAAATCATTATATATTCATAATGTATCTGGCACTGAAATGAGGTCAAATATGTTTTATTCTTCACTTGGGAGTTTGAAGGTACTTTGGACTTCTGCAAATATCCCAGTACCATTATGCCAAATAATGCAGAGTAAAAGAAAGAGCCCTGGTTGAACAGCATATTAGGGCAGTATTTTTAGGGAATAGGATTTAGGACTTCCATATCATATTTAAAGAGATAGGATTGGATTATCTGTAAAGTATTTTACTTTTCTAAATCTCTGATCATGTTATTCTAATATTCAATAGGGGAAAATACAAGTTAATTGAGAAAAAATCCATAATGGAATACCAGATCATATAGTTATGAAAGTAGCCACATTCCTGTTGTCTTTTTTCCTTCTCTAAGAGACATTTTTCATTTACAATCAAATGTTAGCTCAATATAGTTAAGTATATATTGTTGTTTTTTGTTTTGTTTTGTTTTGTTTTGTTGTCTTGATATTTCCGGTATCACCTCAGTACTAAGAAGATTGTAATCATTTAATATGTACTTGTTGAATTGAAACATAATGAAACTCACCCATTTCTTCTACTTTCCTCTTTGGCATCACACTTTTGTCAGACACAGAGGAAAATATAGTCAAGGCATTCCATATTATTCCATTAGACAGTGAAAAGGGTCTAGGGCATGGAAGTTAGTGGAGACTAGAGTTCAAATCTGACCACTGCCTCTTAGCAAGCATGTGCTCCTGAGTGAATTTATTTGTAAAGTGGGTAAACTGTTATGTCTATCTCATAATACTGTTATTAAATTTAAAGGAGTTTGTCTGGTGATGAGCATCTCACTGGAATATTATGAGATTTATCTATATATTTTTTTCTTTATTCACCAACATCTTGTCCAAAACTACCTTAAAATTCACTCCTTTATTTTATTATGTATATATATGCACTCCTTTATTTTATTATGTATAATTACATTTTGTTTGTTACATATTGTTAATTATGGATTGTAATTATTATTTCCAAATTGCAACTAAAATTGACATACTGAATCTAAGAGAAAAGATGATTCCCCTTAGGGACCCAGGGGTAACCCTGAGAAAGATGGATTTCTAGCATCGTCAATTACAAGCCCCTACTAGTATAGTTCCTAATAACACCAGTCAGCAAACTTTCAATAATCTTTTTACCTGTTTACTAAAATGGTATAGAAAAAAAAAAGAATAACTACAATAACACACACACACATTGTACATTATGGAAATGGGGTTGTTTGAAAGATTATCCTCTGAAGGGGGCAAATCCAATATGGTGGAGTAAAGTCAGGAAGCTTCTTGAGTGTTTCCCTCAGAAACTATGTGAAACCAAGCCTCTGAAAAGATTTTAGAATGACAGAACCTAGAAAGAGACAGAGTGAAACAATTTTTCAAATCAAGATATTTTGGAAGGATTTTAAAAATCAGTCTCACTGAGATGAAAGGGGAATGCAGCCTAATTCAGACAATGTTTAGGCAAGCCATTAGTATGGTCTTAATCACAGCACAAATAAGCATTAGATATCTCTCAATCCTGGCTCAATAAAACAATTCAGTCCCAACACTGAAGGCAAATCATCAAGCCAGGAAAACAGGTAACAGTAGATGGGACTAGATCCAGTACCCCCAGCTCTATGAGCCATTCACCAAAAACAAGGGACCTCTCTGCTCAAAGCTACACAAGAAGCTGGGACAATGCCTCTTGTGCCCCAGGTGCATAGTTTGACTTTTAAAGTCATGAAATTGGGGGATAAGAAAAAAAATGAGCAAGGAGCAAAAAGGAACTTATATCTTTAAAAGATACTGTGGTGATAGAGAAGATCAAAACACCAACTTAGAAGAAAACAAAATGCCTACCTACAAAACCTTGAAGAATAATATGAATTGATCTCAAGTCCAATGACTTTTCTTGGAAAAACTCATAAAGGATTTTAAAAATCAAATAAAAGAGGTAGAAAAAATTGGGAAAAGAAATGAGAGGTATGCAAGACAAAATCAACAGCTTGGAATAGGAAGGACAAAAATTGACTGAAGAAAACATCTTTAAAAGTCAAATTAGCCAAATGGAAAAAAGAGGCACAAAAACTAGCTGAAGTAAATAATGCATTAAAAATTATAACTGAGAAAATGGGAACTAATGGCTATGAGAAATCAAGAATCAATCAAGAAAACTAAAAATAATAAAAAAAGAAAATTCAAAATATCTCATCTGAAAAACAAAATAATTACATTGTCAGGATTACATAGAATTTGATAACTTCTACAGGAAAGAGTCAAAGGTTTAAACACCATATTTGGGAGGGCAAAGGAATTTGAATCATATCCCAGAATCAACTACACAAGTAAAAGGAGTATAATCTTTCAGGAAAGGAGATGGATTTTCAATGAAGTAGGAGACTTTCAATCATTTCTCCTGAAAAGACCAAAATAAAAAAGAACACTTAATTTTAAAATACAATATTCAAGGGAAACATAAAAATGTAAGCAGGAAAGGAAAAAAAGTGTTATTTAAATGTTAAATTGTTTACATCCCCACATGGGAAGATGATATTTGTGACTCCTGAAAACTGCATTTTTTATTTTGGCATTTAGAAAGGGTATAAATAAACAGAGGCTACAGGTATAAGTTCACTTTGATGTGATGATATTTAAAAAAAGATATTAAGTGGTGGAAAAAAATTGTACTGAAAGAAGAGGATGCAAAAGGGAGTAAATTAAATCACATGAAGAGGCATAAAATACCTATTATAATAGAAAGGGGAAAGGAAAAGAGATGAGCATTGTCTGTATCTTTATCTCACCAGATTTGTCTCATAGAGGGAACAACATACACACACAATTGGGTAAAGAATTTTATCTTACCCTATATAACAATAGGAGGAGAAGAGGGAAAGGGAAGAAAGGGAGTGGTGAGAAGGAAGAGAGAAAGTAGGAGAAAGAGATAGGAGAAGGGAGGAAAGATGATAGAAGGGAGAATAGATTGAGGGAAGGGGTGGTCAGAAACAACACACTGTTGAGAAAGGCAGAGTAGAACTAGAGAAAACTGTATAGACATGGAGGAAATAGAATTGAGGCAAATACAAGCTGGTAATCATAACTATGAATGTGAATGGGATGAATTATCCCATAAAATGGAAGCAGATAGCAGAACGGATTAAAATCCAGAATTCTACAATATATTGTTTACAAAAAAAAATTTAAATACATAGATACACACAGAATAAAGATAAAAGACTGGAATAGAATATATTATGTCTCAGCTGAAGCAATAATAATAATAATAATAATAATAATAATAACAGAATAGCAATTCTGATCTCAGACAAAATAAATAAAAATAAATCTACTTAAAAGAGATAAGGAAGGAAACTATATCTTGCTGAAATGACCAAAGCCAATAAAGGAATATTAATATTAAACATACATGTACCAAGTAGTACAACATTTAAACTCTTAGAGGAAAGGTTTTCAATTACTGGAGAAATAGACAGCAAAATGATTCAAATGGGGTACCTCAATCTTTCCCTCACTACCCACAAATCTAACCACAAATAAATAAGAAAAAGTAAAAGAGCTGAATAGAATTATAGAAAAGTTATGTATGATAAAATAAGTAAACTGAATGAGGATAGAAAGAACTATACCTTCTTTTCAGCAGTACATGGTACCTAAACAAAAAATGATCATGTATTTGGGCATAAAAACTTCACAAAGGCAGAAATAGCAAATGAATTTTTTTAGATCATTATGTAATAAAAATTACATACTATAAGGGGCTAGGAAAAGACAGACTAAAAACTAATTATGAATTGAACATCCTAATTTTAAAAAAAATGAGTGGAACAAATTACAAATGACATGAATAATCAATAATTTCATACAAGGGAATGACAACAATGAGACAACATACCAAAACGTATAGTTGTGGCCAAAGTGGTTCTTAGGGAAATTTTTATATCTCTAAACACTTATATAAATAAAATAGAGAGAGAGTAGAACAATGAATTGAGCTATAATTGGTCTAAAAATTAGGAAAAGAACAAATTAAAGTCCCTAACTAAATATCAAATTAGAAATCCTGAAAATCAAGGAAGAGATTAAATTAATAAAATTAAGAGGAAGAAACCTATAAAACTAATAAATAAAACTAAGAATTGGTTTTATGGGAAAAAACAAAATAAACAATATTTGGTTAATTTTATTAGAAAAAGAAGAAAATCAAAAACCCAGTATTAAAAATGAAAAGGGTAGACTTACCACCAATGAAGAAAAAAAAAAAATTAAGCAATAATTAGGAGATAGTTTGCCCAACAATAGATCAACAAATCTGACAATCAAATTAAAATTGATGAATATTTCCAGGAATATAAAGAAAAGAGAAAATAAAATACTTAAATAATCCCATTTTTAGAAAAAGTAATTGAACAAGCCATCAATGAACTGTCTAAGAAAAAAAAATCTTCAGGGCTAAATGGATTTACCAGTAAATTCTACCAAACATTTAAAAAAATAACTTATTCCGATACTATATAAACTCTTAGGGGAAAACAGGCAAAGAAGGAATCCTGCCAAATTCCTTTTATGAAACAAATATGATATGGATATCTCAACCAGAAAAAGCCAAAAAAAAAAAAACAGAAAAATTATAGACTAATCTCTTTAATGAATATTGTTGCAAAAAAATTTAAATAAAATATTACTATAGAGATTACAGTAATAAATCACCAGAATAGTATACTATGATCAAGTGAGATTTATACCAGGAATGCAGGTATAGTTCAATATCAGGGAAACTAATGGCATAATTGATCATTTTAATAATACAACTAACAGAAATCTTATTAACTTAATAGTTACAGAAAAAGCTTTTTGACAAAATACAATACACATTCCTATTAAAAACACTAGAGAATATAGGAATAAATGAAGTTTTCCTTAAAATAATAAGCAGCATCTTTCTAAACCATCAACAAGCATGAGGTATATAATTGGTAGAATCTGAGGAAATTAGCATTCTATCCAATGAGAAAACAAACCTGCCATTCTTTGCAGATGATATAATGGTATACTTAATCCTAGAGAATCAATTAAAAAAAACTACTTAAAACAACTAATAACTTCAGCAAAGTTGCAGGATATAAAATAAATCCACAAAAGTATTACCATTTCTATATGTTTCCAACAAAACCCAGCACCAAGAGTCAGAAAGAGAAATTCCAATTAAAATAACTGTAGTCTATATAAAATATTTGGGCTTTATCTGCCAAAATAAACCAAAAATTACATGAACACAATTACAAACACTTCCCACATAAATAAAATAAGATCTAAACAATTAGAAATATATCAATTACCCATGGATAAGATGAGCTAAAGTAATTAAAATGACAACTGTATCTGAATTAGTCGATTCATTCAGTCCTATGCCAATCAAACTGCCAAAAATAATAATTTTACAGAGCTAGAAAAAATAATTACAAAATTCATCTGGAAAAACAAAAGGTCAAGAATATTAAGGGAATTAAATGGGACGAGGGAAGATGCAAAGGACAGTGACCTAAATATATCAGACATAACATTCCATTATAAAGCAGCAGTCATCAAAATCATTTGGTATTGGCTAATAAATAGAGTGGTGGATAAGTGGAATAGGTTATGTAAATAAGACACAATTATCAATGGCTATAGTAATCTACTATTTAATAAAGCTAAAGATTCCAGCTTCTGAGATAGGCACTCATTATTTGAAAAAAAAAATTGCTGGAAGAACTAGAAAATAGTATGGCAGAAACTAGACATACCTTAACATCTCATATCTTGTATATGATAAAAATGGGTACATGATTTAGAAATAAAAGGGGATGTTATAAGCAAACTAAGAGAGGAAGACATAGTTAACTTGTCAGATCTTTAAAGAAGGGAGAAATTTATGGCTAGAAGAAGCACTAGAGAAAATTATGAAATGCAAAATATATAATTTTGATTACATTAAATTAAAAAGGTTTTGCACAAACAAATCCAAATGCAGCCAAGATCAAAACAGAAACAGAAAGCTAGGGGGGAGGGGGGAAATACAGCCAATGTTTCTGAAAAAGGCCTCATTTCCAAAACATGAAGAGAACTGACTCAAATTTATAAGAACACAATTCATTCCCCAATTGATAAATAGTCAAAAGAGACAAGTTTCAGGTGATGAAATTAAAGCCATTTTTGCTCACGTGAAAAAAATCCTCTAAATCACTATTGATTAGAGAAATGCAAATTAAAATAACTCTGAGGTACCAGCTCACATCTATCAGATTGGCTAAGGTGACAGGAAAAATAATGATACATGTTGGAGGGGATGTGGAAAATGGGGACACCAATACATTGTGTAGTTTTGAATTGATCCAGCCATTCTGGAGAGCAATTTGGAACTATACCACAGGGTTATAAAACTTGCATAAGCTTGGATCCAACAGTGCAACAATTGCACTATGTATCCCAAAGACATCATAAAAGAGAGAAAAGATGTGCAAAAATGTTTGAAGCAGCTCCCTTTGTGGTAGCAAAGAATTGAAAACTGAGTAGATGTCCATCAATTGGGAGATGGCTGAATAAATTAGGGTATATGAATATAATTGAATATTGTTGTTCTATAAGAAATGATAAGCAGGCTGATTTCAGAAAAAAAAAAAAACATGTAAGATTAACATGAAGTGATGCTGAATGAAATGAGCAGAACCAGGAAAATATTTTACATAGCAACAGCAAGATTGTGTGATGATCAACTGTGATAGACTTAGCTCCTCTCAGCAATTCAGTGATCCAAGGCAATTCTAATAAACTTTGCACAGAAAATTCTATCTACATCCACAGAGAAAAATATGTAAACTGAATGCAGATTGAAGCATACTATATTCACTTTTTTTTCTTTTCTTTTTTTCTCATGGTTTTTCCCTTGTGTTCTTTCCCAATATGACTCATATGGAAATATGTTTAAAATTAATATACACATATAATCTATATCATATTACCTACTAGAACGGGTATAGGGGAGTTCACGAAGGGAGGAAGAAAAAATGGAATTCAAAATCTTACCAAAATAGATGTTGAAAGCCATCTTCATAGGTAATTGAAAATATACATATTATTGGAATAATTTTTAAAAGGATATTTTCTCCACTTAAACACACAGAGGATCAAATTATACTACAGCAATGAGACATATTTAGAATATATATCATAATATACATGATCCTGCTTACTAGCAGCCCTTTCTTTAATGCCTAGCCATCATTTATTCTTCTCTATTCAAGAATATCAGATTCCATGAGACCATTTCCCCCATTGGGTGTTTATTTTCTATCAGTCTCTGTCCTTGGCTTTCCTGAGGGTATCTTCTGGATGCATTTGTACTAGGTGGTTCTTTTTCCCTGATCATGTGGCCAATAAGAAGGAGTGTGAAATTGTCTTTGGGTTTCCTTCCTCTGCTGCTTTCTACCCTCAAATATAGAAACAAGAGTCAACTTTCTCAAAATTCTCTTAAACCTGAAGTAATCTACTGCTTGGCAACTTTGCTAATCAACTCCTGAACTTCTTTCATTATTTAAAACTCCCAGGGATTGCGGTTAGCTTGTTTGGTTAGACAACTAAACTCTTTCCTTCCTGCCCTAGTTAGAGGAGCACTATCCAAAGTCCCCAGAGCACACCAAATAACAAACACTTAATAAATGCCTTTTTCATTCATGTATTGTTCATTAATTTATAATGTGCATGAAGCACTTTGCCATGTCTAAAATACTCTATAAAGATCTGTTACTATTATTTTTCATAACCCAGTGAAATAAGGGACGCAAATGAACTCTTTATGAGAGGCATTCAGCCGGCCATCTTAAAAAAAAGTGGAGAAAAATGATAAGCTCTCATTGGGTCATGAGGTCTTGTAAAAGCCCACGGGCAGCCAAAATTTAAACACTGAATTATGGGCAGGCTAAGGGAAAATAGAATGGAGAGAGTCAGAAAAATCTCCATTTCATCTACAAAATAAGGAGAGTTCAGGTTGTAGGTCTGAGAAAGCATTTCATCTGTCAAATGGAGAGGTACCATTCTCCTTCAGGAATCAGCTTCCTCAGCCAAGTACAAGAGATCTCGCTATCTACAACTCACTCTATTGTTTCAGATACTTCTAATGACCAAGGCAGCGATGCATTGAGGTAAGATACTAGGGGATGCACAATGGGAAGAGAGAATAAAGTGTGATGGCTGAAAGCCCACTAGTCAGCTCACTGAATTTTGGCAGGACAAATTCCTAAGGGATTGCAGCATCATAGACTTAAGGGCTAGAAGGGACTTCAGTTGCAGTTAGTGCAATGGGCAAGCAAACTGAGGTCCAAAAAGTTTGACTCCAAAAAGTTCTCCTAGTTAATCTGGGAAAGCACCAGCAAACTAATTCAGGACCTCTGACTCCTTTTCTTTAGTATTGGACTCCTGTGAGCTCTTATTTAGTCACTTTCAGTCCTGTTCTAATTTTCCTGACTTCATTGTGGGTACTTGAGTAGTTTGCCATTTCCTTTTTCAGCTTATTTTACAGAAGAGGAAACTGAGGCAGGGAGAGGTAAAGAGAATTGTTCACAATCCTATACCTAGTAAGATTTGGGGGAAAGTACTGTATTCAGCTTGTCCTGCCTCTGGGTAATGAATCACCAGCTGACTTCTAATAATAGATACAAGACTATTTTGAAGGGGAGGCAGCAGTGGCTTAGAATCAGAAAACACATCAGGTAGAAGATAGAACTCAGGCTAGGTTTTGAAGGAGACTAGGGATTCTGGGAGGCAGAGCCAAAGGGAAGCAGCCTGTAACACAGCATGGGGAGGGGGCAGAATGCCTTATGGAAAAAGCAGTCAAGTCAGGTTGTCTGGTTCAAAGATTTGGGGAGGAGAGTATTGTCAGATCATCATGGACACAGGTTAGAGCAGGTTATATGATCTAGAGGTTAAACTTTGAAACTTTTTTCATGTCATTATTCCACTGGTGGTCAATCTGATAATGTCTGTGGACTTCTTTTTAGAATATATATTTTTAAATATTTAAGAGAAAATCCATAAGATTACAAAAGAAACTCATTAGATTGAAATGTGCTATAGAGATATTTTAAAAATTCGTAATCCCCAGATTAAGATTCCTGTCTCAGAGAGCTGGCTGTCTGAGGCATAGAAAGGATAATTAACCCCTCCAGCTACTATCTATCAGAGCCAGGATTACAATCCAGAACCTCTGACACTGAAAATTCTGGGCTCATTTCACTGGAGTATGCAGTCTCTTCATGAGCACTTGGGACCCATGATGCTCTTCTGCATTATCCCTGTCTCCCTAAGCATATCATTAGCTGCGGACCATGAGAGCCTCATGTGTACTATCATCTGCATCCCTCCCCCAGAAATCACATTTTCTGTTTCTTCCTTTCTCTTCTCTGCAAAGCCCCATTTTTTTGAGATTTCAGGAGGAGAGATCCTGACTTTGGCAGCAGCTTCGAAATGGGAGAGCTCAGATAATTTACTGCAATTCTTCACACTTAGAGCAATCCTTTTCACTGAATAAGGTGAATTGCTTTGTTGATTGATATCAGACAGTGCTTATGGTAAGCAATCAGCTCGGGTCATCTCGAAATACAAGGTCCTTGGATTGTGGGAAGCTTAGGAAAACTAGGAAAATGGGGGGCAAAGCATTAGATCCTTCAGGAATGTTTGTGTGATGCTATTTTAGTGTTCCCCAGGGCTAGAGCAGCTCTCATTCTTATAATAATATGCATGCAATGGCTTTTTGCCATTTGCATACATTGAAATGTATTCAAGGCTTTTTTTTTTTACATACATCATTTCATGTGAACTCTGTGCAAAAGGGAAAAGAGATTTTATCTGATTCCATTTTATATTAGAAAAATGTAATGTAATATCCCATAGCTGAGAAATATTAGGGGCAGATCCCAAGCCAGATTGCAGATGACTCAAAATCCATGGGTGCTTTTCTCTGCCTCACCTTTCTTATTATATGTGTAGGCATCCCACCAGAAGGGCTCCCTGATCATCACAAAGAAGCATTCTTGGCTTGGACTTTTGATTGCATTGACATGTACAAAGAAAGTGGCCATGTTCCTTGACATCTCTAGAACCCAGCTTCGTAAATAGTGGTTTGCCACCCAATATGGGATCTCATAATTGAATGTGAGGGTCATGAAATTAAGATTTCTTATCAGTAAATGTTGGATTTTTATATACCTCTAGACCTGGAGTTACATACAAATTTCTCAGGAGAAAAGGGGTCACACATTGAAAATGTTTAAGATCTTTTCTAGAGGATGGTTTTCAACTTACCAGGAATGGTGATTAAGAGTTTAGGGATGTCAAGCTCTTTGCTGAAATACCAAAAAAAACCAACAAGTCAAAATGGGTAGAGTGATGGACAGTAAGGAAGTATCAGAGATTAGAGAATAAATCTTGCCTTAGCTCTAAAATGGGAACAAAAATAACATCTGCATCCTAGGATCATATGAGTGTGAACTTAGAAAATAAAAATATAATATAATATTATGATGTGACCAAATATGACATGACATGATATGTGATATATGACTAATATAATATAATATGCTTTGCAAACTTCAAACTACCTTGTAAATGCTATCTATCTATCTATCTATCTATCTATCTATCTATCTATCTATCATCATCATATTAATTTGGTTAACCAATGAGCATTTTCTAAGAGCATGGGATGTCAGGTATATGAAGCCAATCATTGAAGCAATTCCTTCTCTTGTTTATTTTTTTTTCCATTTCCCAAGAATGCAGTCAGTGGAAGTGGTAGAGGGTGGATTCCTCTCAGCATCTAATGACTCCCTCACAGTTGCATGCTTGTGTTTATACAGCCTGAGAGAGGATTTCCTGGATTTGACTTTTAGAACAGGTTTCTGCCTCCTTTTTCTTCTTGAGAAGAGACCAGAAACCTGGAAATGGACTTTCGCAGCCTAAAATTAACAGTAAGCAGAATAATGTAGAGTACACTAGAGAAGCATAGAAGTTGCTTTCTTCCCACTTGACCTGAGATGGTAGTTCATGGACAATAGGGCTCCCAAAACCTCATTTTTAGGGGGGAGGTAGAAGATTGAAACATATTTATTTTTTCTAGGCAGTATAATCCCAGAATCTAACCAAGGTAGAAAAGGGAGATTTCCAGGGTTGCCTTGAGGATAACCCCAAGCTGTAGAGTTTGGGGATTTTATTTTCTATCCATAAAGAAGTATTTCTAGTATCTCTTAAGAAGGAAAAAAAACCATCTACATGTTCCATCCCAGTACCAATAAATGAAGGAACAGCAAGGGATTAAAAAGCCATGATATGGGGGACCAAAAAGCTTTTACTATGTTCCTTACTATTATCATGAGGTCTATAAAAAGTAGAAGTCTTATAGACAAAGAATTTTCAGGGCTTTAGATCCTAAATGTGTTCTTCTTCTTAATTAAGTCCAAATGACCAGGAGATAAGATTCTTAAAGAGCTATGAAGAACTCTGTGGGGAAGAGATGGAGGAGAATTGTGTTGTTGACTACTTGTTTTTGTCTTTGCCAATCCTTAGCATGATATCTATCAAAAAAAATGAGCTTAATAAATGACTGAAATTGAACTAGCTTGAACTGATGGTTTGGGGGAATATAGTGCATGCCTTGTTTTGTTGTTGGTTTGTTTATTTGCTTATTTTATTTTTATTTATGGGCTCCTGTTAATCCTTTGTACTAAGGGGCAAATGGAGAAAAAGAAAGATTTTTTCTGTTATCTAATATATATGTTTCTTGAAGTGCTTGTATAAAAATTACACTCATATTTTCAGGAATGAAAACACAGAATGCACATGTGATATATTCAAAAACCTTCCTAAAATAAAGTTGACTGATCCATAATGATCAAAAGAGTTATTGATCTTTGGAATAGAATGTCAAGATTTGATCTAATTTATATCTGGGGGCTCTAAGTTATATATTATATCTACTGAATAAAACTCCCTAGCTGCTACTTATTTTCTTCCTCATCAAATATAGGGTTCATAATTTTACTTTCATAATTCTCCATTATACCACCCCACTTGATCTATTAAGCCTACTTTTCTGCTATTCCTTTATTATTCTCTGGACTTTTTCCTTGTGCATTTCCTCTTCACTTTTCTCCATCTATCTTTATTGTAACCATCTCTTAATATCCAGTTAGCATTTCCCATTTCCTGCCTCATTTTTTTTTTGAGGGTTACTGTCAAATTCTAAGTAGTTTGTGTCTGGTACACACATGCTACCACTTAGCCATCTAGTGTTTTCTGCTGTTTTCTAATCACATCACATGGATTGATCTTGACTCCAAAATGAGATCATGAGCTGTTTAAAAACAAAAATTATTTCTATTTCTTTTGTATTCCCTAAAAGGAAAGGATCATGTTTGATGTGGAGAAAGTTAGGAAATTAAAGCCACAATTTACTTGTTATTTCATATTGGGACAACTTCCACTGAGGATATCACAAGGAAATCAATTAACCTATCATTCACAATTTCCCCATCTGCAAAGTGGAGATAATAATGTTTCCATCACCCACCTACTTAATAGAGCTGTTGTGAAGGCAGTGTTTTTGAAATCATACAGTACTATAGAAATGTGTCATTATTTTCAAGAAGCTCTCATATTACAGGGCTAATTTTTGTTGATTGTCAATTGTTCCAACCAGTAATTCTATTAAGAATGTTTTATTGTGTTTTCCCTCCCTGACACCAGAACAAAAAATCACAGATTATTAGAACCTTAAGCCAGGAAGATGCCAAGACTGACATTGAGTTTCACCAACAGTTAAAAAAAAATAACAACCAATTAAACAAAACTCAGAAAATGATAACAAAATCAAAGTTCCTACATCCAACGCTTCCAGAAAAAATAAGAATTAAGTTCAAGCCATGAAAGAATTCAAAAAGAATTTTGAAAATGAAATAAAAGAGATAGTGTAAAAATAGGAAAAGAATTGAAAGTGGTGCAAAAGGAAATACAAAAAGCTGATGAGAAAAAGAATGCCTTAAAAAGCAAAATTGTACAATTGGGAAAGGGAATAAAAAAGCCCGCTGAGGAAAATAATTCCTTAAAAAAATAGAATTGAACAAATGAAAGCTAATGACATTATTCAGAAATCAAGATATTATAAAGCAAAACAAAAAAAATTGAAATATCTAATTTGAAAAACCACTGACCTGAAAGATCAGGAGAGATAATTTAAATTATTTAATTTAAACAATATAATTTAAATTTATTTAACTACCATTACTATACAATATTATATTAGAAATGTTAGCTTTGGCAATAATAAAAGAAAAAGAGATTAAAAGAATTAGAGTAGGTGATGAGAAAACCAAATTATTATGCTTGCAGATGATATGATTGTCTTCTTAGACAAGCCTAGAAAATTAACTAAAAACTACTAGAAACAATTCACAACTCTAGCAAAGTTGCAGGATACAAAATAAATCCACATAAATCATTAGCATTTTTTATATCCAACAAAGTCCAGCAGCAAGATATACAAAATGAAATTCCATTCAAAATGATTGTTGATGGTATAAAATGTTTGGGAATCCATCTGCCAAGGAAAAGTCAGGAACAATATGAACACAACTACAAAGCACTTTCTAAACAAATAAAGTCAGATCTAATCAGTTGGAAAAAATATGCCGTGTTCATAGGTAGGCCAAGAAAATACAATAAAAATGATAATACTACCTAAATTAATCTATGTATTTAGTGCCAAACCAATCAAACTAACAAGAAATTATTTTACTGATCTAGAAAAAATAATAACAAAGTTCATCTGGAAGAAGAAAAGGTCAAGAATTTCAAGTGAATTAATAAAAAAAAATACTAATGAAGGTGGCCTAGCTGTGCCAACTTAAAACTATATTATAAAGAAGTGGACATCAAAACCATTTGGTGCTGGCTAAGAAAGAGAGAGGAATAGGTTATGTTCACAAGACAAAGTAGTCAATAACTATAGCCATCTAGTGTTTGACAAATTCAAATACTCCAGCTCACTATTTGACAAAAACTGCTGGGAAAATTGAAAACTAGTATGGTAGAAACTAGGCATTGACCCACACCTAACACTCTATACCAAGGTAAGGTCAAAATGGATTCATGATCTAGACATAAGGAAAGATATAAACAAATTAGAAGAACATAGGATAGTTTATCTCTCAGATCTATGGAGGAAGAAGGAATTTGTGACCAAATCAAAACGAGATCATTTTTGATCACAAAATAGACAATTTTGATTATAGTAAATCTAATGTTTTCATACAAACAAAACTAAAGCAGACAAGATTAGAAGGGAAGCAATAAATTGGGAAAATAATTTTACATTTAAGGGTTCTGATAAAGGCCTCATATCTAAGATATATAGAGAATTGACTCCGATTTACAAGAATTCAAGCCATTCTCCAATTGATTAATGGTCAAAGGATATGAACAAAAAATCTTTAGATAAAGAAATTGAAACCATTTCAGTTCATATGAAAAGTGTTTTAAATCACTATTGATCAAAGAAATGCAAATTAAGACAATTCTGAGATACCACTATATGCCTCTCAGATTGTCTAAGGTGACAGAAAAAGATAATGGTGAATATTGGAAGAGATGTGGAAAAATTGGGACACTAGTACATTGTTAGTGGAATTATTAATGGATTCAGCCATTTTAAAGAACAATTTGGAACAATGCTCAAAAGGTTATCAAAATGTGCAGACCCTTTGATCCAGCAGTGTTTCTACTAGGCTTAGAGATCTTAAAGGAGGGAAAGGGACCTTCATGTGCAAAAATGTTTTTAGCAGCCCTTTTTGTAATGGCAAGAAACTAGAAACTGAGTGAATACCCATCAGATGGAGAATGGCTAAATAAATTATGGGATATGAATGTTATGGAAGATTATTGTTCTGTAAAACAAATGACCAGCAGGATGCTTTCAGAGAGGCCTGGAGAGACATGAATTGATGCTAAGTGAAATGAGCAGAATCAGGAGATCACTGAACACAGTAACCACAAGATTATACAATGATCAATCCTAATGGATGCGACTCTTCTCAACAATTAGACTATTCAGGCCAGTTCCAGGAATCTTGTGATGAAAAGAGCCATGTGCACCCAGAGAGAGGACTGTGGGAACTATATGGATCACAATATAGCATTTCACTTCTCTTGTTGTTGTTTCCTTGAATTTTGTTTTCTTTCTCATTTCTTCTCCTTTTTTGATTTAATTCTTCTTGTGCAGCAAGATAATTGTATAAATATGTATGCCTATTTTGAATTTACATATATTCACCATGTTTAATATATATTGGATTATTTTCCATCTAAGAAAGGGAGAGGATGGCAACTCAAAATTTTGCAAGGGTGAAAAATATTATCTTTGCATATATTTTGAAAACAAAAAGCTTCAATAAAAAAAAATATTGGTCTACCTGAAATCATGATTTAAAAAAAAAGATGTCGGATATCTCCTTTCAAAAATATCAAGAAAAGCTGTCCTGATATTCTAGAACCAGAGAGAAAAATAGAAATTAAAATAATCCACTAATCACCTCCTAAAAGAAATCTAAAAATTAAAACTCCCAGGAATATTATGATTAAATTCCAAACTCTCAGGTCCAGCAGAAAATATTGCAAGCATCCAGAAAGAATCAATTGAAATATAGTGGAACCACAGTCAGTAATAACAAAAGATTTAACAGTTTCTACCTTAAAGAAATGGAAAGCTTGGAATATGATATTTCAAAGAGCAATGAAGCTAGGAGTGTAACCAAGAATCACCCACTCATCAAAACTGAGTATGATCCTTCAGAGAAAAAGTTGTCATTCAATGAAACAGAATTTTCAAGCATTTATGATGAAAAGACCAGAGCTGAATAGAAAATTTGATTTTCAAATACAGTACTTTGGAGAAACATGGGGAGGCAATCAGGAATGTGCTACACCAGAGACTTAATAAGGTTTATCTGTTTACACTCCTATATGGAAGGATGATAGTTGTAACTAATTAGAACTCTCTCATTATTATGACATTTAAAAGAAGTATATATAGACAGAGGGCATGGATGCGAGTTGCATATGAAGGGATAATAGTATTTTTTTTAATGACGAGATTAAGGAATGAGAGAGGAATACACTAGAAGAAAGGAAAAGGAAAAAGTCAAATGGTGCAAATTATCTGCCACCAAAAAAGGCAAGAAAAACATTTTAGAGTGGAGGGGAAGAGGAGGAGGAGATTCACTGTCTCAGCCTTACACTCATCAGAATTGGCTCAGAAGGAAATAATATACACACTCAATAGGGATATAGAAATCTATCTTACCCTGAAAGAAAATAGGAGCAGAATGGGATATGGGAAGGGGGAAGGGTGATAAAAGAGAGGGCATATTTGGGGAGGGAGTGGTCAAAAGCTAAACACTTTTG
Organism: Antechinus flavipes; assembly: GCF_016432865.1. Lineage (NCBI taxonomy): Eukaryota > Metazoa > Chordata > Mammalia > Dasyuromorphia > Dasyuridae > Antechinus > Antechinus flavipes. Next base: position 457,893,353 of record NC_067401.1, on the reverse strand, counting down.
AGGAGGGACAGAGTGAAAGGAGAGATAGAATAAATGGGGGGGGGGGGATACAGTTAAATTGTAATTGTAAAAAAAAGAAAATCAAGGCAAGGTTCTCTGATAAGATTTCATTTCTTAGTCATAGAAGGAACTGAGTCAAATTTGTATTAAAAAAAGAACTATGCACCAATTAATAAAAGATCAAAAGATGTGATCTGTGTCCAAAGAGCTATAAATTCATGAATATATTTGACCTAACAACACCACAACACCACTCCTAAGTATGAATACCAAAAGACATTGGAGGAAAAAATAAACACAGAAAATGACCTATATGTATAAAAATATTCATGGCAGCTCTCTTTTCAGGATAAGAAAAACCAGAAAATGAAGGGATGTTCATCAATTGGTGAATGGCTGAATAAACTGTAATATGTATTTGGGATGAAATAGTATTATTCTGTGGGAAATGATGAGGAGGATGCTGTCAGAAAAAAAAAAAAAAAACTGAAAAGTCCTCCATGAACTCAAGCAGAACGAAATGGACTGTATACAAAATAATAACAATGTTCTGGCATGACCTGCTGTAAATGATTTTGTTTTTCTCAGTAATAAAATCATCCAAGACTACTCTGCAGGACTTTTGATGAAAAATGCTAACCATATCCAAAGAAGGAATTATGTCTGAATACAGATTGAAATATTCTTTGTTTTGCTCTCTATTCTCTTTCTTTTAAACTTATTTTTTCTTGAGAGTTTTTATTTTTTATTAGCATTGGAGATCTATGTATTCTTTCACAACTTGACTTTTATGGAAATGTTTTGTATAACTTTACATGTGGTTTCATAATTGTGGGTGGGGATGAGGGAAAATGTAGAACTCAAATTTTTTTTCTAAAAATGTAAAATTTATTTTTGAATGCTTTTGAATCAATTGTTTTTGAATGTTTCTGTACAGTTACATTGGAGAAAAAAAATGTATGTTCTATAGCCAATGGTCAATGGATGAAAGCCACTATGGCTACATTCCTAAATCACTTCAAAAAGATATTAGACTCTTAAGGAACTGCAAACTTAGTATGAGGCAATAATGTGTCAGGATCTCAAGAAATCTCTTTTAAACTGTATTAAGAGGAACTTGGTACACCAGACTAAGGATATACAATTACAGCTGTCTTCTCTCCTGCAGAGACCACGTTAAACTCCATGCTTTGCTTGTGTGTGCCCACTGTTGGGAAGAAGATTGATAATTTATAAAGCCAGTAAGGCATGAGTTTTAAGTGTGTGTGTGTGTGTGTGTGTGTGTGTGTGTGTGTGAGAGAGAGAGAGAGAGAGAGAGAGAGAGTATGTGTATGTGAGTGAGAGTGAGTGTGTTTGTAAGTGTGAGTGTGTGTGTGAATGTGAGTGTGTGTATGTGTATGTGAATGAATGTGAGTGAGTGTATGTATGTGAGTGTGTATGTGAGTGTGAGTGTGTGTGTTTGTGTGTGAATGTGTGTGTGTAAGTGTGTGAGTGTGTGTGTATGAATGTGTTTGAGTGTGTGAGTGTCAGTGTGTATGAGTGTATGTGTGTTTGTGTGTGTGTGTGTGTGTGTGATGGACACTTTTTGGCAATCTAGTGAAGCCTAAAAGTCTTTGTTCTTAGGGTAGTCTTTAAATGAATTAAATAAAATACATAAGATTGCCAAAGTAACTCACAATATCCAAAAAAGTTTCATATGTATACACAGATGTAGATGCATACATGTGTGTATGTGTTTCTGTGCATATGTCTTTAGGTGAATCAATACCAGGGACTAGGGCATCTTGCCACTTTCTCCACGAGAGGAGCACAGCTGCTGCTCCTTGGGGCTTTGCTGTCCAGGATCTACGCTCCATCACTGCCACGTTGTCATGGGGATCATCCCCCAGACTCCTGGCCCTGCAGAAGTCTAATCTGGAACTCAGGCTTCTGGACACTTGCCTGAGCTTAGGCTCATGAGGGCCTCCTTCTCTTCGAAGGTGGGGACAAATCCACTTCCTATCAGGGCAGCACTTCCCCCAAACCCCTCACACAGGAATCAATCCCTTCTTCTCAGGCTATTACAAAAGAGTGAACAGGAGAGCGAGGAGACAGGAGACCATGTTTGATAAGGGTGTATGAACGGCACTAAGAATATTTAGGTTAAGGAACAAATGTGTTAACTATCTTCAAGTATTGGAAGTGCTGTTATGTGAACTAAGGATAATGATGAATAGTTCTATGAGGAGGAGGAGGGGGAGGAAGATGACAATGACATTGAGGGTTGTTAGCATTTATAGAGCTGAAAGTTTTGCAAAATGCTCTCCGAATAGTTCATTTTATCCTGATCTTGGATGATAGGAAACTGAGGCAGGAAGAGCTGAAATAGCTCAGGATAATACAGCTAACAAGCATCTGAGGCCAACTTAGAACACTTTTCCTAATTAGAAATTAAGCTTGTTTTGCTTAATTTCAAAAGGGAGAACAAAGAAAAATGAAAGAAAATCAGATTTTACAGGCCAATGAAGAAAAAAAAATACCTTCCAAATGAGAATAGCCTACTTGAGAGGGGGACTGAAAAGCCCTAACCTAGAGGAGAATGAGGACTTACCAGCAATATTTAAATAGGAAATTTGGGTTCAGATATCATAGGAATTCCCTCCCAACTCTCTATGAAGATTGTAGATCTCAAGTCCTGTGCTCTCTAGGTGAACTGCAATTTCTATCTCAATCACAGCTGAGGAAGGGGCCAGAGGACATCTTCTGATCTCTTACTCACTGGGTCCATCGTGGTCAATACCTGGCCCTTGTGATTCAGCTGGGGGGATGAGCATCCTTAGGCATATAGCATTCTTCCATTGACCTGTCCTAATGCTGGGGAGGGATGTGACTGTGTTTTCTAAGAGAGCTGGGAACTAGGTTTCTGCAAATCTTTTACACTTGCTGAGTTCACTTGACATTCAAAGCTCTTTATGTGGGTTGTTACTGGCACGTAGCAACGGCAGCCTCTCCTCCACTGCTAGCATGTAATTAAATGCTTTGGGAAGCATTTGGGGACATTCAGTTATGTGGGGAAAATTATAGAAATGCAGGTTGTTTTTGCCTTTGTGCTTTGAATCAAAGTAGTAGGATTTTTCAGGTAGACTTTATCTTTGGGGATATTGGAGTTTTGCTCTTTTAATATGAGTTTTTGGAAGAATGAATTGAAAATATACTAGAAATATCTCACCATAAAGATATCTTAAAGTAGGCAATAAGAAAATTGACAGAAATCCAGGCATTCCCTGTTTTGTTATTGCCATTTTCTGGCATCACCTGGACTCTGCCTCAGTTTCCTTCTCTTACAAAAAACCATAAGAACTAGATCTATGGTATCAGGGGCATAGGGAACTCCCAGATGAGGGAATCCCTCCTCCCAATTGAGGTCAGCACCTTCTGAGCAATTTAGAGTTGCTAGAGAATATTGTGAGATTAACTAAGTCACACAAGTGACCTGTATGAGAAACCAGATTGGAACACAAGTACTCCTGATTTTGAAGCCAACTCCCCTCCTACTTCACCCTAATGATTTTATACTGATGTAAAAATAAGTTGAAATAAATCAGAGATTCTTAAACTTGGTTGGTATTCTGAGCCTCTCTTAGGTCTGGTAAAGACCTCTTCTAAATGCACAATATTCACTTGTGGGGAAATTTAGGTAATATAAAAAAGATATCCAATTTATTTTTAAAAATATATGATATTACAAAGGAAACTCATTATATTGAAATAGTTCTCAAAATATTATTTATCAGTCCCCAGGTTAAGAATCTTTAATTATTCAGTTGTCTCCAATATCCATTTTGGCACAAGCAATTTAGGTCCCTCTGGGACAATAATAGACTTATGTCATAGAGATGCCATCCAGGGATTCCAAACACACACCAAAAAAAAAAAAATGTGCCTTTATTTTTTTTTCTTAAAAATGAGTTTTCCGTATCCTTTCTCAATGCCCATAGTGCTTAGAATGCACTTCCTCCTTCCACTACTTAGAAGATTTTTTGTTTGTTTATTTTTAATAAATATCATCTCCTATAAGCTTCCCAATGACTTTATGAGGAAAATGTTTTTATTAACTCCATTTTGCAGTTAAGGAAAATGAGGCAAAAAAAGTTAAGTAACATCCCACATGAAACTTTTTTTTCCTGATTCTCCTAATTTCTAATTGTTCTCCTTTGCAAAGTAACTTACATACACTTATCCTATCCATCCCACTAAAATATGAGCTTGATGAGGTCAGGGAATGTTTTTTTTCATTTTGCCTTTATATGGTCTTAGTTTTGTAGATGGTGAGTAGATAAGTGTTTTTATTTTTTTCAATTGCACTGATTTGAATATGATTGACTTGGCTTGAATTAAATTAAATGATATTAGTCTGAATAATTTTGTATTTCCTTTCTAGTGACATTCCTAATTTTTAGCTCAATAAAAAATGTTTAAATATACAAGCTTACCTATTTTCTCAACAGGGCTGTTTTCCCACAAAAAATTCTACTCTTGACTTCAAGTATATGTTCATATTTTATTGATATGAATATTGTAGGCATCTGTTTCCTATATGCTTTAACTGCAAACATTTTTTTAATCTCTGCTTTCTTCTTCAAAGAGGGATAAACAGGTGAATCAAAGTCCCAGAAAGAGGGAAGTCAAAGTTTCATATTCCTGAGCCATCAGTTCACATGTGTAGCCCATCATAAAGGCAATTGAGCCATTCTCATAGGTATAGAATGGAAACAAAGGCACTGCCTACTTGGCAGCATGTATTCAAAAGCACAGCCAACAATGTTCCTAGAATCCAAGGAGAACAAACAAAGGGCCAACCTCTACTCTGCCACAGGAACCACCACGAAGCCTTAATCAAGCACATTAAATCACTTGGGTGTGTATCATATGTTGCAATTGTCCCCTTGCTGGGCAAATTGCTCTATCTGTAAATAACCTCCCCTTCCACACAGGTTGTACAAAAGCTGTCTACCCATTTAGGATGTAAAAACAGATTCTACTGGTGATGGCACATCAGTCTCAGCCCTATTGGAGTTACCCAGATATTCTTCACAGAGCTGGAGATTTGGGGTTTGTTGGAAAAATAAGGACACAGAGGGGGGGACACTTTTCTTGGTGATTTTAAAAAATATTATCTCAAATTATATAACACTTCATAATTTATAAAAGCATTTTCACCATAAATTTAACAATAGAATTAAGACAAGTAATATCATCACCATTTTATACATAAGAAGACTAAAGTTGAGAGAAGTGAAGTTATTTGCTTAAGATGACAAAGCTATTAACCTTTGGAGTTGGAATTGAGCCCTGTATTCCTACTCGAAGTCCAATATTTTCCCCCTTCTACACCAAGCTGCTAAAGATAATTAAGAAAAGATGGCTTTCTGGCTAGGAAAAATAAAAGTTATTATATGATGTTTCAAAATTCCATCCTTTCTCACTTTATTTAAGAAAAAAAGAAACAAAACAAGCTTCTACTTTTTTCCTATGACACACTATATTTAGAGGTCAACTGTTCTTAAATAAAGAAAGTTATTTAATTAATTGCATCAGTCAAAGAAGGATCTTTCTTCCTTTTTTCTTATGTCATTTGAAATTTAAAAGATATGTAATACCTTTTTTATTTGGAATGTTTTTTCTATAGATTAAGTGATTACTGACATAATGTGTTGATTACATAAAAAAAGTTTTAATAATAATCAATCATAGCTATTTTTCTAGCTTATATTTATAAATATATATAAATATATAAATTTATATTAATTATCTATCATCTATTTATCTTTTCTATTACGGAGTCACCTCCTTGGAAGAAGGTTCTATATATGTATTTCTAATGAATAATAGTTTCTGGCACATATTATTAGGTACTTATTAAATATTTTTGATTGGCTTATTAATAAATAGAAATTATGTTCAAATAGGAATTAGGAGATCTATATTTTAGTCCCAATTTTTCCATTAATTGTACAATCTTATAAAGTCATTTTACCTTTGACTAGGCTTCTTTTTCTATAAAGTGAATCTACTATAAGGTGAATTATAAAGTCCTTATAACATTTTCTATCTTCCTTTACCCTCCTTTTAATAACTATTGTTTCTAGTAGCTATATTCTTATTCAAATATATAGGGTGATCAAAGGTTTGGGTGCAGTTTTAGACTATGATTTTTGGAGTACCAAATGTGAATGATCACCTGATTGTCTATTACTCTGTCAGCAATTCTCTATAGTTGTCACCTGAAACTTATGTCTCATTTCATTCTTTCATGAACAAAATGTTGATTTATCGGCTATTCTGTACAAACTAGTGCAGTGTGGTCGAAAGAGCCACTGGGAATGAAGGAAAAGAAAACTAGCTTTAAATATTGCTTCTGAAATATAACTCCTGTGTATTCATGAGAAAGTTAATAAATCTCATATAAATGTCAAAGATTACTTCCTACGATAGCTGGGCTGTTATGTATACTGATGGAGGTAATTCCCATTCTAATGAAATTTCAGATCACTGAATGCATGTGCAAATTACATGAGTAATTAATGGTCTCAATCTTAAATGAGATCATAGATTCCTTTAGGATGCCATTCATCTTCTGATACAGGATAGAAAAATTATTCAGAAGAGTAGAAGAATATGAAATATTAAAATATAGTCGGGAATGGTATTACCAAATTCCTTCTGCTATCAAAATATTTTCTTGATATCTAAACCCGGGAGAGTGAATTCAGAAAAACAAACAAGCAAACCAACATATAAGTCAATATGAATATAATGAAACTTAAACAATATATTTAAACAAGTATAGCAATAGACTATGTAGTACTATTAGATAGTATTTATAATTTAGTGTGACTTCAATATCTACGAAGCTATAACCACGATAAATTATATTTACAATAAAAAAGAAATCAAAATCACATAACTATGTCAATGGATTCAGAAAAATACTTTGGAAAACTCTAATATACATCTGATAAAACACTACAACACATAGGAATAGATAGATCTTCCCTTAATATAGTAAATAATATCTGTGTAAAAATAAGAGCCAACATTATATTAAATGGCAATAAACTAGAAGCCTTTCTAGTATGATCAGGATAAAGCAAGGGTATCCTATAATACAACTCTTATTTAATAATAGTGCTGGAAATACTACTTATAACAAAAAAGAGGCAAGAAAAAGAAATAGAAAGAAGTATAAGCAAAGAAAATTCAAAATCTTTGTGCAAATTGAAATTTATATAGATGATCCTAGATATCACCTCTAAATTAACTGAAACAACAAATAACCAGGAAACTAGCAAAACAAAGTCATACAAATCATTAGAAGAGAGAAAAAGAAAATTAATTCAAAATAACTAAAATAACTAAAGTATATAAAATATCAAGTATTCTAGCAACTCGGACACGTATAGAAATTGTATGAATATAGCTACAAAATAAGAAAATCAGACCTAAGTAAATATTAACTGCTCATAATTTGGCTGTGACAATCCAATAAAAAATGATGATACTACCAAAGTTTATTTATTTAATGCCATGCTAACCTACCAAATAATTATTTTATTAGAGTAGAAAAAGTAATAAAGAAATCATGCAGAGAGAAAAAAATGTTAAGAATTTCAAGGAAAATTATGAAAAAAAAAGTGAGAAGGAAGAAGTCCTAGCATTACTAGATCTTAACTAAGCAATAATCATCAGATCTAACTTATATGAATTGAAAAACAAAGCAATGCATCAATGAAACATATCAGATATAAAACAATTATGGATATTTGTATGACTTCTATTAAAATATGGTTCTGAAATATTTATGATTGGTGTTATTTTAAATGTATTCTTTTAATTGACCTTTGGTTTCAAGCTTGTGTTCAGTCTCTTAAAATATATAAACACAACTTTTCTTCTTGATAGTTCTCTGTTCAATGAGTCTTGGTTGGAGGAACCCAAGATAGTTTTCAGTTCTGCTTTATTCTGTTGATTCAATTTGACACCTGAATTTGAGTTCAAATGCTTCAAATTTTATTGGTGATTCTTACCAAAAATGAACTTATTTCTAATCTAACTTTCTGATACTTTTCCAAGAAACTCCCCAAGGAGGCTGGTTTTATAAAAGGCACAGTGTCATGGTGGATAGAATGCTAAACAGAAGAGCAAATTAGTCCAGAGTTCAAATCCTCCCTTTGACATTCATGATCTAAATGCTGCTGGTTAAAACATTTCTTTCTTATTTTTGTTCCCTTATCTGTGAAATGACTGCAATCACAAAGTTAATTGCATAGCTCTTGTTATGAAACACAAAAAGTCTAATAGATGAAAGGAGCTTTAGTATTTGGAACAAGCATTCAATGAATAATCTTATAGAAGGAATGAGAAAATGCAACTCTATCTCCTTTGTTTAATTGGGGGACCTAGACATTGAAATGTCACATATATAGTCAGACTCATTTGAAGTATTTGATTATTCCTCCATTTTGATAAACTTCTTTGGACACTTAGTTAAAAAGGATGACGCCCTAGAGAAAAGAACAATGAGGGGTATATTTAGAAACAAAGGTAATGCAAGAACAAAAGCTATCAATAAAATTATGTTTTAAAGTGTTCTCTGCATATTGTCCTATCCCTTACATGCACTTGAACCTTAGTTCAAAAAGGAAACAGATTTTATGAAATGATCATGACATCCTTTCAGAATATATACCCTGTATTTTCCTGGCAAATTTCATTCATTTCCTTTTTCTTTTTTAGGCTGAGTTTTTGTATCAAAGATCAGAGCTCAGTGCTGATTACCATGGGAGCTTTGACCTGCTCTATTTCTGATCTGACCCTTTTGCCCCATCCTACAAAGCTTAATAGCTGAGTGTTCTCAAGTATTCATCACATAGAGAAGATCTGAAAGACCTAGTCCATCACAAGATATTATTCCAATTCTCTGTGAACTTACAATATGGTAGGGAAGATAAAATAGCTCTATAATTCATGATTGAAATGTGAGAAGTATATAAGCATGATTGAGTCTTATCAGAGTTCATAAAAGTGAAAGATCTCTTTCGATGGGAATCAGAATTAATGATAAAGCATTTATTAAGTACTTAACTTGTGCCATTAAGTGCCAGAAATTAAAAAAAAAAATCAAGATGATGCCTATGGTCAAAAACAAACAAACAAAAAAAAACTTCACAGTTTCATGTAGAAAATATATACATATGCCCCCAGACACATGTGAATTTTGGCCAGGAAGACATCATGGATGCAGGAAGAGTAGCACCATAGGGTTATCAATTGATATTCTCTCTCTGGGGAGCAGGGGTGCTAATTTGGTGATCCAGAACAAGAGATGGACAACTAAGGAGAGAGGGATTGATGGTATAGCAGAAAGATGGCTGAAAGTAGCAGTGCAGAGGGTCCGAGTCCAGCTGGCTCTGTCAAACTCTCGCCAATCAGGAGAGCACTGACCCAGGGTGGGAGATGGAGGACGGGACCAGAGGCAATTCTTGCAGTGACAACTTCAATGGCTTCCACAAATGGCTAGAATGACAAATCAACAAAAGCTTTCTAGAGAAAATGGCATTTTAATGGGGCCTTGAAGGATAAGGGATAGAGACTAGAAATGAATACAAAAGGAAGCAAAGCAGTAGGCTTGGGAAGCACTGAACAAAACTTATATGCATTTTGAAAAGAGAAATGATTTTGAGAGTAGCCCCAGCCAAGGCCAATGTAATAGCCAAACAATGTGTCTGTTTGGGAATGGAAGAAATGTTATTTTTTTACCTGGTTATTTGGATGGAAATTAAAAACCTTCTTTATTGCTTTACAAATTGAATCAGCCCAATATGTTTTTTTTCCATTGGCTGATGGACAATATCCTTTTGTCTGCACAGGACCAGAGGCCAGCAACCAAGAAGAGGTGAGCAAAGGGGCCTAGAAAAGCCATATTGTTCTGGTTTTCAATTCAATAAATACCAGAAGCTGTTTCCCATTTTAGGAAATATATTTCCAATGGAGAAACACAACATGATGTGGTGTTAGAAGAGCCAGCCTCTACAGGTGGGAGTCTGGAAGTTTTCATTATGAAATTCATGAAAATTTTCTCTAATACCTTGACATTGGTTAACTCACCAACTTCTTGAACATATTCAGAGACAGAGAACTCATCACCTCTTCAAGTACATAGCTCATTCTAAAGAAGGAATTGTTCCTAATATCAAGTTAACATTTGCTTATCTCTTTAACTTTTAGCCACTGCCACTTCCTGTGAGGAAAATCTCACCTTTCCCTTGCCTTGAATTGTTTGTTTGCTTGTTTTCCATAAAATAAGGAAGTTGGTTAAAACCAACAGAGTTAGGCTCAAATAGAAAGGAGGCTGTTAAATTGTGCATAAAGAAATGCACTATGTTGCCTTAGTTCTAAAATATAATATCATTTAAGGTTTCTTGTATTTCCCCTTATTTCATTAAGTATTTCCCTATTATATTTAAACTTCTCTATAGTATTATGATCTTTATATGGATTATACACCATGTGTTTGAGCCTCTGTTTTAGATAAACTAGAAAACTCTTCCCATCTCCCATTCCCTTTGAATTCTTGAAATGTTTGAAGCCCATCCCTATGTTAATGAAATGTCTAAGAAATGTCAATAAAATTAAAGCTATCAATTAATTAATTAAAATTAAAATTAAGCCATTACTTCTTTAGGCTAAATGTTCCTTATAGCTTTAACTAATCTTTATGTGTTCTGATTTGTGACTTATTCTTCATCATACACACTCCATTTATCTTTTGAGAAATTAAATGACTTCCCCAGGATCTTATAGCCAATAGGTGCTAGAGGTTTGGATTTAAACACTGGTCTTCCTGATGTTGAGAATGGCTCTCTCAACACTACATTATGCTGTCTTTCTACATTGGAAATATATTTGCTAAAATGGGAATAAGTCCCAGGACAAGCAGGTGAGAAAGAATGCAAGTTAGGATGTTTAGAATGAAAGATACTGCCTTTTCTTAACATACTACAGTCATGGCTGAAATTAATTTCTCAAAAGTAGAAAGATCAGGCTGGTGTGCACAAACGGTAAACTCTTGTTCAAACAGGAGTGCTTTTAAAATATGGGAAGAATGATGGAAGAAGCTTTTGTTCCCTAGTGAGAGACAAAGTTAAATAAGTGTATCTTTGTGCCTCAGTCCCTATCAGGCTTTCATTGATCATCTAACTTATAAAATGACACAGAGACCAGAGAAAATGACGTTGAACCTTAGTCTCAGCCTTGTTAAAGGACCTTTCCCAATCTACTCAATTACATGAGGGAATGAGAGAAACTTAAAAACAATTTAAAATGTAAATTTTTTAAAAAGCCAAACTAACCTGGGAAATTGTCCAACTCAGAACTGTTTGGTAAATGTTGGACCTTCAGAAGTGAAAAGCAGGAGGAAGATGGAGATAGAATGCTCTCTGTGAATTAGACTAAGATCCACAGAAGAGACTCCCAAATGCAGTGACCAAAGAGCATAAAACAAAGACAGAAGATATTGAGATACTAATTATTTAGCATCTTTGCTCTTCGTTTTAAAGAAGCAGGAGTCTGGGGCTGAGAAAAGGTTGGGGGGAGGGAGCTGAAGTTTTCTCCCTAGCTGAAGTTTGTGGTGGTATAAGACAAGAGTTTTGTCCTTTTCTTAAACTTGTGGGCCTTAAATATAAGGAGTTCCATTAATGGAAAGTAGCTAAGAATTGCTGCAGAACCAATACCTGCAATCTACTAGCATCCCATATGGTAGCTTCCCCAGGTATATGGCGTCCAACACAGCAATGTCTGACCGACTCAAGTCAATCTGTAGGAGCAACTTGGAACAGGTCCAGGGGGAGCGGTAAGAAGGTCTTCATATCTCTTTAGTTTCAGAGGTATGGACTGGCCCTCCACTCATATATATGAGCCCAGGTTCCCTCCATGTGCACCTCTCTATGAGCACATCCTGCCCCATGTGTTACTTAGGTATGGATGCCTTATTTATACCTGTTCCTTCTTTCTATTAATGATGTGCTCCTTCTTGGGATTTCTTTTCCCAGATTTTTTGGGAGTACTATTTTTTGGAAATAGTTATGTCCTCTGGAAAATTACAGAATGTAAATGAAGTCCAGGAAAATTAAGTTATTTTGTCCAAGGTCATCCAGTAAGTGCCAGAAAAAAAAGATTTGGAAACATGTCCCCTGATTCTAAAATCAACAATTTTCCCTACTGTACAACATTACTTGAGCATGTAAGGGATGGATGTGAGGAATATGGACCCAAAGAGTACTTTGAATTTATTTTGAATCTATTTGAAGTTATTTTCTGGGGATGGAGGGGGGAAACAATGATTTGCTACCAGATGCTTAACAAATATTAGAACCTTTTCAAAGTTAGTATAAGTGAAGTCAAAGACTCTAAGGAGAGAAAGAGATATTTCTTCCTGAAGAAGAGTTCAATAAAGAACACAGAAAATGGGGGGGGGGGGAGTTGGAGAAGAAAGAGTTAAAACACAATTAAAAAGTCAAAGAAAATATGAAAATGATCTCTATAGACAGAGGTCAACTGATGAAGACAGAAATGGATAATTAGGAATAAAGGGTCTTCTAATGGACACCGTAAAATGAGTGAGAAGAATGAGATGGGATATCACAATGGGAGTTTCAAAGAAGCTGGAATCTCTTTCTGCAGATGAGGAAACTAAGACAGGAAAGATCAATTCATTTGCCCCAAGTTCACATGTTGAATCGACCATGTGGAATTCAAGCCCAGATCTCTGGACTCCAAATCCAATGTTATTTCTTTTCCAAGTTCTGACCATAGAGTTGGGATGGTCAGTGAGTGACTGCCCCTAAAAGAAGATAGAGGCTCCAACGGCTTTCAATACTGTGTCATTGAGAGCTGGAATCCAGGTTGGTCAGGATCTTCTTTCTTTTTCACTTCTGTGTATGAAAGTGCTCTCTGAGCAGTCTATTAACTGGGAGAGACGATAGAAACAATCAGTTCAAAATGACAAGTGGGCAGGCATAAAGTTTTCTGAGTTCTACCAGAGCTTTGAAGAATCTGGGAATCTAATATATTGACAATGGATTAATCAATAATAAGAATTTCTCTCTCTTTTCTTTCTCCAAATGTTTTCACTAGCTTGGCCCATCCTTGAAACACTCTCCTTGTTTATTGTTTCTTCTTTTCTTTCTTTCTAGCTTTTTATTTTCACAATATATGCAAAAAAATAGTTTTCAACATTCATCCTTACAAAACCTTGTGTTCCAAATTTTTCTCCCCTAGACAGCAAGTAGTCCAATATATGCTAAATATGTGCAATTTTTCTATACATATTGCCAAATTTATCATGCTGAATGAGAAAATCAGATCAAAAAGGGAAAAAAAGAGAAAGAAAACAACAACAAGAACAAAAGAAAAAACCAGCAAAAAATGTGAAAATACTGTGTTATGATCCACATTCAGTCCCCATAGTCCTCTGTCTGGATGCAAATGACTCTCTCCATTATAAGACCATTGGAATTGCCTTGAGTCACTTAATTGTTGAAAAAAATTCATGTCCATCATAGCTGATCATTTAAAATCTTGTTGTTACTGTATACAAGGATCTCCTGATTCTGCTCATTTCACTCAGCATCAGATCATGCAGGTCTTTCCATGACTCTCTGAAATCATCCTGCTGATTGTTTCTTATAAAACAAAAATATTCCCTAATGTTCATATATCATAACTTACTCAGCCATTCTCCTACTGATGGGCATCCACTCAGTTTCCAGTTTTTTGCCACTGCAAATAGGGCTGCCACAAACATTTTTGCACATATGGGTTCCTTTCCCTCCTTTAAGATCTCTTTGGGATAGAAGCCCAGTAGAAACACCGCTGAGAGGTATGAAATGGGTTTCCCTGTCTCCAGTCTCTCCCTCCACCAATCCAGCCTCTGTACAGCAGTAAAAGATATATTTGGATCATGGTATTAATCTAATTTTGGAAAGGATCTCCAACATCAATTCTAGTCAACTTCCCTCATTGTACACTTGTAGCTCACAACAGATAAAGGGATGCCCAAGGTCACACGCATTCTAAGTAGTAGAAACAGTATTTGAATCCAGAACCTCTGACTCCAAAGGTGGTCATTTTTTTCAACTATAGCAGGTTCCTTCCTTAATCCTAAAACCCATCTCCAAGCATGCAAGAAATTTCAGGTAACTCTCTTGATTTGGGATTCAGTCATAAATTCTTCTATTTGACATCTTAAGCACAAGACAACCTGGATTCAATCTCTCAGAACTGATTACACATGACTCATCCCTCCCACCCACTTCCCATGTCCTTTGATTCAGGTCAAGCTGACCTGCTTCTTGTTCTCTGACTTGACATGCTATCTATGTCCACCATAGCTTAGACTCTCCGCTCTCCTTCTTTACCTCAAGCCCCCTCTCCAGCTCCCTTCAGCTGGTGTCTCCTTCCCCACTCCCTGAGTTCTTAGTGCTCCTCCTAGCCTCTAATAACTTTATATATGTTTGAGATTTATATTTTGGGAGCATGTTGTTACCCATCCCCAGTAGAATATAATCCCTCTGATAAGATAATTTTTTATTATTTTTATTATTAATACCAAAGCTAGCATTTATACAGCATTTCAAGGCTTGCAAAGTGCTCCTCAGAGTTTAAGTTAGTTGATTCTCCCAGCCATCTTGGGAGGTGGGTAGGATGAGGAAACTGAGGCTGAGAGGGACCAGTGAGACGGATCCAACAGCTAGTCTAGATTTCATCCAAAATGCAAACTCTGGTCTTCTTGAGTCCAAGTCCCACATCAGTCTCTGTATTAGCTCTCGTGTCTTTGAGGTTAGGTCTTTTGTCCCCAGTGCATAGACAAGTACCTAGCATAGGGTAAGCCTTTCATAAATGCCTGCCTGGTTTTTATTTTTTACTTTGCATCCCTAGCACAAAGTAGTTTCTTGAATAAGGTAGTTGGTTAATAAGTGCTTGTTGAAACATGTATTCTATCCCATATTTGGATCTTTGATCCTCCCTAGACCAGCTATGGAAAAATGAAATAATCTCCCCTGAGAAGGGATTGATAGGACTCTGTGTCACACACAAAGTGAATCTCGGGCACAGGGGGACGGTTCCTTTGCAGAGGGGAAGCAAGCATTACTGTCAGTTGTCCTTGCACATC